>NC_083885.1:58374424-58732757 GCF_032452875.1 Bos javanicus | reverse complement strand
TCATATCACCACACAGCTCACTTTTTTTTTCACTGATCATAGAAAATGGAGAAAACAAACCACTAGAGTAACCAGTTAAACTAGGTGTTTTTTTTTTTTTTCTTTTTTTTGAAAAGAAAGAATGAAGCATGTTGGGAGCCGCGTTAGGCATTACTGACAAAATGGAGGCACGGCCCCAACCCCTTCTCTTTGTCCCGCAGGCACGGAACCGGGATGAAGAGGTTAGGCTTTGTGATTCTGACTTGCTTTTTCCTTTCCTCGGCTGAGTTGACAGAAAAGAATACTAAGGTGCTTACTGTTCTTGAGAGGAGCATTCTAATGCTAAGTCGCTTCAGTCGTGTCAGACTCTGTGCGACCCCATAGATGGCAGCCCACCAGGCTCCGCAGGCCCTGGTATTTTCTAGGCAAGAATACTGGAGTGGGTTGCCATTTCCTTCTCCAATACATGAAAGAGAAAAGTGAAAGTGAAGTAACTCAGTCGTGCCCAACTCTTATCGATCCCATGGGCTGCAGCCTACCAGGCTCCTCTATCCATGGATTTTCCAGGCAAGAGTACTGCATGAGAAGGCACAAAGCCTTCTGCAGCTGTGCTCAGTGAATAATTCATAAAGTTAATCATTGACATTTGTTCAAGGACTTTTACAAAATAGTGTTCCAGGGTGAGCACACAGGCCGCAGCTTGAGACCATGGGAGGAATTGCTATCTGAAGCCTATTTGTAAGGAAAGTGTTTTTGGCAAAGGAGTTTGCTGAATTTAGGGCTTAGGAATATTTAAATAGTTAGAAGCTAAAGATTTAAGGAATGTTGTAATCTTAGCATATTCTATTATAGCTTATAGAGATTAGGGACTTTAGACATATTAATAGTTAGAAGCCCTTTCTAAGAAATAGTGAGCCAGGATACTAGGGGCAAACAGGACTTAAAAAGATAAGAAATAAACTGAGGAATGTGGTATGGAGCCCAGACATTAGCATGAGTTACTACGTATTC
Organism: Bos javanicus; assembly: GCF_032452875.1. Lineage (NCBI taxonomy): Eukaryota > Metazoa > Chordata > Mammalia > Artiodactyla > Bovidae > Bos > Bos javanicus. The sequence goes on along the minus strand of NC_083885.1, from coordinate 58,731,767 downwards.
ACAAGGACACAAGAGAAGAAGTAAATAAGAGAATCGCTGAGGCAAGAACTCCTTTTGAGGGGCAACAATGATTTATGGAGACAACAAATCTGGGTCAGGGGGAACTGAAAATGTCAAATCCCTGACCTAATGTTTTTGTAAAAGTATAAAAGAGAATCATAAGCTTGAAATAAACAGGCAGTCCAAGAAAACTGAGAGGCTGTCTCGTTTCGCGCCGACACCGCTCACCCCTTCAGGTTGAATCCCTGGCTGCTGGAGCTGGACTCCGGTAGAAACATTTTATTTTGTTGGTTTTATCACGTTAAATGTTCTTTTATCTTCCCATTTCTCAAAGAAATGCCTTTAATTTCATAAGATCTAATGTCATACCTCCGTTATTCTCTGGTAAAGAGCTGAAACCAGAAATATCCATTTGTGTGTGCACACATAACAACATACACACAATTCATGTCTTTGGTAAAACCACAGTTGAAACTATGTCTGTTTTATTACACGATGTTGAGAGGGTAACAGGCAGGAAGGCCAGGGGGTCTCCAAATGGAGGAAATAGGCTGCAAGTGTCAGACATTTTTATCTCTCTCAAGCGGCAGGAGGAAACAAACTAGCAATATTTTTTTCCTTCTCTATACAAACTTAAAAGGAGGCTTCTCTTAAAATACTGTGTTGTCATAATTATACCTGGGGTCAGACTCAAGACAATCAGGACTGAAGGTGCCCAGGGGTCCCCACACAAGCTCCCATCCTAATTACACATGAGGAACCCCAAATATTAATAACTGTGGGGGGGCCAATCTGTTGATTTCCTTTTAGATACTGGGGCAACTTACTCAGTGCTTACTGAATCCCCTGGCCCACTTCCTTCCCAATCTGCTTCCGTAATGGGACTGTCTGGATGAGCCAAAGGGTATTATTTCAGTTACTCTTTATGCTGTAACTGAGATTCTGTGCTATTTTCATTCGAGTTTCTGATTGTGCCAGAGTCTCCATCACCCCTTTTGGGGAGGAATATAGTGATCAGTTTTCATTCCAATTCATTCAAGCTGGTTTTAGAAAAGGCAGAGGAACCAGATATCAAATAGCCAACGTCCACTGGATCATCAAAAAAGCAAGAGAGTTCCAGAAAAACATCTATTCCTGCTTTATTGACTCTGCCAAAGCCTTTGACTGTGTGCATCACAATTAACTGTGGAAAATTCTGAAAGAGATGGGAATACCAGACCACCTGATCTGCCTCTTGAGAAATCTGTATGCAGGTCAGGAAGCAACAGTTAGAACTCGACATGGAACAACAGACTGGTTCCAAACAGGAAAAGGAGTACGTCAAGGCTGTATATTGTCACCTTGCTTATTTAACTTCTATGCAGAGTACATCATGAGAAACGCTGGGCTGGAAGAAGCACAAGCTGGGATCAAGATTGCTGGCAGAAGTATCAATAACCTCAGATATGCAGATGACATCACCCTTATGGCAGAAAGTGAAGAGGAACTCAAAAGCCTCTTGATGAAAGTGAAAGAGGAGAGTGAAAAACTTGGCTTAAAGCTCAACATTCAGAAAACGAAGATCATGGCATCTGGTCCCAACACTTCATGGGAAATAGATGGGGAAACAGTGGAAACAGTGTCGGACTTTAGTTTTTTGGGCTCCAAAATCACTGCAGATGGTGACTGCAGCCATGAAATTAAAAGACGCTTACTCCTTGGAAGGAAAGTTATGACCAACCTAGACAGCATATTCAAAAGCAGAGACATTACTTTGCCAACAAAGGTCCATCTAGTCAAGGCTATGGTTTTTCCTGTGGTCATGTATGGGTGTGAGAGTTGGACTATGAAGAAGGGTGAGCGCCGAAGAATTGATGCTTTTGAACTATGGTGTTGGAGAAGACTCTTGAGAGTCCCTTGGACTACAAGGAGATCCAACCAGTCCATTCTGAAGGAGATCAGCCCTGGGATTTCTTTGGAAGGAATGATGCTAAAGCTAAAACTCCAGTACTTTGGCCACCTCATGCGAAGAGTTGACTCATTGGAAAAGACTCTGATGCTGGGAGGGATTGGGGGCAGAAGGAGAAGGGGACAACAGGATGAGATGACTGGATGTCATCACTGACTCGATGGACATGAGTCTGAGTGAGCTCTGGGAGTTGGTGATGGACAGGGAGGCCTGGTGTGCTGCGATTCATGGGGTCGCAAAGAGTCGGTCATGACTAAGCACCTGAACTGAACTGATGCTGAACAAGGTCCATGCCTCTGTTTTCATAAATATGGAGCCCTCCCTTTCCCTCCCTTTAGTTGAACAAAATGTAAATCCTAGAGTATGGGCTGAGGGAAAATCTGTGGGTCGAGCACAAAATGCTATTCCTGTAGTTGTCAAGCTCAAAGACCCACACTTACTTCCACATAAGAAGCAGTATCCATTGAAACCTGAGGTTAAGAAAGGGTTAAAACCCATCATCGAAAATTTAAAGGTGTGGGGACTATTAGTTTCCTGTAACACTCCATGCAACACTCCTATTTTGGGTATAAAGAAATCAAATGGAAAATGGAGACTAGTTCAAGATTTACGAATGATAAATGAGGCTGTAGTTCCTTTACACCCCATGGTGCCTGATCCTTATACTCTATTGTCTGAAATTCCTGAGTGAGCCAAATATTTCTCAGTAGTTGATTTGAAAAATGCTTTCTATGCTGTGCCTTTGGCGGAAGAAAGTCAATTTCTATTTGCCTTTGAAGACCCTACGCAGCCAGCTTCTCAGTTAACCTGGACAGTTTTGCCCCAGGGATTTCGTGACAGTCCTCACTTATTTGGACAAAGTTTGTCACAGGATCTACAAAACTTTAATAGCTCCGAAGTGGTGGTGTTACAATATGTTGATGATATTTTGCTCTGTGCTGAGACAGAAGAAGCTTGTTTAGGAGCCTCAGAAGATTTCTTAAACTTTCTGGCAGGCTGCAGTTATAAGGCATCAAGAGAAAAGGCTCAGCTTTGTCAACAATCACTTACATATCTGGGCCTAATCATATCAGAAGGGACTAGGGCCATAGGCTCTGAGAAAATTAAACCCATACTAAATCATCCCCTACCTATGACTTTAAGACAATTGTGAAGATTTCTGGGAATCACAGACTACTGTCATATTTGGATTCCAGGTTATGGGGAACTTGCCCGACCTTTATATAAACTTAGAGCTGAAACTCAGCAGGCCCCAAAAGACAAACTGGTTTGGTCTCCAGATACTCAAAAGGCTTTTAAGGTTCTTCAGACTGCCCTCCTGCAAGTTTCCGCTTTGAGCTTACCCACAGGGTCAGGATTTAATTTGTCACTGAAAAAAAAGGTATGGCCTTGGGAATTTTGACACAAGCCCGAGGCCCACACCAGCAACCTATTGCTTATCTAAGCAGAAAACCAGATGTAAGTTTATGTGGGTCGCCCCACTGCCTAAGAGTAATTGGAGCAGCACCTTTATTAGCACCTGAAGCTTTAAAAATAATTAATGGACAAAATCTTACTGTCCTGACTTCTCATGATGTGAGTGCATCTTAAATTCTAAGGTTAATATTTGGATGACAGACAGTGGACTTCTTAAATATCAGTCATTGTTGTTAGAAGGACCAGTAACTAAGCTGAAAGTTTGTGGAAATTTAAATCCTGCCACTTTCCCTCCTGAGAAGGAAAATGAAACACCTGATCACGATTGTTCCCAATTTCTAACTTTAAACTATGCAGCTTGGGAGGATCTAATGGATACCTCATTAGACAATCCTGACATGGAAATATTTACAGATGGCAGCTCTTTTGTTTGGGATGGAAAGCATAAAGCAGGTTACACCTTGGTGACTGCTGAATAGGTTTCAGAAACAAAATCTCTCCCCCAGGGAACCAGTGCTCAGTTAGCAGAGCTTGTGGTTCTGACCCGAGCTGCAGAGTTAAGCAAAGGGCAGCTAGTAAATATCTACATGGATTTTAAGTGTGCTTCTTTGACTTTACATGCTCATTCTGCAATATGGAAGGAAAGTTTAAAACAGCAACAGGAGAACCTATTATGCATTTCAGAGAGATCCAGAGACTTCTAACTGCTATATATTGCCCTAAAGAAGAAGCTGTTATGCATTGCAAAGGGCACGGCAGGGATGGGAGGAAAGCAGCTGAAGGTAATCAGCTGGCTGACTGTCAAGCCAGAAAAGCAGCACTTTAGGAAACCCTTTCACTGCAGAGGCCTTTGATCTGGACAGGTCCTGTGGAACAGGAGAAACCACAATATACTGAGGAAGAATTAGAAAGATATGAGAAAAGAGGAACTAAGATTACAGATAACGGATGGTTACAGTCCGAGGATGGACGATTAATAATTCCTGAAAATGCTCAATGGAAAATTCTTAAGAGTTTACACCAGAGTTTTCATTTGGGTGCACAGAGTACTTACCAAATGGCTTCACGTTTGTTTGAAAGTAAAAACATAATGAAAACTTTAAAGAACGTATCAAAATATGTGAGGTTTGTCAGAAAAATAACCCGAAGACTGAGAAGCTAGCAATATCTGGATTACAACGAAGTGGTAAGTATCCTGGAGAGGCCTGGGAAATTGATTTTACTCATATGCCAAAAGCTATTTGATATTCTTGCTTACACGTTTGGGTAGATACTTTTACTGGGTGGATTGAGGCTTTTCCCTGTCGTAGTAAGCAGGCTAAGGAAGTTCTAAAGATTTTAATCCATGAAATTATCCCCAGGTTTGGGCTGCCACGGAGCCTTCAGAGTGACAATGGCTCCGCATGTAAAGCTGCTGTAACTCAGGGGGTATCTAAAGCTCTAGAAATAGAATATCACGTACACTGATAAATGAAGATTGGGAGACCCCAATCTTCAGGAAAGGTTGAAAAAGCTAATTACATTTCTAAAAGACGTCTGTCCAAATTAACTCAAGAGATTCAGGACAATTGGATTAAAGTCCTACCCATAGCTTTAGTGAGGGCTCGAACTGCCCCCAAAAGGAGGGACTGTCCCCCTTTGAATCTATTTATGAAAGAAAGGCACAAAAAGGCCTTTCTTGTGCACAGACATCGTTATAGACCCTGAAGCCTTGGAATTAACTAGTTATGTAACTCAGCTCTCAGCTTTTCAACAGGCATTAACAGAACTCTGGGAGACAACTCCTGACCCAGCCTCTGAGTCAAGCAAGCCTCTATTTGAGCCAGGAACCCAGGTCCTCATAAAAACATTGGGATCTGGGGGCCCATTCCTCGAGCCCCTCTGGGAAGGCCCTTAAGAGGTTATTCTTTCTTCTCCCACAGCTGTCAAAGTGCCAGGAATTGATTTGTGGTGCATCACACTTGAGTTAAGAGGTGGCACCCTGACCAGAACTAAGTGACTTCATTTTATGTCTTTACTTTCTATGCTCTGACTTTGTACTTTTCAGATAGGCCTGTAATCTATGTGAGCCTACTTCTACTGACTCCAAAAATCCTGAGTGTGCCGTTTGATCCTCAAGAAAATGCCTTCCTGTCTTGGGCTCACCCCTACGCTGCATTCCACAACTGGTCTAACTGCTGGGTCTGCGGAGCGCTCCCCTCTTCATCAGTGAAAGGCTTCCTGTGGTGGACATCTCACTTCAAGAAAAAGACTTTCTCCAAGTCTGCGAATACCTTTGACAACAATCATATGTGATGCCTCTTCTTCATCTGATGACATCTACCAACCCTAAAATGGACTGGTGCAACACTTTGTACTTTAACTATGGACATAACGTGACTTTTAATTTTGATTATACATTGTCTCGGTTTAATGACTATTGCACTACAGATAATGCAAATGGGTCTGGATCTAATGGTTTTTTATCTGAAGTTTATCAAATATGGGATGAGGTTATATGGCTAACTCCTGAAAAAGGACGTCAAGTATCTACTGCCCCTATATGCTGGGAACAAACAGAGCCATCCCCAAAAGTTAGCCAACAACTTAATTACAATGATTGGAAACAATTGGGATTTTTGCCTCAGGAAATATGCAACATAATCATTCCCCTGTTTTCCAACCCCAATTCAGTTCCTCCCTTTGTCTGGCCAGGCACTAATTGGGACTGGATATCTCAGTCAGGTGGCTTGCTCCAAAAGGGACCTATGGATATGTGGCTCTTACCTATGGGCATGGCTTCCCCTTGGTCGGATAGGGAGATGCACCCTGGGTCTAGCCTTTACTCATGGCTTTGTATTTTCAGAACTTCCAGAAAAGCCTGCTAATTTACACCACCTTAAAACTCGGTGGGCAAGGTCTGTATTTCACCGGTATGATTATTTGGCTGAAGTCTTTGTTCCCTCTTTGGGAACTACAGATGTTATGCTACGAGTGGATGCTTTGACTAACTTTACTCAACAGGCATTACAAGATTCTCAAAAATCTATTTCAGCTCTTAATGCTGAACAAGCACTAATTAGAAAGGTAGTTTTACAAAACAGATTGGCTTTAGATATTCTGACAGCTGCACAAGGAGGAACTTGTGCCATTATTCATACCCAATGCTGTACATATATACCTGATATGAGCACTAATGTTACTCATTTTACTAAACACATGAACAAGATGACTGGGGCTATGGATATTCCTGAAGCCTCAATTGCCTCATTTTGGGAGATGTTAACTAGTGCCCCATGGTGGAAAACTATCTGACTTACAATAATTCTGATTGTTTTGTTTTTGCTGTTTGTTCCCTGCATCTGTAACTGTGTAACTGGATTTGTTTCTAGTTGCATGAAAGCTTTTAAGTGACAAATGGTTGTGTTAGGGGAAGCACACTGATTGAAACTGCCCACCCTGGCCAGGCACCATAGTAACCATTTGCATGAGTTGTTTTATGACAGGAGATCCTGATAAGGAATATGGAACTAATGAGCCACCACCAACCTGAAGAGTTCGGGAAAGGTTGAAAGGAGACACGGAGTGTCTGTCCACTTCCCAGAATCCCTCTTGCTAGCATCCATCTTGGCTGAGCGATGCATGTGCCACCAGGAAAGACTCTGAATTAGAATGATTGGCTAAAGACCACCCGGAAACTAATCTCATCACCATAAAACCCGAGACTCGGAGCCACGTGGCAGAGCAGTTCTCCTGGGTTCCCTTTCCCTACTGCTCTACACGCAGGTGCCCTTTCCCAATAAAATCTCTTGCTTTGTCAGCACACATGTCTCCTCGGACAATTCATTTCCGAGTGTTAGACAAGAGCCCAGTTTCGGGCCCTGGCAGGGGTCCCCCTTCCTGCAATAGTTGCTCAAACTCCTGCTACTGCTGCAGCTTCTTCCAACTATTATTTGGGGCCCCTGGATCAGACATCTTCGGTATGAGGGTTAGGAGAATATGTTGCCTCACCAATTTAGGGACAATGCCCCTTGTCAGCTCGAAAGCAGTTATGGAACGAGAATGATGCCCCTTTTCCCTAGGCAACATAATTCTTCTAAAAGAAAAGGGGGCAATGAGACGGTAACAGGCAGGAAAGCCAGGGGTCTCCAAATGGAGGAAATAGGCTGCAAGTGTCAGACATTTTTATCTCTCTTAAGTGGCAGGAGGAAACAAACTAGCGGTATTTTTTCCTTCTCTATACAAATTTAAAAGGAGGTTTCTCTTAAAATACTGTGTTGCCATAATGACACCTGGTTTCACCTGAAGTTAACTATTCTCAAACCTTGAGTTAACCAATGCATTTTTCTTATGGAAATGTTTGTCTTAAGCTATGTTAATAGACTATGCATTTACCCCAGACTCTGTCTTCAAGTTGGTTCTGCCTAATGGCTCAGAACCTACTTCACAAACCAGTATGTTGTACTCAGATACTGTTCCCCTAATCTATGTAAACAAAACTATTTGTATGGTAATCTGGCCTTCTACAAGATTCAAGTTAATCATTTTATGGCCTGGGATGAATCATCTGGTGCCAAGATTATTCCAAAATGCATCTTATGGACCAGGGGCCTGGTGCCATTCTGAGTTTTAAAACATTCCTTTCCTTCATTAACAGACTGCTACTGACTATAATGGCACCCCACTCCAGTACTCTTGCCTGGAAATCCCATGGATGGTGGAGCCTGGTAGGCTGCTGTCCATGGGGTCGCTAAGAGTCTAAGAGTCGGACATGACTGAGAGACTTCACTTTCCCTTTTCACGTTCATGCATTGGAGAAGGAAACGGCAACCCACTCCAGTATTCTTGCCTGGAGAATCCCAGGGTCAGAGGAGCCTATTGGGCTGCCGTCTACGGGGTCGCACAGAGTCGGACACGACTGACACGACTTAGCAGCAGTAGCAGCAGCCCCCCCATTCTGAACCCTCTGCCACCTCCCTCCTCACCAGATCTCTCTGGGTTGTTCCAGAGCACTGGCTTTGGGTGCCCTGCTTCGTGCATCGAACTTGCACTGATCATTCTATCTTACATATGGTAATTTACATGTTTCAATGCTATTCTCTCAAATCATCCCACCCTCACCTTCTCCCACTGAGTCCAAAAGTCTGTTCTTTACATCTGTGTCTCCCTTTGTTGCCCTGCATGTAGGGTCACTGGTACCATCTTTCTAAATTCCATATATATGCATTAATATACAGTATTTCTCTTTCTCTTTCTGACTTATTTCACTCTGTATAATAGGCTCTAGGTTGATCTACCTCATTAGAACTGATAAACGAGGTGACATTTTTGCTAAGTATGCCACAAAATAGTCTAAGATGATTTACTACTTACCAAAGAAAATTTCAAATGTATGAGATAAAGGGAAGAAAGCACTCAGGCAAGGAATGAATCTGAAAAATATTTGAAACAAAAAACTGAATTATTTTTAATCTAAAAATCTGGTCAAAGTTTAAAAAAATGTGGAGAATAATCATATTTAGAAAAGGATGATACGAGTAGAATACTGGAAACTAACAAAGCTTATTTCTAAAGTTAAAAATGATTACAGAAACTGAATGAATTAAGACCTATTCCAAACTACAAAAAGCACCATACATAAAGAAAGGAGAAAATGTGAATTCGTTTAAAAAAAAAAAAAAAGTGTTACTTTAAAAACGCTACCCAACAATCATACAGTGGATAAGAATCTGCCTGACAATGCAGGGGACATGGGTTCTATTCCTGGTTCAGGAAGATCCCACAAGTACAAGCAACTAAGCCTGTGCACAACTACTGAGCCTGTGCTTTAGAACCTGGGAGCCTCAACTCCTGAGCCCAGGGCACAGAACCGAAGACACACAGCCAAGAAATTAATTTAAAAAAAAAAAAAAAAAAAAAGCTACCACAGGGTGACACTCTAGAGTCAGTCATTTCTTGCCCCAGGTCTCTTCTTCCTTGACCTCTATCTTATGATAGGACAAGGGAAGGGGGTCACTCACAACTCAGTGAATCAAGCCACTGCCCCAGGCTCAACAGGGTTTGCAAATGAAAGTCATCGTCTGCCACAAGTAATAAAAAAAGACACAAGCCTTATAGACAGGAGTTTTGAAATTCTCAGCCTCTTCTGTATAACTAAAAAAATCATCTGTAACCAAACAACTGGCCACACCTGGATCGAGCTTATCCCTCTGTTCACCAGTCTCCTTATTTAATCTGGGTCTCGGTGTCTCTTTTTCTCCCCCTCTGCTCTCCTGCTGTTCCTGTCCTATTTCCTGCCTCTCACGTGTCCTGTCCCAGGCTGCTGCAATTCGTTCCCCCTAGAAACGCTCTCTCTCTCTCCAACCATCCTGAGCTTTTCAAAAATCCATACCTATGTCTGCCTCTTTCTTCCCCCATTTCGGCTCCCTCTCTGCGCTCCAGATTACTCCCCTTCTCTCGCTGTGACTCTCCCTTCCTCCCCACTCTCTGGCAGGCCATGTGGCTATGCTTCCTTCCAGCCCCTTTCTTCCTCTGCTCCTTACCTCTTTCTCTGCCAGCACTATGAAACCGGCCACCTCGGATTGAGACTCGAACCCTTGTGGCAGGACTCCAACCGGGTGAAAACACAACTCCGGACTGTAACCCAAGAGGCCTGGACTCAAACCCGGCCAAAACCCAGTTAGGGACTCTCCACGTCTGATGTCCCTCATCGCCCTTCACCTCCCTGCTCCCATCACTGATACAGGGCAGTTCTCCCTATGCTGTTTTCCAATCCCTGGAGATCTGGCTTTCTAATTTATTAATACTTCTCTATTTTACTCACTTGGCTATTTTCAAGGCTTAACCTCTTTGACATGACTATCCCTTTGCAAATCCCTCAGCCATTCTCACGGAGAAGGCAATGGCAACCCACTTCAGTACTCTTGCCTGGAAAATCCCATGGACAGAGGAGCCTGGTAGGCTACAGTCCATGGCTAAGATTCGGACACGACTGAGCGACTTCACTTTCCCTTTTCACTTCCATGCATTGGAGAAGGAAATGGCAACCCATTCCAGTGTTCTTGCCTGGAGAATCCCAGGGATCGGGGAGCCTGGTGGGCTGCCGACTATGGGGTCGCACAGGGTCGGACAGTACTGAAGCGACTTAGCAGGATCAGCAGCAGCCATTCTCAGTTTTCCTATTGGTTCTCCCTGATGCTTTTCTCCTCAGTTTCAGTTATTTCTCTCAGTCCTTCTGACTCTGCTTCTCCGGATCCTCCTGCCTCCTGAATTTACTGAGTGGGCCACAGAACGAGACGCCCCCGGACCGGAAGATCACCTTTTCCGACCGAGCTCAATTGGGCATGGAACAGCACTGGCTGTCACATGGCTGGCCCAGGTCACCTACCCTACGCGGGGTGAGGGGATGGGCTGACAGGAAAGGGGCCTGCTGCGGGGCAGAAGGACCGGCCTCAGGAGACGCGAGGACAGACGGGCTGGGAGGGAGGGGCCTCAGGAGCGGGGCGGGCTCTCCGGAATCTCGGGACCAGGGAGAGGGCGCGCGGCCTATCTGGGCTCTGCCTCCAGCAGTGGAGAAGGCGACGCGGCGGGCGCGACTCCAACTCGCGAGAGAGGGCTTTACTTGGCGAGGCCAGAGGTTAAAAAAGGGATTTAAGCAAGAAAATGTCGCCTGAGGCGGTGTCTACCGGGACCGAGGGCCGAAACCGCCTCAGCAACACTTAAAACCCAAACGAAAAGATAACTGGGCCGCAACGGCAGCGGTAGCGTTTTTTCGGTGCCGAGCACCTGGTGCCACGGTTTTCAGGTCGCTGGCAATTCCCACACCATGAGGACGAGTGAGGGGGGCGGAGGTGGGGATTGGCGGGGTGGCGGGCTCTGCAGACTTACTCTAGAAGGAAGCTTAGGCGCCGCTTCGGGACCTCGTCTCCGCGCTCTCCAACTTCCGGCTCTGTGTGAAAGGGCTTTTGGTATTAGAGCCGCAGCTTCCGACCAGGGGCGGGGCGAGCACCAGCTGTGCTCAGAATTAGTGGGAGGGGCGGGCCGCGGAGCGGGGTGGGGCCTGTTACCTGGACAGCATTAAGTTACCTTCTGTAACACTGCTCAGGTAAAAGCTTCAAGTTGTGTCGGAAGCCAAGATACTTCCTCTTAAGACTAAAAGGGCTTATTCTCAATAAAAAGCTGTTTTCCACAGCATGTTGTGCTCAGATCCTGCTAGTGAGGCTGAAGCAATTCAGGGATCTGGGAACTTGGGCAGTTTTAACAAACAAGAATGGGACTAGTCTCTATATTACAAATACAAAACTCTGCCTGGGTAGAAATGGGCTATTCCCTACTCACACCCTACAAAACAGCAAACAGCATAGTGCTGAGTTCAACAAACTCAGGATCAGTACCTGGGTGTCTGAGATGGAGGACTTACAGGATGTGATCATTTGGGTCACTAACCACAGCCTTTTAAGAGCAAGACACTTTAAATGATTATAAACTGTGTTATTGTTTCTTTTATCCAACGTGTTTTAATTATTTCCCTTTCTAAACCCAACTCTTTAAACAGTGACATACAGGGGGTTGTATAAGCAACGCTTACAATGACAAATATCATTGTGTAAGTTTAAGCTACAGAGAAAAATTAACTGATAGTATACTGTGAAACGATTATCACAATAAGTTTGCCTAGCATCCATAATTTCATATAGATAACCTAAAAATGATTCTTGACAGTGGATTCACCAATGATTTATCAGATACAACACCAAAAGCTCACGCCAACAAAATAAAAAGAGGTAAATTGCACACATCCTAATTATCAAATATTGTGCAGTAAACCATCCTCAGCAGTGAAAAAAACATGTACACTATAATACAAAAAAAATTGCCAATCATATATTCAATAATAGTTTAACATCAAAAATACATTAAAAAAAAAAAACTCTAAAAAGTACTGATCACCAATTCCACCATAGGGGTGGGGGAGCTTTCTTAACCAACCATCCCACATGTTGCAAATAAAATACAAAGAGTAACATAAAATAGAAACTTAATGACAAAAATAAAAGACAATCTTTTATAATGCATAAAAATATTAAAAAAGGAAAGTAGCTATGCCTTGGAAAAAAAACAAACGATGGTTCATCACTGAAGTTATCACTCCACGACATAAGTTCTGTCATTCAGTTGCTACAAACTTAAGTGTGGAGGCAGAATGATCAGTAGCACCCAGGTGACAAGCATGCAGCATCAGCAACAGTTTAGTCAACAGCCTCACAAATGTGAGGGTGTGAACCTGGACAATACCCTTGTCAGGAGAAGTTCCTACACCTCTTGTTGAGGCTCAGAGGGCATGGTGATAGTACACGTGAACAACACTATCACAGTGCCCTTCACTCAGGCTTTTCTGACATCACTCAAAGCCAGAAAAAGATGTACAGGTCAAGGTCTTCAGATACTTTCTCATATCACAGAACATGCTGACCACTATACTAAGTAGCTTCAAGTGGTAATTCTGTATGCAGCACGAAAATATTACAACCAATAAGGGAAAGTATTTTTCCTTAAAAATTTTCTCTTACCCAGTAAACCCACACCACAGAGAGTCCATGAGGAGCTTCCCCTTAAACACAGGCGGATTACCACAGCAAAGAAACTGGACATGACTTCAGACCCTAGAGCCACATATTTCAAAATCAAACTTAAAAGAAAAAATTATACAAACTAAGGAGAAAGCAAAGTCAGGAAGAGTCTACACTCCCAGACTAGACAGACCATTACAAAAGCGGAAAACTATGACATGTGGGGGTCTCATATCCTAAGACCTTGAGATGGGACTATTTGGTCCACCCAGAGACGCCAAGCTAAGAGCCTGAAAGATTCCCACATTTTCCCTTTGTTGGACTGCTCTCCTTACAGTTTTCCTAAGTAAAAGGCACAGAAGATCCAATCCACCAACCTATTCCACACACCCTGACATGTATGGCAGCACAAGGAGAACAGCAGAAATGGCTGAGGGATCTCAAGAGGCAGACAGGGACTGAGACAGTTCCACACAGGTTCTGAGGTGCCAGATAAAATCAAAGAGCAGCCAGTACTTTCCCATTTTCCGATTATACCTTCCAAATATGACAACTGTGAAGAAAGCAGCACCGGATCAGGGGTTAAGATGTTTGGGCCATCAGCTCTGATCTATGTGGACTAAGAATTGAGTAGCCAATAGATCCAAGCCCACAACGAGAAGAGGGCGCAAGGCAGCCCAGTAAGGCAGCCCACCTCATGCTCCTCACACTCAAGACCAACCAGCTCACAGCAGGGAGATGATGAGTATTGTGGATACAAACCTTGCCTTTGTGTCTGATGGAGCTGCAGCACCACTGGTGGGTGAAAGAATACATGATACATGTTGAAGGACAGGCTGAGAACTCGGGGAAAGGTTAAGCTTCCTCTGGGAATTTAATAAACAAACTTCTCTTCGGCCAAAGATCTGAGAGAGTCAATTCCTAGGCAGGTTGATAAGACTAGGGTACCTGAGGAGGAGAAAGGGGTCTGGGGCTCTCGAGGAGGATAGAGAGCGATCTGGAATTCTCAAGGAGGAGAAAAGGACAACCTTTGTTCTTTAAGCCCAGAGCTGATGATTACACAACAAAATAACTCAGCTTAAACTCTGTATTAAGCGGAGACATTTACTTTGCCAACAAAGGTCCGTCTAGTCAAGGCTATGGTTTTTCCAGTAGTCATGTATGGATATGAGAGTTGGACTGTGAAGAAAGCTGAGTGCTGAAGAATTGATGCTTTTGAACTGTGGTGTTGCAGAAGACTCTTGAGAGTCCTTTGGACTGCAAGGAGATCCAATCAGTCCATTCTAAAGGAGATCAGTCCTGGGTGTTCTTTGGAAGGAATGATGCTAAAGCTGAAACTCCAGTACTTTGGCCACCTCATGCGAAAAGTTGACTCATTGGAAAAGACTCTGACACTGGAAGGGGTTGGGGGCAAGGGGAGAAGGGGACGACAGAGGATGAGATGGCTGGATGGCATCACTGACTCGATGGACGTGAGTCTGAGTGAACTCCGGGAATTGGTGATAGACAGGGAGGGCGGGCGTGCCTCAATTCATGGGGTCGAAAAGAGTCAGACTTGACTGAGTGACTGAACTGAACTGAAAGTAATGTAACAACAATGTATCCTGCTTGAGGACATGTTTCTCCTTCTTGAGAACCTTCTGATTAATCCTGTCATCTTGAAATGTAAATTCTAGGCATGGGTCTGGTAAGACCTTGACAACGTTGAGACATTCTTTTGACTTACTGTAATAACTAATTGCGAAAGTATATAGCTCCCTTGCTAAGACTAGCGAAGGGGGGCATTCTCCATCCCCCTTCTGATGTCTATGTCAGAAGCTTTCTCTGTCTCATTTCATACTTTAATAAAACTCTGCTACACAAAAGCTCTTGAGTGATCAAGCCTGGTCCCTGGTCCCAAAGCTATATCTACTTCTTCGGAGATCATGAATTTGATGTTGTTCACCGTAAGTTATCACCTCTATGTACATTACAAGAGGTTTCCAACCACTATTAATGTTGTGCTTTCCTCTCTGCCCTGAGATCTCATCTCTGTTCGCACTTTTGATACATTCCCGTCCATTTCGGGGGTTTGTTTCGTTTTCAAAACAAGTATCTCAAACTAAAATATATGATGTATGAAAAGAGCACACCTAACATTGTTCTCAGTGGTGAAAGACTGAAAACTTTTCCTCTGAGATCGGGAAGAAGGCAAGGATGAGCACTCTGCATCACTGTTCAACAAAGGACTAAAACTCCTAACCAGAGCAATTAGACAAGAAAAAGAAATCAAAGCTTCCCAAAGGGAAAATTAGAAAGTTATCTTCTTCCCTAGAGGACAAGATCTTTTATGTATAAACTGTAGATTCCACACAGACACACACACAAAAAAACCCTGCCACATCAAAGAGCAATTTTAGCAAACTTGCAGGATAAAAAAATCAAAGTGCAAATCAGCTGCATTTCTGTACACAATGAACAATGTTAAAAGAAAATCACATAACAATTTTATTTACTATTGTATTAAAAATGGGTGAAATATTTAGGAATAATTCACCAAGGAGGTGAAACATATACACTGAAAACTACTTGCTGCTGCTGCTGCTGCTGCTGCTAAGTCACTTCAGTCGTGTCCGACTCTGTGCGACCCCATAGACGGCAGCCCGCCAGGCTCCCCGTCCCTGGGATTCTCCAGGCAAGAACACCGGAGTGGGTTGCCATTTCCTTCTCCAATGCATGAAAGTGAAAGGTGAAAGTGAAGTCGCTCAGTCGTGTCTGACTCTTATCGACCCCATGGATTGCAGCCTATCAGGCTCCTCCGTCCATGGGATTTTCCAAGCAAGAGTACTGGAGTGTGGTGCCATTTAACCATTTCTAAAAGAAACCCAAAATAAACAAATAAATCTAGTAGTCATGGGCTGGAAATCTCAGTACTCTATATTTCCAAGTTACTCAAAGTGCTCCACAGATTTAATGAATTCATTATGAAACTTACAATAGAAATGTTTGCAGAAATAGAAAAAACTTGTCAGAAGTCATAAAGAATCTCAAGGGGACCACAAACTGCAAAAATACTCTTCAATAAGTACCAAGATGCAAGATGAAGGCCACCCTTTTTAAAATTTCAAGCCATATCACAATATAATCCAGATGGTGTAGTACTGGCATAAACACGGATTTATACACCAAGGGAACAGAAGAGAATGTTCACAAACAACCATTTGCATATATTTAAAATCTAATGACAAGGATGCTAAGAAAACCCAGTGGGAAAAAAGACAGTTGCCATAACAAATGGTGAATCTATGGGTTAAACAATGAAGAGGAAACCTCACCTGCATCAAAAGTAAAAACATCTCTGTGCCAAACCACAAAATGAACACCGTGAAAAGACAAAATCTGAAGAATGAAGGCAATGAAAGTGAATTTCAAGCTTTCAGAGATTTAGATTCATGTCACAGTTTCAAACAGATGATGGAATAGCACACCATCTATCACTGATACCTGATTCTGAACTTTCCATCCCATTTCCAATCAAGATTTTGAAGTCAGTGACTCACTCACTTAGCTTCAATTACGTTAGAACAAATTTCCCTTTTTAGGTCTACTTCCAGATTTTACCAGGTACTGTGCAGTGGTGGCACCCCACTCCAGTACTCTTGCTTGGAAAATCCCATGGATGGAGGAGTCTGGTAGGCTGCAGTCCATGGGGTCGCTAAGAGTCAGACATGACTGAGCAACTTCACTTTCCCTTTTCACTTTCATGCATTGGAGAAGGAAATGGCAACCCACTCCAGTGTTCTTGCCTGGAGAATCCCTGAGACGGGGGAGCCTGGCGGGCTGACATCTATGGGGTCGCACAGAGTCCGACAGGACTGAAGCGACTTAGCAGCAGCAGCAGGGCATGTTAATACCTGACTTCCACCCACAGCTTCTTAATCCTGATTGACAGAGAGCAGACTGCACATCCAGAAAGATCCGAGACAATCCCTGCTGCCCAACAGCACTGAGACCCCTTCTCAAGCCTGTAGGTGAGAAGCCCTGCCCAGGATGGTGCCCTCCACACAAGGTCCAGGCCACTGGGTCATGGGGAGATGGGATCCAAGTGGAGACGACAGGCCCTGAGGGAAGTTCCCTGGTGAGTGTGCATGTACAGCTGTCAGGAAGGATACTTCAGAGTCAGAGATGATTAGTAAGTCCAAAGAAAGGATTCAGGGAGGACAGACTGAAAATCAACTGAGAATATGATTTTACCTGAGAAAGAGCCATTCCTGTTTTCTTTCCTTTTTTCCTCCTCTTCCCAGCTTCTTCCTCAGACAATGTAAGTTTTTAGAAGTTGATCTTGCAAGTGGAAAACAGGCTGCTTAAGGCTTAGAATCAACATCCCCCCTTCGTTTGCCACAACCACAAAAACAGGAAGACCTCACTATGTGGAACAGTCCTTTGGTGTCCACTGCCTCGGGTGGGATGCTGTTTCTGCCCTCCTATTTCTTCCCTCACACCTGTCCTGCTCCCCTCTGCAACTTGTTCTCCTCTTGCTGCTCTTCTCCCCACCCCCACCCTTCTAATTGTCCTAAATATCTACACATTCGTCTCTTTCTCCAACTTTGCTCCCTTTCTGCCTTCTTGTCACAGGCCTTCTCTCCCTGTTACACTCCCACTCTGGGGCACTCCAGGTGTCTAGGCTTACTTCCTTCTCTTCTCTTCTAGTCAACATCTATCCTTGTTTCTCTCCTAGGATCACCCCTGTCAGCCCTCCTACCGCAGACGCAGGGCCCCTGTCTCCTTGTCTCCAACTCCTGGAGATCCCACGCCTTTGTCCATTATTCTTTCACCCACCCGCTACTTTAAGGGCTAACTCTTATTTCATTTTACCATCCCTTTGCAACTGCCTCAGCCATCCTGGGCGACCCCGTCGGTTCTCTCATTGTTTTCCACTTCTGAGTTTGGCCTTTCACTCTCAGTCACTGCTTCTTCTGATCCCCCTCGCCCACGTATCTACAAAAATGATGAGTAAATGAAACGCCCGCCTATCAAAAGAGCACATTTTCCAACGAGACGGACTCGTTACGGATAAACACTGGGTATCACACGTCCAGCCCAGGGGTGAGGAAAAGGGACTGACCAGGAAGGGAGGCCTGCGGGGCAGAATGATGGGCCTCAGGAGAGGCGAGGGCAGAGAGGCTGGGAGCGAAGGGGGTCTCGGGCTGGGCGGGCTCTCCAGAATCGCAGGACAGGGGAGAGGACCCGGCTTCTCCGGGAGCGGGGCTGTCGACGCGACCTCCAGGGGCCGACAGGGTGAGGCGGTGGAGGTGGGCGTGCCCGAATCCCCCTCGCGCCCGGGGACTTTACAAGGCACAGGCGTAGGTACTAACGGTTAAGTTTTAAGCAGGAAAATATCCCGAAAGGCGGTGTCTCTGGAGCCGAAGGCCGAAAAGCAAAAGGCAAGGACAAGCCTCAGAGCGATTTCGAATACTCGACCTGTAACCGCGGCCTCTGGGTTTATTTGGGGCGGACAGCGGGGTATTTGGATATAACTTTCGGAGAACCAGCGGGACGCAGAAGATGGGCGTGGCGAGGGCGGGTTGGACGGCTAAGCGCGCAGCACACGTTTACACTAGGAGAAAAAAACTCAAGTGCCCCCGGGCGACCTTCTCTCGCGGCCTTCCGCTTCCGCAGGAAAGTGCGCACGCGTGGATTCCGAGGCGGAATTTCCGGGTCGTGGGTTGGGCGGATTGCTGCAGGCGAGGGGCGGGGCGACGAGCGTCCCGGTCTACAGCGAGAGCAAGGCGGGGCAAGGTGCAGGGAGGTATTTAGGACGATGAGATGGCTGGACGGCATCACTGACTGGATGGACTTGAGTCTGGGTGAACTCCGGGAGTTGGTGATAGACACAAAGGCCTGGCGTGCTGCGATTCATGGGGTCGCAAAGAATCGGACACGACTGAGCGACTGAACTGAACTGAATTGATGCCCCATAAATTACAGCCTGTTTTTTAGTTGCCTTTAACATCTAAATAGATAGCATATTCTTTTATAATTACAATATGGAAATGACTGTGAACAAAATAAACTTTTTGTCATATGTTGAGGAAAGAAAGGTGGTAGTAGTGAAAGTCACTCAGTCGTGTCCGACACTGCGACCCCATCGTCTGTACAGTCCATGGAATTCTCCAGGCCAGAATCCTGGAGTGGGTAGTCTTTCCCTTCTGCGTGGGATCTTCCCAAGACAGGGATCTAACCCAGGTCTCCCGCATTGCAGGCGGATTCTTTACCAGCTGAGCCACAAGGGAAGCCCTCTTTAGTAAGATATATCCAGTGTTTTAGCAACAACATCTAAGCAGCCAGGGTATGGTCAGTGTTTGGCGACAGACTTAAAAATCTGCAATCCGTGCCTATCTTTGATTTCTTCCTTTAGTGCCTGTTGGCTGCTAGACAGTTCTCTTCTCCTTAAATTCTTCCCATTTAATTTGAACTTTATACATTCCCCTACAGCCTCCTGGAAATTTTGAGGATTTGGGTCACTTTGGACTCCCCCTCCGGATGCGAGGAAAACATGCACTGCGCACAGTGGAGAAGAGGAAGCTGACTGGTTCCTTGGACCAGAGGCGCTGCTGTGGCGGGGCTCCACGCTGCCATGCCTGCAGAGGCGGCCGGCCTTCCCAGGTCGCTGTGTCACCCCGTTACACTTTTAAGACAAAAGCTTATAACTTTGTAGACCAGTATGTTGGAAACTAGGATCTGTCCTCCTAACAAGTAGAAAAGTTTCAATAAAGATTTTATTTTCCTTTTTAAAATTTTTTGAAATTACGAAAGTATGACAACACATTTACATGAGGCTTTGAAAATAGTTACAGACAGTTCCACTATATATTACAATTTTTAAGTAGACAAATTAAGGTTTTTAGTTGGAGTTTCAGTATTAAACTCTCAAAAATTAATAGAATGGACAGGAAAGTAGGATATACTAGACCTGAAAAGAATTGTGAACCAATTCAACATAATTAAGGCTTATACAATTTTCACACAAGAGCAGGATACAAATTTATTCAAGTTCCCATAGACTATTAACCAGGAGACACTGGAACATGACGTAAAACGAGGTGCAAAAGTTTCATGGCCTAAACAAAGAGTGTTGAAATCATACAGAGCCTATTCTCTTATTACTGTGAAACTATGTGAGAAGTTAAAACCAAAAGGTATCTGAAAATAACCCACATATTTTCAAGTGCAATAAATAAATAAATGTTTTTGTCAGCAGGTTCTTGTCTGCTCCTGGCAATTCAGGGGTTGGGAACCTGAGTCTCCAAAGAGTTCCTGTAGGGCAGTAATGGGATGCAGAACATTTCCTGCCATTAGAATAATTTAACCATCTTAAGAAAATAAGAAAATTTTCTGGATTTCTCTCTGTACTGCAAACTAAAATAAGAAATACAAAACTATCCCTGGAGAAAACGTGCCATTTTACAGTGACATCCTGTATAACAACTTTTCCTCTTTGTTCTTCATTCAGCTGGAAGGCCAAACTCCACATGGCTCAGTTCCAGAGACACAAGGTCAAAACCTACAGTCTGAGACTGGAGGACTAAGGTATGTGATGGGAACTTCCGTCAGTACCATTTTTTGTTTTTATTTTGAAATTGACAAAGTTTACTAACCATTGCTTTAAAAAGAGCAATTTTCGTTGATGAGTTGCTAAGTCGAATCTGACTCTGCAACTCCATGAACTGCAGCACACCAGGCTTCCCTGTCCTTCACTATTTCCCAGGGTTTTCTCAAACTTGTGTTCATTGAGTGGGTAATGCCATCCAACCATCTCATCCTCTGTCGCCCTCTTCTCCTGCCCACAGTCTTTCCCAGCATCAGGGTCTTTTTCATTGAGTCCGCTCTTTGCATCATGTGGCCAAAAAGAGCAATACATCTTTAAAAATTGATGAAAACCGCATTGTTCCTTTAGTTCACATTCTAAGCTTCTACTGCTCTCCACACAACAGGCCAATAATTGAGAGACAAGTTGCTGGGGCAGGAATAACGACTTTATTCAGAAAGTCAGCAAACCGAAAATATGGTGGACTGTACCCCCAAAACCATCTTATCCGAGTTAGAACTCAGTCCCCTTTTATACTAAAAGAGGAGGGAGTAAAGTCAAGTCAAATTCCTTTGAACCTAAGGAATCAAACAGTTAAGTAACAGAGCATAAAAGTCCATCAATAAGAGTTCCTTGAGAAACCTCAAATAACATCAAGGAATTTGAAGAGCAATGGAAGGCCATAAAAGATCATTGTATAGGGTCACTCCTCAACCCCTCCCTCCACACAATATCAGTAATCTTATTACTATTTAAATCATTCCTGTGCTGGGGTAGAAAAAATTTAAGGCTACATAATATATTTAAGATATAATTTCAACTGTTAAAAAGTACAAAGCTTATTTATGAGATGATGTTTTGTAATAAAACCATGGAGTTGCATATCCATGCACACATGCATGCATATGTAAATACACAATTGACTGAAATGAAGAGTTGCCTCTTGACAGATTTTTAAATCATTTTCTCATTATCACTTTTAGTCATATGTATTTCAGCATCTCTGGGGCCATGAAAATGAGTCAACTGTACTTAAGTTTGTCAATATTACATTTTTTTTTAAAGCTTGTTTATTTATTTAGGTTGTGCTGGTCTTTGTTACTTTGTGTGGCTTTTTCTAGTTGCACTGAGCAGGAGATACTCTGTAGTTGTGGTGAGTGGGCTTCTCATTGCAATGGCATCTTTTGTTACAGAGAACAGGTTGTAGGTGAACTGCAGGCACAAGGCTTCTGTAGTTGCAACACATGGGGTCTGTAGTTTTGGCTCACAGGCTCTCGAGCATGAGCTCAGTAGCTGTGGTGGATGGGCTTAGTTCCTCCCAGGCATGCGGAATCTTCTCAGACCAGGGAGATCAAACCCATATCCCCTGCATTGGCAGGCACATTCTTATCCACTGTACCAACAGGGACGTCTCAACTCTAATACCATATTAGTTTAAAAAAAAAGTGGTAGACATATAAAAAACACATATAGAATACTTTGAGTTCTATCTCTATAAAATACCTGTATTCAAAAATAATATGAGGGCATCTCTCCTGGTGCAATGGTAAAGAATCCACCAGCAAATGTGGAAGACATGGGTTCTGCCCCAGGATAATGCCACATGCCTCGGGGCAACTAAGACCAAGTGACACAACTACTGAGCCTGTGCTGTAATGCCCAAGAGCCCAAACTACTAGGCCCACGTGCTGAAACTACTGAAGCCCAAGATTCATATAGCCCATGCTCTGCAACAAGACACAACAAGAATCCCATGCACCACGACTAGACAACAGCCCCCACTGCTGGCAACTAGAGAAAAGACCAAGCAGCAACAAAAACCCAGCACACTAATTAAATAATTTTTCTAAAAAAATGATTTTATCCGCAGTAAATTTTAGGTATGTAGTTATTAACAAAAATCAAAGTTTATTGGTTACTTCCACAATAAACAATGAACCAAGGTTAGTAAAGTTGGGGACTTCCCTGGCAGTCCCATGGTTAAGACCTCGCACTTCCATTTCGGGAGTTTCAGGTTCAATCCATACTCAGGGCACTAAGATTCTGCAAGCTGCACCATGTGACAAAGAATATAAAAAAAAAAAAATCAGTAAACTTGGATTTCATAGTGAAAAATAGATGATGGAATGAAAAGCCCCCTAGCCCTGAGGTCTCTTTCTGAACTTTCCATTCCATTCTCAAACACCAAGATTTTCAAGGGGGTCCTTAAATGTACTATAAATACTCAGGACTGATTTCCCCTTATTGGCCTCTTTTCCAGATTTTACCACGTATTGTGAGTGTTAATACCTGATGTCCACGTGTAGCTTCTTTATTCTGGTTGACAGAGAGCAGACAGTGCATTCAGATGGGCCCTAAGCAAACTTCCTGCCCAACAGCACTGAGACCCCCATCTCCAACCCGTGGGTGAGAAGCCCTGCCCAGGATGGTGCCCAGGGGAGCCTCCTCACAAGGTCCAGGTCACCAGGTCATGGGGAGACGGGATCTAAGTGGAGATGACAGGCCCTCAGAGAAGGTCCCCGGTGAGTGTGCATGTGCAGGAGACAGACAGGATACTCCAGTCAGATTCAATTAGCAAGTCCAGAGAAGGGCATTTCAGGAAGGACAGATGGAGAATCAACTCAGAATATGACACCTGAGAAAGAGCCATTCCTGACTCTTTTTCTCCCTTCTTCCAGGTTTTTTCTCAGGCATCCTGCAGAGGTTGATACTGAAAGTTGAAAACTTGCTGTTTAATACCTACAGTCAACATTCCCCCTTCCTGAGCCCCAACTACATGTGCAGGGAAGCTCTCCATGGAGAACAGACAGTCTTCTGTGCCCACTGTCTCAGGAGGGACTCAGGACAGTCAATTCCGGCACAGAGACCAACAGAGGAGCTTTCCCACACTTTCCCTCGGATCACACTCCCCTCCTGGTGAGGCCTCACGTACCCAGCAGCAGGGGGCACCTCCGCTGACCCCACGATCCCCTTCAGGTCACACAGCAGGCCCTGGTCCATCCCCACTCAGAGCAGAGTGGCCTCCTCATCCCTGGGGCTGTTCTGTCTCAGAAGTGGAGCCTAAGAGCCTTGGTTCTCAGTGTAGGATCCAGATCAGATTTGTTGCACTGTGAACATACCTGGGACTAGGACCCACACAAGTATCTGAGGATGTCTGATAGGGCAGGGGGTACCATACATGGTTTTGCAAAATGCTTCATGGATCTCATGGGAAACATGGGTTGAACACCATTAAAGGTGGCGAACCCAGCGCACCTCCTACTTTCTTCTTTTCCAGCCTTACTGAGATAGAACTAATGAAATGGATATGTGTATACTTATCATGAATGATGTGACCATTTGACAGATGTATACACTGTGAAATATTTATCACAATCCAGTCAACACATCCATCAACTCCCAGTTTCCATGTTTTGTATGGTGAGAACTCTTAAGATTTACTCTACTGGCAAATTTAAAGTATGTAGTAACAGAATAATTTAATACAGTTAGAATGCTGCACATAGCTCCCCAGAACTTACTCATTTTACAACTCAAAGTTCATACATGAACATATTTCCATCTATAGATTGCTTTGGGTAGAATACTCATTTTCACTATATTGATTCTTCCAATCCACGAACATGGTATATTGCTCCATCTATTTGTGTCATCTTTCTTTCACTAGTGTTTATAGTTTTGTACACATAAGTCTTTTTCTTTAGGTGAATTTATTCATAAGTACTTTATTCTTTTCATTGCAATGGTGAATGGGATTGTTTCCTTGGTTTCTCTTTTTTCATTTTTAGTATATAGGAATGCAAGAGATTTCTGAGTATTAATTTTATATCCTGCAACTTTACTATATTCATTGATTAGCTCTAGTAATTTTCTGGTGGTATCTTTAGGGTTTTCTATGTAGAGGATCGTGTCATCTGCAAACAGTAAGAATTTTACTTCTTTTCCAATCTGGATTCCTTTTATTTCTTTTTCTTCTCTGACTGCTAGGACTTCCAAAACTTTGTTGAATAGTTGTGGTGAGAGTGGGCACCCTTGTCTTCTTCCTGAAGAAGTTAGATAGAGGAAATAGCATGCACAACTTTTGTGTGGTTTCTTTGAAAGACATATATTTTTAAGTCTAATACACTCTGATGTCTTGAGAAAGCCCTTGCCTACACAGTTCATGACTTCTCTTCAATATGGACTCTTATTGCTTAATACTTCAACTCAAGGTGAAACTTTTTCCACTCCGATTGCATCTGTAAGGCATTGGTCTAGTATCGTCCCCAAACTTTGCTGTTTAAGAAAATTCCTTCCTACAAACACATTTGTGTGGCTTGTCTCCAGGATATATATTCCTACATACCTAGAGAGTGAGTAGTAATTGTAAAAACTGCCATAGTCATTGCATTTCTAAGTATAAAGTATTTGATAAATCCTGAGTTTAAGGCAGCACCTAAAAGCCTTGCCACATTACATACACTTGTAAGGATCTCCCTAGTATGGATCATCTGATGATTAGTGAGATATGAGCCCTGAGTGAAGGTTTTACACATTCATTATCAGTCGTAAGCTTTTCCTTCAGAATGACTTCTTTAGGGAGTCTTAAATTGAGACTGTTGTCTATAAGCTTTCTATAAGACTGTTGTCAAGACACACTCATTACATCAACATAGCTTCTATGTATTAGAGTATGAATTTTCTCATGAAGCCTAAATGGAAACACCTGACAAAAGCCTTACGACAATGAATACATTTGTAAGGTCTCTTGCGTATGGATCCCCTGATGTCTTTTTAGGCCTGAGTGCTACCTGATGCATTTGCCCCACTTATTACATTTCCTTTCTCTGGATTATGAATTCCCGAATCATGTGACTAATGAGACAATACAATACAAGTTGTATTGAAGCAGTGGTCACATATATTACATTTACATCCTTTCTTTCATGTACAGGTTACCTTATGGTCCCCTTAAGATTTACTGCACTCTAAATGTATGGCTTCTTTCCAGTATGATTTTTCTTTTCTCATGATTTGCAAGGTTTGAATGCCTTCTAAAACATTTGCCACAATCACTACATGGGTAAGATCTCAGAATTCATTACATGATGGTTAGTTAGTTCTGAACTCAGAATCCAAAGCTTTGCCACACCCACTGTATTCGTGCAGTTTTCCTACAGTTTGACTTTTCTGAAGGTCAAAAGGATGATATACTTTACTGCATTTATTACATCTGTAAGGTTTCACTCCAGTATGGATCCAGTGATTATCTGCAAAATGATTCCTGTGACTGAAGGCTTTGACATATAAATTACATTTATATCGTTTTCCCTAATGGTCAGTTACAGATAAATGTGCATGAAAGCTCTGCCACACTAATTATATTTGCATGATTTCTCTCTAGTATGAGTTCTCTGATGAACTACAAGCCAGAAATCCGACTAAAGGCTTTGTCACACATGTTACATTTGTAAGGTTTCTCTCCAGTATCAATTCTCTGATGACTTCCAAAGTTTGCATTTTGAGTAAAGGACCGGCCACAAACATCACATTTATATAGTTTCTCTCCAGTATTAATGCTCCGATGAACTACAACATTTGCACTTTCACTAAAGGTTTGCCACATATATCACATTTATATGGTTTCTCTCCAGTAGATAGACAGAGAGCCTGATGAACTATGGATAGAGGTTCATAACACTGTACAGCAGACAGGAATCAAGACTATCTCCAGGAAAAAGAAATGGAAAAAAGCAAAATGGCTGTCTGAGGAGGCCTTACAAATAGCTGTGGAAAGAAGGGAAGCAAAAAGCAAAGGAGAAAAGGAAAGATATACCCATTGGAATGCAGAGTTCCAAAGAATAGCAAGGAGAGATAAAAAAAAAAAAAAGCCTTCCTCAGTGATTAATGCAAAGAAATAGAGGAAAAGAATAGAATGGGAAGGACTAGAGATATCTTCAAGAAACTTAGAGATACCAAGGGAAGATTTCATGCAAAGATGGGCTCAATAAAGGACAGAAATGGTAGGGACCTAACAGAAGCAGAAGAGGTGGCAAGAATACACAGAAGAACTGTACAAAAAAGATTTTCACGACCCAGATAATCACGATGGTGTGATCACTCACCTAGAGCCAGACATACTGGAATGGGAAGTCAAGTGGGCCTTAGGAAGCATCACTATGAACAAAGCTAGTGGAGGTGATGGATTTCCAGTTGAGCCATTTCAAATCCTGAAAGATGATGCTGTGAAAGTGCTGCACTCAATATGCCAGCAAATTTGGAAAACAGCAATGGCCACAGGACTGGAAAAGGTCAGTTTTCATTCCAATCTCAAAGAAAGGCACTGCCAAAGAATGTTTAAGCTATGCACAATTGTCCTCATCTCACACACTAGCAAAGTAATGCTCAAAATTCTCCAAGCCAGGCTTCAAGAGGACATGAACCATGAACTTCCAGATGTTCAAGCTCTGTTTTAAAAAGGCAGAAGAACCAGAGATCAGCTTGCCAACATCCGATGGATCATTGAAAAAGCAAGAGATTTCCATAAAAGCATCTACTTCTGCTTTATTGACTATGCTAAAGCCTTTGACTGTATGGATCACAGCAAATTGTGGGAAAATTCTGAAAGAGATGGGAATACCAGACCGCCTGACCTGCCTCTTGAGAAATCTGTATGCAGGTCAGGAAGCAACAGTTAGAACTGGACATGGGACAACAGATTGGTTCCAAATAGGAAAAGGAGTACATTAAGGCTGTATATTGTCATCCTACTTTTTTAACTTATATGCTGAGTACATCACGTGAAACATCAGGCTGGATCAAGCACAAGCTGGAATCAAGATTGCCGGGAGAAATATCAATAACCTCAGATACACAGATAACACCACACATATGGCAGAAAGTGAAGAAAAACTAAAGAGCCTCTTGATGAAAGTGAGAGTGAAAAAAACTGGCCTAAAACTCAATATTCAGAAAACTAAGATCATGGCATCCAGTCCCATCACTTCATGGCAAATAGATGGGGAAACAATGAAAACAGTGCCTGACTTTATTTTGGGGGGCTCCAAAATCACTGAAGAATGTGACTGCAGCCATGAAATTAAAAGATGCTTGCTCCTTGGAAGAAATGCTATGACCAACCTAGACAGCATATTAAAAAGCAGGGACATTACATCGCCAATAGTGGTCTGTCTAGTCAAAGAGAGACATGACTACGGTTTTTCCAGTAGTCATGTATGGATGTCAGAGTTGGACTATAAAGAAAGCTGAGCGCTGAAGAATTGATGCTTTTGAACTGTGGTTTGGAGAAGACTGTTGAGAGTCTTTTGGACTGCAAGGAGATCCAACCAGTCCACCCTAAAGGAAATCAGTCCTCAATATTCATTGGAAGGACTGATGCTGAAACTGAAATTCCAATATTTTGGCCACCTGATGCAAAGGACTGACTCATTGGTAAAGACCATGATGCTGGGAAAAATTGCAGGCAAGAGGAGAAGGGGACGACAGAGGATGAGATGGTTGGATGGCATCACCGACTTGATGGACATGAGTTTGAGTAAGCTCTGGGAGTTGGTGATGGACAGGGAAGCCTGGCATGCTGCAGTCCATGGGGTCACAAAAAGTTGGACACGACTGAGCGATTGAACTGAACTGATACGTGGAATCTGAAAAAATGATACCAATGAACTCATTTACAAAACAGAAACATCTCACTGTATAGCACAGGGAACTCTACTCAATGTCATGTTTGGGGGAAGAATGAATACATATATATGTATGGGAGTCCCTCGATTGTCATTTATCCCGACCCCTTAAAAGACTGAATCTTCTTGGAACCCAGCAGAACCCTACACTCATCCCCACCCCACCCCCAAGTACAAAGGCCCCTCCATGTCTTCTCTTTTCTAAACATATTTACTGGAGTATAGTTGATTCACAATATTGTGTTAGTTTCAGGCGTACAACAAATTCAATGTTTCACACATCCCACACTTTTGTTAGATTCCTCCCCCCATAGCTCATTAGAGAGTACTGAGTAGAATTTACTGTCCTATACAGTAGGTCACTGTTATCTACTTTATATATACTAGTATGTATGTGTCAATCCCAATCTCCCAGTTTATCCCTCCACACCTCACTCCCTGATAACCATGTTTGTTTTGTATGTCTATACCTCTATTCTGGTTTTGTAGTAAGTTCATTTGTACCCTTTGTTTAGATTCCACAGATAAATGAAACCCTAGATTTGTCTTTCTCTTCTGTCTCTTGTTGATAAAAAAGCTGAAGTCTCCCAGACTTCCCTGAGGCACAAAAGAAAGACTCAAGCATCTAATAAATAGGACAAAGGAACCACAGACAGTATCTGATGCACATTTCTGAGTTCTTTTAAAAAATATTTATTTGACTGCATTGGGTCTCAGTTGTGGCACATGGTATCTTTGGTGTGGCATGTGGGATCTTTTGTTTTGGCGTGCCAGTTTAGTTGTCGTGTGGCATGTGGGATCTCAGTTTCATGATCAGGGCTGGAACCTATGTCCCCTGCATTGGAAGGGAAATTAAATTCCTAACCACTGGACCACAAGGGAAGTCCTACATTTCTGAGTTTTACAGATACGTAACTGCCACCAGAGGGAAAAGGCCAACTGCATGATGACCCGACTGCACCCATGCCATGAAGTGCTTCATCTTGAGCCAGTACCGAGTCTGTGCCTAGGGCAGTTCCCAGAACTGGCCTTAAGAGAAGTGGATTAACACTACTGTTCATAATAATCTGTATCTTTGGGGGAAGCAAAATAATCGTATCTTGTTCTGCCTGTGAACGTAAAGAGGCATGCACACCTGGTGGTAAAGAGATGCTACACAATAGCTGGGACATGAAAGCAACCCAGATGTCCATCAACAGATGAATGGATAAAGAAAATGTGGTACATGAATACAGTGGAATTGGAGCTGGAGTCAGTTGAAGTGAGGTGGATGAACCTCTCCTCCATTCCTGTCTCTGCGACCTAATAGCAGTGGCCGTCTGCACGGGTCAGTCTGTGAGACCTGGTCTCCTCCTTTGGATGGCCTGAGGAGACTGAGGGCCAGTTGGGTTGGATGCTGGCTACCTAAGGGATGACAGCTGGGAAGGATGAGGGAACATGGCCCTGAAGGAACTGCCAACTGAGATGTGCCTCCACTTGGTCAGGACTGGGACCTTGAAGAGTGAAAGTTGTGCACTGGGACTTTGTCCTTTCTGTTCAGGACAGGGAATAACATTCATCTGGTAGAGAGGTACAGGAACATCGTTACCTGACCATGACCGGACCTCAAGAACAAAGGCTCTGACACTGAGAAGTCTCCAACAACTAACCATGCCCATCCCTCACCTTTTGCTTTAAAGGGACCTGCTGAAAGCTTTCAGTAACTCTGGGGTTCTTAGGGCATGAGCCACCCATCTCCTTGTACGAATTTGTAATAAACCTTTCTCTGGTCCAACTCTTTATGTTTAGTATTGATGAGCTTCACTGTACGTTGGGCACACGGACTTGTGATTTTTGTAACAAGACCATTGTGAAAGGCCTGTATTGAATGAATAAGATCAAAAGATTTCAAACTTCAAGTTTAAAGTCAAAGTAGTCTTTTCAAGAAAATTTAATTATTTAAATACACACTGGAGATAATGAAACATTTCCACACAAGTCCTTGTTCCCAGGATAATTGTGTCATGAGTTTTAACATATTTTGACTTTGAATTATTCTGCAGTATATAGTATCTCAGACGAATCTCAAAAAAACTGAAGACTTAGTTATTCCCAGTATAGTTTCCTCTGAAATGTGGTCCATTGGGAAAACTGGTTAAGAAATTTACCACATACTTTTTAAAATATTCTCCCCAATATGAATTATTTGGTGCGTCCTGAGGACACACTGTTTCTTAAAGGTATTTTCACATTAAGTATATCTGTGTATTTTCTGTCCTGCATTAATTCTCTCATTATGCCAAAGGCACGGACATTTGAAGCTTTACAACATTCATTACAGTTGTAAGGGTGCTCTCAAATATAAATCCTCTGATGCTCCAGTTTTCATCTTTGGGTAAAACCACTAGTGTTGCACCCTTTTTTTGCCATAGAGTCCAGTTATTTTTAAACATGGCTGTTCATTAGAAATACATCTGGAGAATGGCATTGAAACATGTATAATATCATGTATGAAACGAGTCACCAGTCCAGGTTCGATGCACGATACTGGATGCTTGGGGCTGGTGCACTGGGACGACCCAGAGGGAGGGTATGGGGAGGGAGGAGGGAGGAGAGTTCAGGATGGGGAACACAGGTATACTTGTGGCAGATTCATTTCGATATTTGGCAAAACTAATACAACATTGTAAAGTTTAAAAATAAGACAAAAATTTTAAAAAAAAGTGCTTTCAAAAAAAAAAAATACATCTGGAGCTTTGGAGAAAAAAAGCAATACCTGGGAATTTGTATTTTTCAAAAAAATTCCAAGATAATTCTGTTAGGCATCTGGATTTTAAAAAGTGATTACAGGTTTTTCCATTAAATGGCAATTTTGGTGATATAGAATTCTATTATTTTCTGTTGACCAATCATGATACAATGGTATTAAGTGAATAACAGTTACATAATCACAATAGTAAAAGATGTTTATCAGTTTTCACAATCAATAGCATCCAAGATTCAAAAATAATTATAATCACAATCCATAATAGGAACATGATTAACCTAACAATATAAAATAATTACCTACAATTTGGGGGATTAAGGAGAGTGATGTGGTAAGCCGAAGTGCATACATGCACATGTTTTTATTGGTCCAGCCAGTCTGTCTTTTGGTTGGTGCATTTAATCAATTTACATTTAAGGTAATTATTGATATGTATGGTACTATTACCATTTTCTTAATTGTTTTGGGTTTATTTTGTGTAGGTCTTTTCTTTCTCCTGTGTTTCCTTCCTAGAGAAGTTCCTTTAACATTTATTGTAAAAGTGGTTTGATGATGCTGAATTCTCTTAACCTTTGCTTGTCTGGAAAGCTTTTGCTTTCTCCATCATATCTGAATGAGTCTTGTTGGTTAGAGTATTCTTGGTTTGTAGGTTCTTCCTTTTCATCACTTTAAATATATAGTGCCATTCCCTTCTGGCTTATATAATTTCTGTTGAGAAATCAAGTTTTTAACCTTATGGGAGTTCCCATTTATGTTGTCATTTTCCCCTTGTTGCTTTTAATATTTTGTCTTAATTTTTGCAGTTTGATTACTATGTGTCTCAGTGTGTTCCTCCTTAGATTTATCTTGCCTGGGACTCTGAACTTCCTGGTAAGCTGACTATATTCTTTACCATGTTAGGGAAGTTTTCAGTTATTATCTCTTCAAATATTTTCTCTGGTCCTTTCTCTCTCTCTCTTCTTCTGGGAACCCATATCATGCAAATGTTAATGCATTTAATGTTGTCCCAGAGGTCTTAGGCTTTTTTTTTTTTTTCAATTCCTTTCCCCCCTATATTCTGTTCTGCAGAAGTGATTTCCACATTCTGTCTTCCAGGTCATTTATCCGTTCTTCTGCCTCAGTTATTCTGCTATTGATTCTTTTTACTGTATTGTTCATCTCTGTTGGTTTATTCTTTAGTTCTTCTAGGTCTTTGGCAAACAGTTTTTTGCATCTTCTCCAGTCTATTTCTGAGATCCTGGATCATCTTCATGATTATTCTGAATCATGAATAATCTGGAAGGTTGCCTATCTCCACTTCATTTAGTTGTTTTTTTTGGGTTTTATCTTGTCCCTTCATCTGTGATATAACTCTTCTTTTTCACCCTAATTAACTTAGAGTAATGTGGCTTTTGTTCTAGCTGCTGTGGAATTGTGGTTCTTCTTGTTTCTTCTATATGCCCTCTGGTAGATGAGGCTAAAGGCTTGTGTAAGATTCTTGATGGGAGCGACTGGGTGGGAAAAACTGGGTCCCACTCTGGTGGGCAGGGCCTCACCAAGTAAAACTTTAATCCAATTATCTGCTGATGGATGGGTGGGGTTGTGCTCCCTCCCTGTTGGTTGTTTGGCCTGAGGCAACCCAGCTCTGGGGTTTATGGTCAGGTTAATGGTGGCCTCCAAGAGGACTAACACCAAGGGGGACCTTCCCAGGCTGCTACTGTCAGTGCCCCTGCCCCCATGGCGAGCCATTTCTGACCCATGCCTCCAGAGAAGACCCTCCAACACTAGCAGGTAGGTCTGGTTCAGTCTCCCTTGGGGGTCACTGCTCCTTTCCCTTGGGTCTTGGTGCATGCCAAGATTTTGTTTGTGCCCTCCAAGAGTGGAATCTGTTTCCCCCAGTCCTGTGGAAGTTCTATAATCAAATCTCGCTGGCCTTCAAAGTCAGATTCCCTGGGTATTCCCAGTTCCTTTGTTAGAGCCCCAGGCTGGGAAGCCTGAGGTGGGGCTCAGAACTTTCCCTACAGTGGGAGAACTTCTTTGGTATTATTGTTCTCCAGTTTGTACGTCACCCACCCAGCCAGTATGGGATTTAATTTTATAGTGTTTGCGCCCCTCCTACCATCTTATTGTGGCTTCTTGGTCTTTGGACCAATGTCCTCCTGCTGATGGCTGTTCAACAGCTAGTTGCGATTTTGGTGCTCTTTCAGGAGAAGATGAACACTTGTCTTTCTACTCCACCATCGTGAACTGTAACTAGCATGCACATTATTTTTTTGTGGCTTCTCTCAAGGATGTATATTCTAAAGTTTAGTGATTTCTCTCCAATATAGACTCTATTGTTGCATAATATTTGAATTCAAGGGAAAGTCTTTACCATGTTTATTGTATTTTGAAGGTGTCAACCCTATATCGTCCCCCAATGTTTGCTATATGGGTAAAATCCTTATCACACACTACACTTGTATGCTTTCACTCCAGAATACAGATCCCTTTATTTAGTGAAAAGTGAGCAATAATTTGAAACTTGGCCACATTCATTACATTTGTTTTGTATGGACTACTTGGTGAACCTGGAGTTTAAGGCAATAGCTAAAAGCCTTGCAAAACTCAGTACATCTGCAAGCCTGTATGGATTATGGATTATTGATGATTAGGGAGGTGTAAACCCTGAGCAAAAGTTTTCCCACACTCATGGAATTGGTAAAGTTTCTCTCCAGAGTGAATTCTTTGGTGAATCCTGAGGTAGGACTATTGTCTAAAGACTGTGCCATACTCAATACATTGGTATGATTTCTATCCAGTATGAATCCTCTCATGAAGCCTAAAGTGTGAACACCTGCTAAAAAGCCTTGCCACATTCATTGTTTGTAAAGTCTCTTTCCAGTATGGGTCACCTGGTATTTACTGAGGCTTCAAAGGCTAAAGGATTTGCTACACTACACTTACTACGTTTCTATGATTTATCTCCAGCATGAATTCTTTGGTGAATAGTGATGTCAGACCATTGCTGAAAGGCCTTGCCACATTCAGTACACTTGTATGGTTTCTCTCCAGTATGAATCCTCTCATGATACCTAAGATGCAAAAGCTTGATAAAAGCCTTGCCACATTCAGTACACTTGTACGGCCTCTCTCCAGTATGAATCCTCTCATGATGCCTAAGATATGAAGGCTTAATAAAAGCTTTGCCACATTCATTACATTTGTAAGACTTCTCTCCAGTATGAATTACCTGATGGTAAGTTAGGCTTGAACGATCACTAAAGGCTTTCCCACACTCATTACATTTATAAGGTTTTTCCCTGGTATGAATTCTCCAATGACCTGCAAGATGTGAATTGCGACTGAAGAACTTGTCACAGACCTCACATTTATATGGTTTCTCTCCAGTATGGATGATTTGATGTCTAGTGAGGTGTGAACTCCGAGTAAAGGATTTGCCACACTTGCTACATTTGAAAGGTTTCTCTCCAGCATGAATTCTTAGGTGAATTCTGATATCAGACCATTGCCTGAAGCTCTTGCCACATTCAGTACACTTGTATGGCTTCTCTCCAGTATGAATTCTCTCATGAAGCCTAAGGTGTGAACGTTTGATGAACGTCTTGCCACATTCATTACATGGGTAAGACTTCCCTCTAGTATGGACTACCTGATGGTTGATTAGGCTTGAACGCAAAATAAAGGCTTTGTCACATGCATCACATTTGTAGGGCTGCCCTCGAGTATGAATTCTTTGATGTTTTAGAAGCTTGGAATTACGGGAAAAAGCCTTGTTGCATTTACTACAATGGTAATCCTTCTCTCCAGTATGGATTACTTGATGGCTCCTGAGGCTTGAACACACCCTAAAGGCTTTGCCACACACATTACATTTGTATGGTTTCTCTCCAGTATGAATTCTCTGATGAGTTTCAAGGTTTGATTTTCTATTAAAATCCTTGCCACACTCATTACATTTGTAAGGTTTCTCTCCAGTATGAATTCTCCGATGAGTTGCAAGGTTCGAACTCTGACTGAAGTCCTTGCCACATGTATCACATTTGTATGGCCTCTCTCCTGTATGGACTACCTGATGTTTAGTGAGGTGTGAGACATGAGTAAAGATTTTGTCACAGTCATTACACCTGTAAGGTTTTTCCCTATGCGCTTTACGGTCTTTTGTCAGTATTGAAGAATGGATAAAATTATTCCCATACATGTTAGAAGTGTTGGTTTGAACACTCGGAGGAATTCTTTGGAGAGCTGAAATTGAGGAACTATTGTTGATAACATTCTCAACTTGATTACATTCAAAAATTTTCCTTTCCATTCGAAATATCTGCAATTCATCCTGAAAGCTTAACCCAAGTTTATTTTCAATTGCATTGTTTCCTGCATTGCTTCTACCACGTTGATCTTTTCTATCAGTGAGCTTTTCATTATGGATTACAAGCACTCCTTTGTAATTTCTTTCTTCATCTTTCCACTGACACTCAAACTCAAGCGTATTGCCTCGTATTTCCCTTAAGTAAAAATCTTGGACTCCATGGCTTTCATGTCTTCCCAAAATCACTGTTTGGAATGTATCTGTTGAGTTAGTGTTCTCCTTTGATTGTAATTTCTTGATAATATGTATGGGAGAGATATCTACAAAATACAAAAAAATCATAGGTATGTTATTAATTATAATTCATAAATATTTTATGTTGAAAACATATTATACCAAAAATAACACTTACACTGAATGTAGTTATGAAACTTCCCAACCATGATCTTCAAATTTTGAGAAACAGTAAAGAAATAGGATTCTTTAATAAATAAAGTATGTTCACATGAAATTCAAACTGATTTTAGCATAGCCTCATTTCAGACACTGTAGGACAAAAACACTCAGGTTGTGTAAACTTATGTTAGCTCTTAAAAAGTGGCTATCTCATGACCATGAACCCAAAGCATATACATACTGACTGTAACTGACGAGAAACATATTAGACATATTTTCCACATACTTATTATACATAATCTACATACAGTATCTACATCATTACTGTATATAAATTAATACTTAAAATAAGTAATATAATGGTAAATAATCCAAAACAAGCTTATCTAACAAGTAACCTAAATAAATGGCAGTTTAGAATTGCAAAACAAATACAGCACTGAGAAAATAAAGAATTTACTAGGGATATTTAAAAAATGAAGTATTTTCCTGAATTACCTGTTATAAAAGCATCAATATCCATGAAAAACAGGCATTTTATAACATTAACAAGTAAATGTCAGTTATATTGCATAATATGTTCTGAAAGACCATCAACTGTAAATCACAATAAAAATTAATAAACACATTATTCTAGTAACCCTTTCTATTCTAGTAAAGCAACCCTTTACTATTGTAGTAAAACAACCAGTAATAAGTAAACATGTTGTACAACATTATATTCTATGGAATTCTAAACATTCTTCCTTAAGAATAAAGAAGAGAATTTCACCCTGGAAAGGGCACACAATATGAAAACTGTAAAAGGTATTGACATAACTGACTTCTAAAATATTAGGTCAGGAAAATATATAACATTATAAGAAAGATGGAATGCAAAAGGAGAAGGGGGTGGCAGAGGATGAGATGGTTAGATAGCATCACCGACTCAGTGGACATGAATTTGAGCAAACTCTGGAAGATATGAAAGACAGAGGAAGCTGGCATGCTACAGTTCATGGGGGTCGCAAAGGGTTGGACATGACTTTGTGAATGAACAACAAAAGAACAGAACCTGAAGAAAGAAGACAAAAGTCACATGATTTCATGATTGCCATTATATAATAACCAAGCAGAGCAATTTCTTATCTATGCAGTGCCCTTTAATTCTCCAGCTTATTGTCCCCAGATATGTAGTATGAAGTGTGTGCCTAAAATGTATATTAACTAAGGTCACAGACTACATTGTTGAGGACAAACTGCAAAATAAAAGCATATAAACTATAATGCACACAAAGGGATATAGCATAACAAAACATGACAAAGTAGATATATATCATTAAACAACAGTAACTTAGAGCTTTTCTATAAAATATGCAATATTATTATATATAAGCTATCTAACAGTACATATTTGTTTTAAAAGCCTGAGGTAAACTACCATTATTTTTCAAATGAGGGCACAAGACTTAGAAGGCTATGTACATAACCCAGAATTACAAAGAAAGTGAAAGAAGCAAGAGCTTGATGCTGGGAGTCCCTGGTGGTCTAGTGTTTAGGATTTGGCACTGTCACTGCTATGGCCTGGGTTTGATCCCTGGTCAGGGAAGTGAGTTCCCACAAGTTCTGAGATGTGGCAAAAATAAAAAAATTTTTAAATGAAAAATAAGTAAAAAGACTCTTTTCAATATACATGTACCCCTATGTTCACAGCAGCACTATTTATTATTATAAATAGCCAGACATACAAACAATCTAAATGACCATCAACACATGAATGGATAAAGATGTTGTGTGTCTACACATATAAATACACACACACACACACACACACACAAACACTGGAATATTACTCATCCATAAAAAAGAATGAAATAGTACCATTTGCAGCACCATGGATGGACCTAGAGATTATCATACTAAGCAAAATAAGTCAGAAGGAGAAAGACAAATATCATATGATATCACTTGTATGTCCAATCTGAAATGCAGCACAAATGAACTTATCTATGAAACAGAAACAGACTCACAGGCATACAGAAGAGACTTCTGGTGGCCAAGTGTGCATGCCTAGGGACAGGTTGGGGGTTTGCAAATAGCAGATGCAAGCTATTATATATAGGACAGATAAAGAACAAGGTCTTACTGTACAGCACAGGGAACTATATTCAATATCCTGTGATAAACACAATAAAAAAAGAATGTATACATATGTATAACTAAATTACCTTGCTTTACATCAGAAGACAATACAACACTGTATATCAACTATACTTCAATTAAAAAAAAAGTCTCGGGGTGTGTGGGGGGGAAGTTTCTGTCACCAAATAACCCTACTCCATAAGGAGAGTCCCTAGAAGTTGTCTATCCCTTAAAAGTGTTATTATCACAGCAAAAAAATATAGGATAAAATCTCAGATCCTAGGAATGTGTATTTCAAAGGCAATCATCAGAGGCAACTTAAGACAATAGGCAATCAGGAAAAGTCTACATTCCCAGACCAGGTAGAGCAGTGGAAGAGTGATGAAAATACAAGACAGGAGGGGGGGATCCTGCAGGATCTTGAGATGTGCGCTCTCCTCACAGACACTGAGTTAAGAATCTCAAAGGCCGATGTATGCTCCCCATGTAGGACCTAGGATCAAAGAGAAGATCTGTCTACTGTCTTTACAGTTCTCCTACATAACAATCCCAGAAGGAAGGGCTGAGGGATCTGAACAGGCAGATGGGGCTTGAGACAGCTCCGAGCAGGTTCTAGGGTGAGAGATAGAATCAGAGAGCACCAGTGGTTTCCTACCTCCTTGACTACGTCTTTCTAGAAGAGTGAGTAGGGATGGAACTAGGACAGGTGCTGAGCGTGGTGCTACAGAGCAGTTCAGCTCTTACTTGCAGGGACCAAGAACTGAGCAGCCAATGAAAGCACACACAGAAGTGGAGACGCAGGGGCAAGAGACCCCTCTGAAAGAGCCCATCCCACGTTCCTCAAAGTCAAGAGATAAAGCTGACAGGAGTCAAATGACAGGCTGTTGTAGATCATATAAAGACCTTGCCTTTGTCTCTGTAGGAGCTGTGGCACCACAGGAGGACGAGATACATTTTACATACTAAAGAATGGAGTGAAACAATGGGGAGAACAACAATTTCCTCTGAGAGTTTACCAAAAAGTAAACTGTTTTCCCACAGAACTCTTCCCCTTGGGGAGAGATTCCCTGAAACTATTAATGGTGCAGTTTCTTCTCCGTTCATCTGAGATCTGACCTGTGTCTACACATGGTACTTTCCACCCCTTTAGTGGTTTTTCCCTTTTTTCTTTTTTGCTATTTTCACTTCCCTCTCCAGGGTCCAGTGCTCTCTTTTCTTTACTCCAAAATGGACATAAGAATAGTCAGGTCAGAAAAAGAAATTATTGCTAATTGCAAGAAAGAAACATCACATGCTATATTGTTTCCAGAACCCCAGCTCTTTGTTCAGCTGAGGACTGAGGACAATATGGGGCCGTTGTGGAAAACACTTCAATCCACGGCTTGCCTCCTTCTGAATGCACAGGGGAATCGCTTCTTAGCCTTTTGGCTAAGATCAAGTGAATACACAGGGAAGAGTGTAATATGCAGACATCTTGCTTGTAGTAAAAAGGTAAGTGGGACTTCCCTGGTGGCTCAGTGGTTAAGAATCTGCCTGCCAGTGCAGGGGACATAGGTTCAATTCTTCATTCAGGAAGATCCCACATGCCGCAGAGCAACTAAGCCTGTGCACCACAACTGCGGAGACCCTGCGCCCTAGAGCCCGCCTACCACAGCAAGAGAAGTCACCACAATGAGAAGCCCGAGCACCGCAACTGGTGAGTAGCCCCTGATCACTGCAACTAAGAAAGACCCAGCACAGCCAAAAAATAATAAATAAAATTTTCAAAACAGGGAAGTGTAGGTTTTAAGTTTGCTACAGGCTTTATGCATTTTCAAGCTCTGGACCCACCCTCGAGGT
Source organism: Bos javanicus (assembly GCF_032452875.1). Classification (NCBI taxonomy): domain Eukaryota; kingdom Metazoa; phylum Chordata; class Mammalia; order Artiodactyla; family Bovidae; genus Bos; species Bos javanicus. The sequence goes on along the minus strand of NC_083885.1, from coordinate 58,692,216 downwards.
ATCATAACACGGGCAGATCAAAGGAGGAAAGGGCAATTTCAAAGTCCTCATGCCACATTATGAAGCTTTTGGCCTCTGATTCAATAGAGCTTCGAGCTCAGCCAAGCAAGGTAGGGGCTCCAAAAAGGCATGTGAGGGAAAATGTAAAGATACCCAAGGACAGATCCCAACTTGAGAGGGAAGTGATCCTCACCCACAGAGAGCAGGTTCCTGTAGGTCTCCAGCATCACGTCCCAGTACAAAGTCCTCTGCACAGGGGCCAGGCATTCCCACTCCTCAGGAGTGAATTTGATGGCCACATCCTCGACGGTCATCTGCTGCTGAAATGAAAACACATATCATCAATGGGGTCCTAAGGAGAGCTCTTATCTTCATACAAAATGAGAAGAAATTGATTCAGTTGAAATGTGTATTCTGACAGATTCATGTAAAGGTATTTAGAGCAAAAGAAGAGATAAGAAAGCCTTCTTTAGCGATCAATGCAAAGAAATAGAGGAAAACAACAGAATGGGAAAGACTAGGGATCTCTTCAAGAAAATCAGAGATACCAAAGGAACATTTCATGCAAAGATGGGCTCGATAAAGAACAGAAATGGTATGGACCTAACAGAAGTAGAAGATATTAAGAAGAGATGGCAAGAATACACAGAAGAACTGTACAAAAAAGATCTTCACGACCCAGATAATCACGATGGTGTGATCACTCACCTAGAGCCAGACATCCTGGAATGTGAAGTCAAGTGGACCTTAGAAAGCATCACTACGAACAAAGCTAGTGGAGGTGATGGAATTCCAGTTGAGCTATTCCAAATCCTGAAAGATGATGCTATGAAAGTGCTGCACTCAATATGCCAGCAAATTTGGAAAACTCAGCAGTGGCCACAGGACTGGAAAAGGTCAGTTTTCATTCCGATCCCAAAGAAAGGCAATGCCAAAGAATGCTCAAACTACCGCACAATTGCACTCATCTCACACGCTAGTAAAGTAATGCTCAAAATTCTCCAAGCCAGGCTTCAGCAATATGTGAACCATGAACTTCCTGATGTTCAAGCTGGTTTTAGAAAAGGCAGAGGAACCAGAGATCAAATTGCCAACATCTGCTGGATCATGGAAAAAGCAAGAGAGTTCCAGAAAAGCATCTATTTCTGCTTTATTGACTATGCCAAAGCCTTTGACTGTGTGTATCACAATAAACTGTGGAAAATTCTGAAAGAGATGGGAACACCAGACCACCTGATCTGCCTCTTGAGAAATCTGCATGCAGGTCAGGAAGCAACAGCTAGAACTGGACATGGAACAACAGACTGGTTCCAAATAGGAAACAGAGTACATCAAGGCTGTATATTGTCACCCTGTTTATTTAACTTATATGCAGAGTACATAATGAGAAACGCTGGACTGGAAGAAACACAAGCTGGAATCAAGATTGCTGGGAGAAATATCAATAACCTCAGATATGCAGATGACACCACCCTTATGGCAGAAAGTGAAGAGGAACTCAAAAGCCTCTTGATGAAAGTGAAAGTGGAGAGTGAAAAAGTTGGCTTAAAGCTCAACATTCAGAAAACGAAGATCATGGCATCTGGTCCCACCACTTCATGGGGAATAGATGGGGTAACAGTGGAAACAGTGTCAGACTTTATTTTTCTGGGCTCCAAAATCACTACAGATGGTGACTGCAGCCATGAAATTAAAAGACGCTTACTTCTTGGAAGGAAAGTTATGACCAACCTAGATAGCATATTCAAAAGCAGAGACATTACTTTGCCAACGAAGGTTCATCTAGTCAAGGCTATGGTTTTTCCTGTGGTCATGTATGGATGTGAGAGTTGGACTGTGAAGAAGGCTGAGTGCCGAAGAATTGATGCTTTTGAACTGTGGTGTTGGAGAAGACTCTTGAGAGTCCCTTGGACTGCAAGGAGATCCAACCAGTCCATTCTGAAGGAGATTAGCCCTGGGATTTCTTTGGAAGGAATGATGCTAAAGCTGAAACTCCAGTACTTTGGCCACCTGATGCGAAGAGTTGACTCATTGGAAAAGACTCTGATGCTGGGAGGGATTGGGGGCAGGAGGAGAAGGGGATGACAGAGGATGAGATGGCTGGATGGCATCACTGACTCGATGGACGTGAGTCTCAGTGAACTCCGGGAGTTGGTGATGGACACAAAGGCCTGGCGTGCTGCAATTCATGGGGTCGCAAAGAGTCGGACATGACTGAGCGACTGATCTGATCTGATGCCTCTCTAATTGCTTTCCCACAGGAGATTACAATGGCCTCCAAATCAATGTGGATTTCTCATTTTTCTGTATGACACGTGAAATACACAAACAGAAATTCAACACTGGGTCATCTATACAAAGGTGTTAAGGAAAGCTCAGAATCTAAAAACTGTGATGATGATTAACAGCAATGACTACAAGTTTTGAACACTTCCTGTATGTTATGAATTACTCTAGTAATACTAGTGGGAGTAGTAGCAGTCGTTTCTGACTCTTTTGTGATCCCTTGGACTGTAGCCCGCCAGGCTCCTCTGTCCATGGGATTCTCCAGGCAAGAATACTGGAGTGGGTTGCCATTTCCTTCTCCAGGGGATCTTCCCAACCCAAGGATCAAACACAGGTCTGCAGTATTGCAGGCAGATTCTTTACCATCTGAGCTACCACGGAAGCATTACTCTAGATGCTTTTCATGAATTAACTTGTTGTCAATGTAATAACTCATCAGAGAAAGATCTGTTTCCATTTTACAGAGTAGAAAACTGAGTCACAGATGGAATCTAAGGGTACGTGTCAGTGACTAAGAGAAGGCCCTGGGTGAGTGTGAATGAACAGGAATCAAGCAGGCTACTTCTTGAGTCAGAGATTAGCAAGTGCAAAGAAGGAAGGAGAACAGCAGAGACTAACATAACATTGCAAAGTAGCTGTATTCAAAAAAAAATTAATTAAAAAAGAAAAGAAAGGAGAAACAGAATAATCAACCAAGAATATGAATTCACCTGAGAAAGAGCCATTCCAGACTCTTCCTCCTTTCACCTTCCTCCTCTTCTGGGCTTCCTCAGGCAACATGAGTCTTCAGAGGTCTATCCTGAAAATTGAAAACATTCTGTTTAATGTTTAGAGTCAACACACCCCCTTCCTGAGTCCCAACCCCGCACACAGGGAAGCCCCCACCATGAGGAACAGACTGTCCTCTGTGGCCACTGTCATAGGAGGGACGCAGAACAGTCAACTCCTGCACAGAGTCCAACACGGGACTTTCCCAAACTTTCCCTCAGATCACACTCCCCTCCTGGTGAGGCCTCATGCACACAGCAGCAGGAGGCACCTCTGCTCACCCCATGATTCCCTTCAGGTCACACAGCAGGCCCTGGTCCAGACCCACTCAGGGCAAAGCAGCCTTACCCTCAGCCCAGATCTCATCCCTCAGGATGGAAGGACTTAAGAGTCCTGATGTTCAATGCTAGATGCACCAAGCACCCCCTTAAATACCATTGAGGCTGAGCCCCACATGGACTTTTCGAAGGGGAATCTCTGGTCAGGGCACAAATGTATTTGCAAAATGCCTCATGGATGCAATGTGTAGCCTGGATGAGCACCACTCAGTGGAGGCAAGCACAGCATACCTTGCACCTTTTTCTTTTAAAGTTTTACTGAGGTATAATTGACAAATAAATATCATGCATATTTAAGACACACAATGTGACATTCGACATATATATATATACGCATATATTGTGAAATAACTACCAAAATCAACTTCTGCATTTTCCTCCAAATAGCTGGAAAAATCCTCCCACACGTTAGTGCATGAATTACCCAGCTCATAAAAACTAAGTATGCCCACAGCCCAGGGTCACTCTCCCCTTCAGAGACAACCATATTCTGCCTATGGAAAGTGTATTTCTCTCAATAAACCTGTTTATCATTCTTGGGGTTCTTGAGGCGAAAATACTGGAGTCTGCCATTCCCTTCTGCAGTGGACCACGTTTCATGAGCACTTTCCACCATGACCCAGGCATCTTGGGCGGCCCGGCACGGCATGGCTCACTCTACTATGTCTCCCTCTTGAATTCTTTCCTGTAGGAAACCAGGGACCCTTACTTGGAGACCTATCCCAAGATTTCCCCTGGGACATGACCATTCTTTCTGCACCCCATTCTTCTGCAACAGTACAACATGGTATTTAATAGGAGAGGAAAATGTAGCTAATTGAGAACATTGTATTTTAAAGAGGAAAGAACTGAGCATATAAAAAGGTGTGGGGTGTATGTGAGTGCCCATCTTTGTGTTTCAGAGAGACAATATCACCATGTTTGAATATTGATCAAAGTAACTTCCAAGAAGTAAAAATACATGATGCCATATGGCCCTGACCTAGACAGTGGAGCTGGCAACCGGGGCACAATTTCAGGGCCAGCAACAGCCAGAGGCAGTTTCAGACTATTAGCAGTCAATTATTAAGGACAGAGCACAGGCCCTAAGGCCAATGGTTGAGGCAGTTAGAAGAGATCTCTTCCCTTTGCTCCAGGAGCTCAATGGAGAAGAAACAGGGTCTTTGAGAAAAAAAGATGGGACAGGCGGAGGTGGACTTTTGAGGAGCTCCATAGGAAAGGTATGGAGCAGACACACAGGGAATGTGAGGGAACAGAGGAATCTGAAGCAAGACCAGTCAGTTCGGGGGTGTGTTTTTCTCCAGCTGTGATGAGCCATACTGGGGACAAGGTAGAACTGGTGTGATGGGGGTGTCGGGAGAGCAATGGGTGTGGGGGAGAATCCACGTCCACACACCAGGCCTTCACTTTGGGGCATTTGACTTGCATGACTGTAAGTGACAAGGTGGGTTTGTCTCCATTTTGGGGGGGTGGGGGTGGGGCGTTGCACCAGGCAGCATGCAGGATGTTAGTTCCCTGACCAGGGATCAAACCTGTGCCCCTAAAGTGGAAGCACTGAGTCCTAACCACAGGGAAGTCCCAGGAAGTACAAAGTCTTAAACACTCTTAAACACTTAAACACTCTGCAGAGCCAGGGAAGTCCCTGTTTCCATCATTTAGGGAAAATTACTCAGTCACTAAAAAAAAAAAAAAAAATGCTATTTGCAGCAGCACAAATGGACCTAGAGATTCCAAATGGACCTAGAGACTCTCACACTGAGTGAAGTAAGTCAGACAGAGAAAGACAAATATTGTATGATATCAACCATATGTGGAATCTAAAAAAAAAGGCTACAAATAACTTATCTATACAACTGAAATAGTTACAGATGTAGAAAATAAGCTTATAATTATCAAAGGGTAAGAGGGGAGGGATAAACTAGGAGATTGGGACTGACGCATACACACAACTATATATAAAATAGATAACTAATTAAGCCTTAACTGTGTAGCACAGGGAATTAAACTCAGTCTCCTGTAATGACCTACATGGGAAAAGAATCTAAAACAGTGGATGTATGTGTTTGACAATTTACTTTGCTAAACACCTGAAACTAACGCAACACTGAAAATCAATCATACCCCAATAAATATTAAAAAACCAGCCTCTGTTGTGGCTCAGATGATAAAGAAAATATATGCAATGCAGGAGACCAGGGTTTGATCCCTGGGTTGGGAAGATCCCCTGGAGGAGAGCATGGCAACCCACTCCACTATTCTTGCCTGAAGAATCCCACAGACAGAGGAGCCTGGCGGGCTACCGTCCACAGGGTCGCAAAGAGTTGGACACGACTGAGCAACTAAGCACACACACACAGAAATTAAAAATATGGTATACGCTCTTTATGTAGTGAATAAGTAAATGAGATGGACACAAAGTTACACTAGTTTCCACTCTGCCATCGTCTTCACGTTGGGGGACTGACATGGGCAGGGGACCTTTGCCCTGGAGGAGTGAGGACAAGCCGAACAGGAACAGCGGAGGATGGTGGAGCCAAGTGCCCTCCATTTAAACAATGCTCCCTGCCCTCCAAAGGTGCAAAGATCATGTTCAAGTCCAACTAGGATGGCAATGAGCTCATCCCAGTGGTAGCTGCTTGAGGCTGAGCAGACCCATTCTGGCAATAGACAGCTGAAAACTGGGACTTCCCTGGCAGTCCAGTGGTTAGGACTCACCAGCTTTCATTGCTGTGGGCCTGGGTTCAATCCCTGGGGGGAACTAAGGAGCCCACAAGCTGTGCAGTCAAACATAATATAAAACAATCCACAGAAAAAGGAGGAGGCTCTTGGCTGCCTTGACACTTAATCGGGAAAAAGGTTCCTGGAATCTAAGGTTTCTCACTCTGCATTGATACTGTCTGTGTGCTTAGTCGTGTCCGACTCTTACAATCCCATAGACTGTAGCCTACCAGGCTCCTCTGTCCATGGGATTCTCCAGGCTAGAATCCTGGAGTGGGTTGCCATTTCCTTCTCCAGGGGATCTTCCCGACCCAGGAATTGAACCCAGGTCTCCTGTACTGCAGGCAGACTCTTTTACCAACTGAGCTAGCTGAAGAAAAATCACAGCCTGAAATGCTGATGTGACTGGCTTCATTGGGATTGTGCAAACCAACAGTGAGAAGAACAGCAGGGAAGTGGGTGTCTGACAGAATGGTGGAGGAGAAGCTGAGGCCGCCGGGGTACAAAGACAGAAAACACTTTACTTCCTCAGGTCATCTACTGGGGACACCACCATGAGTGCCATTCTAGAGAAGACAATGAAGACATGTGCACAGAGTGTGAGTGGGTGCTGAGTAGAAAGACAAGATCCTTTCTCTAAATGGGGCCCTGATACCTCACCCCCTTCTATTGGGCTAGCTGCTGAGCACTGGTGAGTAGGAACAGAGGTTTTCCTTCACCTCTTTCCTGAGCTTTCCTGCTATCGCCAGGGCTCTGAGTTCCCAAACACTGTCCCCCTTCCTGTTTCCTCCCCAGAAAACAGCAGCCCTCCTTCTCAAAGAAATACGCTTGTTCCACATTTAGTTTAAAACAGCTTGCCCCTCCGCACCACAGCTTCCTTATGACTGTACTGCATGTGTGTGAGTTCCCAGACGGGCAGACAGAGGCAGCAGAGTGACCACCACTGGTCTGGCAGTAAGACAACAGCAGCTGGGTCTTCCCAAGGCTGATGTCTCTCCGCTGTGACTGCCCCTGATCAGCTGAACAATCTTTCCCCGAGTCATGAGTCCTCATAGCCCTTCTCCAGTTGGTCCCATCCCCAGCAGGCCCTCGCTGGTAACTGTCTGCCATGTGAGCCTTAATACCTATCATTTCCCTTCTGGACTCAAACAAACCTACAGTCTTCCCTGGGTCTGACACACTCCCCAGAAACAGCAGAGCCATCCCCTTACCTGCTACACAACCCCATCAAACACTCCAAGCCCCCATGACTCATGCATTCACGATGGAATGATACTCATGAAGACCACTAGACGTGATACCACGTTTTCATTCATGGTGACCCCAGTCTGAGCACTGTCACCTCCAAAATCTACTAACAAAACAGAGCTTTGGCCTGTGATGCCAAGGAGACCCCAACGTCTTCCCAGGAAACATTTCAAATTCTCCTTTGTGTCTTCCAAAATGCACCTGAAACTTTGCTGCAACTTTGCCCAAATATCCCAAAATACCAAAGATAACCCACAAAATGACCTCTGAGATGTTCTCTGTAACTACACTATGGGTTGCACAATGATTTCTCCCCCAACAAAGACCCCACACTTCACTGGTGGCTCAGTGGTAAAGAAGTCACCTGCCAATGCAAGAGATGTGGGTTCGATCCCTGGGTCGGGAAGATCCCCTGAAGAAGGATATAGCAACCCACACCAGTATTTTTGTCTGGGAAATCCCATGGACAGAGGAGCCTGGTGGGTTACAATCGATGGGGTCACAAGAGTCAGATATGAGTTAGGGACTAAACCAGCACCAAAAGACCTCACAAAATCCACGGTGTGGAGTGAGTACTGTGGGGCACCTGTTGAATTCACCCCGTGCCCCCAGGGCCAAGGCAGCCATCCTCCTGCTCCCAGAGCTTCCTGTGGGCTCCTCTCAGGCTTTGGTTAACAATACAGGATAACATTCCTTTTCCTAATTCTACTTCCTCATTCCTCTTCAGGTGTTATCATGGCTTTCCCTATGAAACCCATGCCTGAAAATCTCAACCTCAAAAAACAAAACCAGCAACTCAGTCTCAGCCTCTACGTCCCAGGGAACCTGAGAAAAGACACTATGGCACCAAGCCCGATCCACACAGCCCCACAGCTCCCAGTGAATCCATGTCTAGATGCTCCAGCCAGTACTGAGATGCCCCTTTCCAAAAGTTTCACACATCCCTTGAACCCCAAGCCATGCATGGGACGGGCACTCATACAGCTCACTGGGCTCCTCTGGAGGTCCACACTTGGTGCCATATCCCTCTTGCAGACCCCTAAAGTCTTTCCTCCACTTTTCCGCAGGTCTTGACATTTCTTCCAGGCTTCCCAGGTGGCACTAGTGGTAACAAATCTGCCTGCCAATGCCAGAGATGCAAGAGATGCGGGTTTGATCCCTGGGTGGGGAAGATCCCTTGGAGAACAAAAAGGCAACCTACTCCAGTATTCTTGCCTGGAAAATTCCACGGACAGAGGAGCCTGGTGGGCTACAGTCCATGGGGCTGCAAAAGAGTTGGACACGACTGAGTGACAGTACACTCACATCTCAGGCATGTATGAACAAATCAGGCTAAAACGAACTCATATGCAGAGGCATTGCAACAGGCATGAACAGTGCTGCAAACAGCAGGACACTGAGCATTCAGTATGGAGATCAAGAAGCGGGCCCTCCCTGGAAACCTCACCAGCAACTGGGGACATGATGGAGTCTAGTTTTAAAGGTGCTTGAGGATTGGCTGGATTGTGTTTGGTGAGGAAGTCACCGAGAGAGAGAGAGAGAGAGAGAGAGAGACAGCCCCGCTCTCACTGTCTCCTGTCCTCCCCACTCAGAGAAAATTGCAAGGTACCCCAGCTCCAAGGCAGGGCCCTCCTTCATGCCCATTCCCACACTCCTAAGCTTCTCGGCATCCTTAGTAAAGTGTAGTCAGTATCCCTGACTCTGAGCAGATGAACTGCTGTAAGGCAAGGATCCCGTTCAAGATGGCAGCTCACCCCAGAAGCACACAATTTGGAAGACCTGGGGGCTATAGTGGAGCAGAGACACAGTGGAATGAACACGGGACACCTCAGGACACTGCATGGGGCATACTGGTTCTGTAGGGCTAAGCATCAGTGCATATAATTTTGCTCTTATTTTGAGTAAATAGGTAGTCATAGCAGGTTTAGTTCAAGTTGAAATTTCCAGAACAAATATGGGAACTAACCTCATCACCTGCCCAAGCTCCTCATTCTTCCCTGAGGAGTATTCCATCCAATTCTAGTACCCAGCATCTAAATCTTGCCAAAGGGTAGTGTCACAGGTGTCCTGGAAAGAAGACAGAGACCAGGCACCCTCCAATGGAGGGGAAACAGGAAAGACCCAAAATAATCAATGAAGAGCATTTCTGATAGAGGAGACTGATGTGGGAGCAATAAAACCTGGGTCATGAGACACAGAATGGCAGGTGAAGGGAACTTTAGAAGATGAGCAGGAGAAGGTGGGGAGACAGCTCTGGCCAAGACCCAAAGGAGGAGAAAGGGCCAGAGCAGCGATGCTTTAGAGACAAAGGATCAAGCAGGAGGTGAGATCTGAGACAGAAAAGCTGTTGATGTTTGGGAGCAGAGAAAAGGTGAATGTGACCAGGGCAGAGGGAACTGTGAGAAAAGGGTCAGCTCCCAGGATGCAACTGGAGACATCTGGTTAGGAGCTCATGGCTCATGTTGTAATAGATTACATGAAACCAAAGAAAAGGGAGTATGAGACTAACTAGGTGAAATCAGCTTCCAACTCTTTGGGAGACAGTCTAAAATTCTTTACTAGTTACCAAATAATATTTCCAATATATAAGATAAAAGAAGAAAGTCACAGGCTTTCTCTAAACCAGAAACAAATTTAAAAGGGAAACAATTTGTAATTGGGGGAAAAAAAAAAAAAAAAACCCCAAACCGTACAAAGAGATGTCCATTGTGGTCCAGTGGCTAAGACTTGGAGCTCCCAATTCAGGGAGCCTGGATTCAATCCCTGGTGGGGGAAATTAGATCTTATGTGCTAATAGTTCACAACTAAGAGTTCACATACTGCAAAGAAGACCAGGCACAACCAAATATATGTATATATATATATATATATATATATATATATATATATATATATATAAAACACATACACATCCTACACACACATATATATACACATATATACATACACACACACACACACATATATATATACACGTGTGTGTGTGTATATATATATATACACACACACTACACTCTATTGGGTCTCTGGGTCCTAGTGTGCACAAGGTTTTGTTTGAGCCCTCCAAGCGTCTCTGGCCGGTATGGCATTTGATTCTAAATGTGATTTTGCTCCTCCTATCGTCTTGCTGGGGCTTCTCCTTTGCCTTTGGATGTGCAGTATTTCTTTTTGGTGGGATCCAACATTCTCCTATCGATGGTTGTTCAGCAGTGAGTTATAATTTTGGAGGTCTCAAAGAAGATGAGTGCACATCCTTCTACTCTGCCGTCTTTAAGCGGTTTTGCATAGGAACTTGGAATGTTAGGTCCATGAATCAAGGTAAATTGCAAGTGGTCAAACAGGATACGGCAAGACATTTTAGGAATCAGTGAACTCAAATGGACTGGAATGGGCAAATTTAATTCAGATGACCATTATATCTACTACTGTGGGCAAGAATCCCTTAGAAGAAATGGAGTAGCTCTCATGGTCAACAAAAGAATCCAAAATGCAGTACTTGGGTACAATATCAAAAATGACAGAATGACCTTGGTTCATTTCCAAGGCAAACCATTCAGTATCACAGTAATTCAAGTCTATGCCCCAATCAGTAATGCTGAAGAAGCTAAAGTGGAACAGTTCTATGAAGATCTACAAGACCTTCTAGAACTAACACCCCAAAATGATATTCTTTTCATCATAGGGGACTGAAATGCAAAAGTAGGAAGTCAAGAGATACCTGGAGTAACAGGCAAATTTGGCCTTGGAGTACAGAATGAAGCAGGGCAAAGGCTAAGAGAGTTTTGCCAAGAGAACGCACTGGTCATAGCAAACACCCTCAGAAACACAAGAGAAGACTCTACACATGGACATCACCAGATGGTCAACACCAAAATCAGATTGATTATATTCTCTGCAGCCAAAGATGGAGAAGCTCTATACAGTTAGCAAAAACAAGACCAGGAGCTGACTGTGGCTCAGATCATGAACTCCTTATTGCAAATTCAGACTTACATTGAAGAAAATAGGGAAAACCACTAGACCATTCAGGTATGACCTAAATCAAATCCCTTATGGTTATACAGTAGAAGTGACAAATAGATTCAAGGGACTAGATCTGATAGACAGAGTGCATGAAGAACTATGGATGGAGGTTCCTGACATTGTACAGGAGGCAGTGTTCAAGACCACCTCCAAGAAAAAGAAATGCACAAAGGCAAAATGGTTGTTTGAGGAGGCCTTATAAATAGCTGAGAAAAGAAGAGAAGCTAAATGAAAAGGAGAAAAAGAAAGATATATCCATTTGAATGCAGAGTTCCAAAGAATAGCAAGGATAGATAAGAAAGCTTTCCTCAGTGATCAATGCAAAGAAACAGAGGAAAACAATAGAATGGGAAAGACTAGAGATCTCTTCAAGAAAATTAGAGATACTGTTGGGAAGCTCAGTACAAAATAGCCAGTTGGAGGAAGTCCTTGGGAAAATGGCAAAGGGCCAGAAATACCCTGGCTTGCTGTACTTGGGCAAAAAAACATCTCCTGCCTTTGGATATGCCCGGCGCCAAGATTTAATAATAAATATTAAAGATGTTGCTTGAAAAAACGGGCTATGGGATAAGCACATGGGTCACATAGAGCGCGCTGTCCTTAAAATACTTTTACTGATTAGGTGTTAACCCCGTATGCGCTCTGCTGGCTGTATACTCTAAGCTCTTTGTTCCTACTTCTATAAAAAGGCTTGACTACAAAAATAAACTTGTCAGTCTATTACAAGAGACTGGCCAAGTGTCCTTCTTTCAAGTTCGTCGCTTCCAAGTCCCGGGAAAAAAATCCCCAACAGATACCAAGGGAACATTTCATGCAAAGATGGGCTCCATAAAGGACAGAAATGGTATGGACCTAACAGAAGCAGAAGATATTAAGAAGAGGTGGCAAGAACACACAGAAAAACTATACAAAAAAGATCTTCATGACCCAGATAATCATGATGGTGTGATCACTCACTTAGAGCCAGACATCCTGGAATATGAAGTCAAGTGGACTTTAGGAAGCATCACTATGAACAAAGCTAGTGGTGGTGATGGAATTCCAGCTGAACTATTTCAAATCCTAAAAGATGATGTTGTGAAAGTGCTGCACTCAATATGCCAGCAAATTTGGAAAACTCAGCAATGGCCACAGGACTGGGAAAAGTCAGTTTTCATTCCAATCCCAAAGAAAGGCTGCCGGGGTCCAGCCCCAGCAGGATCCAAGGGAATTCTCCGGATGAATGGCGTCGGCGAGAGAGACACAGGTCTTATAATGGACTAGAGAGAGATGACACGGGCCTTATAATGGACTGGGACCTGGTGGTCCAGGGTCAAAAATAAAAATAAAGAGAAAGAATAAGGGAGAGAGAAAGAGGCTGATATTCCTTGGTTTACACAGAAAGCCAATAAAGCCCCTGACACGGGACTTGCTCTGTTCACGGAGGCCTCAGGCGCCCTCTTGATGGGGTGAAGACACAGAGCGCCTTCTCAATTGGGTGGAGATGCAGAGCACCTCCTTGATCGGGTCTTAGAAGCCCGGGCAAAAAAGTGAACTCAGAGGGCCTCTGTGCTCTAGGGAGTCAGCCTGAAAAAGAAGAGAGAGAGAAAGAAAGAAAGACACAGAGACCAGAGCTCTGGTGAAGTGGGATCCGCAACTTTATTTTCAAAAGGAACTTTTATACTCTGAGTTACACATTTCTCAAAGTAAAAGATACAGAGTCAGCTCAACATTCCATCAATTTTATCTTTATCAAAACCAGGACATTTTCTGTACACCTTTTCATAAACAAAGGTCTTATGTTATGTCTGGCCCTGTGGCCTGTTAACATTTCATGACTCTTTTCTGATAAAGGTTGACCAGCCAGAAAACTTGTTTTCCCTTAAAGTGTTTTTTTCTTTATTTCTCCCAGCCTCAGAAAGTACTAAATAAAGTTACATTCTCAGGGAGTGAAGGTGTAGTGGGTCACAACAAAGAAAGAACTTATTAGCTCAAAGGTCTGATGTGGTTAATACCAAGGCTACTACTTGTTTTTCTTACATTCCAACTACATTAACTAATGCACTCCCAGGTGCACAATGGATAATGGATATGGGAACTTGGCAGCAAGCATTGGCCCAGTAATGAAGCCCTTTACCAGTACTATTCTAATAATTTTTCATCCTTCCAAGGGCTCTATGCTCATTAGGACTTTTAGAATGCTTAGGCTTCCTGTGCCTTTCATGGCTGGGGAGTTGTGAGCAATCATGTACGTTAGTTGCAAGGGTATGGATAAACCTGCCAAGCAAGCTAAAATGCTAACAGAGAGGTTAGAATTGAAATACTCCTTTCAAACCCAGGAGACTTATAACTAGAGCCCTAAGTTGATTTTTTTTTTTTTTTCAGAGAAAGGTGGTTGGGGATAGCCCCCTGTTAATGTCAGAAGAGTTGGTAAAAGACATAATATAGTAAACAGTAGACAGACAGACTTTGGTTTTGGGGTAGATGCTCGGGCAGGTCCAGGGAGTCCCTTGAGTCCTGATCCGCCTTGCCTGTCAGGTCTCTTCCGCATGACCTTGTCATGGGTGGGATCTCCTGTGCTGGCTCCCGGCAAAAGGTAATGCCAAAGAAAGTTCAAAACTGCACAACTGCACTCATCTCATATGCTAGCAAAGTAATGCTCAAAATTCTCCAACCCCAGGCTTCAAAAGTATGTGAACTGTGAACTTTCAGATGTTCAAGCTGGATTTAGAAAAGGCAGAGGAACCAGAGGTCAAATTACCAATATCCTTTGGATCATCGAAAAAGCAAGAGAATACCAGAAAAACATCTACTTCTGCTTTATTGATTATGCCAAAGCCTCTGACAGTGTAGATAACAACAAACTGCGGAAAATTCTTAAAGAGATGGGAACACCAGATCACCTCACTTGCTTCCTGAGAAACCTGTAAGCAGGTCAAGTTAGAACCGGACATGGAACAACAGACTGGTTCCAAATTGCAAAAGGAGTACGTCAAGGCTGTATACTGTCACCCTCCTTATTTAACTTATATACAGAGTACAGCATGAGAAATGCTAGCCTATATGAAGCACAAACTGGAATCAAGATTGCCAGGAGCAATATCAATAACCTCAGATATGCAGATGACACTACCCTTATGGCAGAAAGCGAAGAACTCAAGAGCCTCTTGATGAAAGTGCAAGAGGAAAGTGAAAAAGTTGGCTTAAAGCTCAACATTAAAAAACAAAGATCATGGCATTTGGTCCCATCACTTCATGGCAAATAGATGGGGAAACAATGGAAACAGTGACAGACTTTATTTTGGGGGGCTCCAAAATCACTGTAGATGGTGACTGCAGCCATGAAATTAAAAGATGCTTGCTCCCTGGAAGAAAAGCTATGACCAACCTAGACAGCATATTAAAATGCAGAGACATTACTTCGCCGACACAGGTCTGTCTAGTCAAAGCTATGGTTTTTCCAGTAGTCATGTGTGGATGTGACAGTTGGATTATAAAGAAAGCTGAGCATAGAAGAATTGATGCTTTTGAACTGTGGTGTTGGAGAAAACTCTTTAGAGTGTCTTGGACTGCAAGGAAATCCAACCAGTCAATTCTAAAGGAAATCAGTCCTGAATATTCATTGGAAGGACTGATGTTGAAGCTGAAACTCCATTACTTTGGCCACCTGATGCAAAGAACTGACTCATTAAAAAGACTCTGATGCTGGGAAAGATTGAAGACAGGAGGAGAAGGGGACAACAGAGGATGAGATGGTTGGATGGAATCACCAATTTGATGGACATTAGTTTGAGCAAGCTCCAGGAGTTGGTGACAGATAAGGAAGCCTGGCGTGCTGCCGTCCATGGGGTCTCAAAGAGTCGGACTGACTGAGTGACTGAACTGAACTGATAGCCTACACAATTATATATACATACATATATATATAGCGTGTCAGACTTTATTTTTCTGGGCTCCAAAATCACTACAGATGGTGACTGCAGCCATGAAATTAAAAGACGCTTACTCCTTGGAAGGAAAGTTATGACCAACCTAGATAGCATACTGAAAAGCAGAGACATTACTTTGCCAACGAAGGTTCGTCTAGTCAAGGCTATGGTTTTTCCTGTGGTCATGTATGGATGTGAGAGTTGAACTGTAAAGAAGGCTGAGCACCGAAGAACTGATGCTTTTGAACTGGTGGTGTTGGAGAAGACTCTTGAGAGTCCCTTGGACTGCAAGGAGATCCAACCAGTCCATTCTGAAGGAGATTAGCCCTGGGATTTCTTTGGAAGGAATGATGTGAAAGCTGAAACGCCAGTACTTTGGCTACCTCATGCGAAGAGTTGACTCATTGGAAAAGACTCTGATGCTGGGAGGGATTGGGGGCAAGAGGAGAAGGGGATGACAGAGGATGAGATGGCTGGATGGCATCACTGACTCGATGGACGTCTCAGTGAACTCCGGGAGTTGGTGATGGACAAGGAGGCCTGGCGTGCTGTGATTCATGGGGTTGCAAAGAGTTGGACACGACTGAGGGACTGATCTGATCTGATATATACAACCTACACCATTTTATATATACATATATATATATATATATATATTAGCCTACACCATTATATACACACACATATATAGCCTACACAATTTTATATATATATATCTTACACAATTCTGGTGTCAAAGTCAGAAAATATTATGAATATAAATTTAGAAAATCACATGAGCCGATTACAGGATGCCCAGCAATTTCAGCAAAGCAATTCAGAAGTTATTATTTATAGGAAAGTAGAACTTGAATGATAAGATTTAGTTCAAGCTAAAAAAAGAACAATGAAAAAAATTACCAGAAAAAGGAGTTGTAATTTTCCTTTAAATAGGCACCATGAAGTGACAATTTTCTCTTGCTCCAAACATACACACACACCCTATTCCATGTCTCTGGTTGAAGGATTGCAAATGGAAGTTATCTTCTGATAAAAATAAATCTAAAACAACACAAGCATTAGATAGTAGAATTTTGCAATTCTCATCATATATACAAACTTTTAAATTTATTAGACTATAAAGTCATGATATCACAATAGTTTATATCCATTTATATCCAAATTCATATCCAACCGACTCACATGGGTCCAGGTCACTCCTCTTTCTTCACTAATACGCGTTCCCCTCTGTCATTCTGTTTATCTATTTCTTTTTTTCCTCTCTCTCTCTCTCTGTCCTTTTGTTCCCCTCTGCTCTGGGCTGTTACTGCCCTTCTATTTCTCCTCTCACACCAGCCCTGCCCACTCTGCCACTCAGTACTTCTCTGTTGCTCTTTTTCCCCCAACCTGACTGTCCTAAATCTCCAAGTATTAATATTTCTGCCTCTTTCTTCTCCCATCTGAGCTTCCTCTCCTCTCCCTCCCTCTTATCCCTGTGACATTCCCCTCGCTCCCTCCTCACCGCCCGCCCCCACTCCAGCCGTCCCGCCCCGCATCCTTGGGGGCAGATTTCCGTTCAAGTCTCCTTCTGTCCCAGCACCATCATGGCTCCAAGTCTCACCCTCTGGCCTGCCCCATCAGAATGACGCGCTTCACCACTGTTTCCCCGCTGCTACTGCTGAGCAGGGGCCCCTCTCCTATTCTGCTCACCTTCATTTCTCCGGAGATCCTGCTTTTCTCTAAACTTCTTTCCCCACCCGCTACCTTCAAGGCTTATTCTCTTTCATGAAGGTGTCTCTTCCAAGTTCCCCACCAATCCTCTTCATTGCCATCGCTTCTCCCTCATGCTTTTCTCAACTTTCTATTTCTCTCGGAGTCGCTGTCTCTGCTTCTCCTGACCCCCCTCGCCCACTATTTACAGGGATGGCGACTGAATAAGAAGTCCCCTCTCCCGCAGGAGCCTATTTTCCAGAGAGTGGAATTTGGAACCGAAGACCATGGGTGTCTCATGGCTGACCCAGGTCACCTCTGCCAACACGGGTTTAGAGGAAAGGTCACTATGAAGGGAACGCCTGCGGGGCAGAAGGACCGGCCTGAGGAGACTCGAGGACAGCGGGGCTGGGGGGAGGGGGTGTCTCAGGACGGGTACAGGACGCGGCCTCTCCGAGAGTAGGGTGGCCAGGGCTGACCTCAGGGGCCGAGAGGGCGAGGCTAGGGGCGGTGGTGCGAATAAATCCACCTCATGGGAGGGAATTTTATGCGGTGCAGGAGGGGCAGAGGGGTCAGTGAGGTCAGCGAAAGGTTTTAAGCTGGAAAGGGGTGCGAAAGGCAGCGTCTAAGCAGACCGAAGGCAGGAACCGGCTCCAGAGCGACTTTAAACCGAAAGGTAAGTACCTGGGGAGACGCCTTAATTTGCTGGGGGGTTGTGGGGCGGGCAAGGGGATTCATGGTCTGTAGCGACCCTAAGACTCTGGGTACAGAAGAAAGGAAACTGCGAGGCTCAGATTTGACTAAAAAGACGGAAACTCACGCTGCGCAGCGAGACCGCTCAGCTTCCGGGTGTGTGAGAAACTGCGCGCACCAGGAGAGAAAAGGCCGAGCGGCCTGGGGGGCGGGGCCTAGGCGGGGCGAGGCTGTAAGGGGGCGGGTCGTGGACAGAATCGGGCCGGCGTGGGGACCCCGGGCGCGGTGGGCGGGGCTTGCGTGGGTGGGGAGGCGGGGCCTCGAGGCGCGGTGGGCGGGGCCATCGGAGTGGTAATCATTGACAGGCCAAAGAATGGAATTTTGGACAGTCCGTGTCTGGCTTTTCCCCAGGTAAACAAGGGACCAAGCGGGAGTCTTAAATCAGTGATAATGGGGAAGGGTGGGTCTTGACAGTAAGCCATTTCCTGGAACTTGAAATCTTTAACCTTTGCTATTTTCCACAATTAGAGGGTCTGAAGTAAGCTTCAACTCTGTCACCATAAACTGTAACAACAGGCAAGAGTCAAAAATGATAAATACACATGCTATAGCTGAAAATGGAACATTAGGAATATTAAAGTAATAATAATAAGACAATAACAAAGGCCCAAGAACCTTGGCATACATACCTCTGAATGATGCTGAAGGGTCCTGCGTGTCTATATGTGGCTGTGTTGTGTATGGTCTTGTCACATCCTAGAGACCAGTACGTGTTGAAGGAATTTTGCTCTAAATCATTAAATCAAGTCAGAGGTCTGGGTTGCTCTTAAATTGAATAAGAACCCAGAGGTTATATTGATGCCAAAATCTTGGCTCTCGGTGCCCTAAGGCCAAACTGAAACGTGGACACAAGAGTTATGGAGGAGAAGAAACAGTAGCTTTATAACTTTTCCAGACAAAGTGGGGATACAGTAGCCTAGCACCTCAAGAACTGTGCCTGGTGAGCAGGGAGCAGGGAGAGTTTATATAGTCAGGGGAGGATATGTAATAAGGATCAGCAGAAATAGTCTTGCTGTCTTCTTTCTTCTTCAGAGTTTCAAAACAGTGGGGTTGTTGACAAGATTAGGGTGTTATTAGTGAAAGTCGCTCAGTTGTGTCCAACTGTTTGCACCCCATGGACAATGCAGTCCATGGAATTCTCCAGGCCAGAACACTGGAGTGGGTATCCATTCCCTTCTCCAGGGGATCTTCCCAACCCAGGGATCGAACCCAGGTCTCCCACGTTGCAGGCAGATTCTTTACCAGCTGAGCCATAAGGGAAGCCCAAGGGTGTGAATATATATATGTAAAACTGAATCACTGTGCTATACACCTGAACCTAACAGAACACTGTAAATCAACTATATTTCAATAATTAAAAACATGAAAAAGGAATAAAAATAAAATTCTCTCCACAAAGGTAGCAGAGAAAAAAATGCAGAGCTGCATTTAGTTTTTTAAATTGAAGTATAGTTGATTTACAATGTTAATCTTTGCTATACAGTAGTGATTCAGTTATACATATATGTACATTTTTTTTGTATTCTTTCCATTATGTTTTAACACAAGATATTGAATATAGCTTCCTGTGCTATACAGCAGGACCTTGTTCATCTACTTTATTTATAGTCAGACTATACTGTTTAAAAGCAAGAAATTAATGCAGGCAACACTGAAGAGAGTTGGGAATTATAGTCCACCTCTTTGAGGATATAGTACATAAATGATTTATAATTATGCTGTTATTCTCTACGTGCTCCTCACACAGCTTCAGAAAACCTCAAGTTAATTTAGTGCCTACCATGCTGTTAAGGAAATTAAAATGAAGGAAGTCTTGTTCAGGGTTCAGTAGCAGGAGAGCAGGCTTCTGACCTGCTCCTGACCTGCTCAGACACTGCCCAGATTCCATGCCTGCCCCCAATCACAGCAAGTCAGGCAGCGCTTTAGATAAGGTAGTAGGTCTTGGAATTCTTGAGCCTCTGGGGGCCTGGCCAGCTTCCTACCCAGCCTCCACAGAGCTGCATTTTTGCACACAGACTGATGATCCCATTTTGTGGCCTGAGATTATAAGTAGGAGCCCTCAAACTGCAATTTGAAGTCTCACCTGTGGGGTGGACACACTGCCTGGGACCCCTTCCCCAACTGGGACTCTAGATTGCTGTCATTCATAACTTACCAGCACTGTTCAAGTCTGAATGTAGGTTCAGCCGAACTTGGTGATAATATATGCTGTTACTTCTCTTGTTTCTAACTTTTCTTCTAATGACTGTATATTGAAATTAACTAAGTTGAATAATCTATTAACAATTGAAACTTTATTTGCGTGTAATGAGTGGTTTTGTTGTTGCTGTTAACAAATCCTTTGAACCTAAAACAAATTGAGAGAGTAGTATTGAAATATATACATTACCATATGTAAAATTAGATAGCCAGTGGAAATTTGCTGTATGACGCAGGGAGCTCAAATCTGGTGCTCTGTGACAAGCTAGAGGGGTGGGATGTGGTGGGAGGTTCAAGAGAAGCAGACATATGTATACTTATGGCTAATTCATGTTGATATATGGCAGAAACCAACACAATACTGTAAGGCAATTATCCTCCAAATAAAAATAAATTTGAAAAAAAAAAAAAAAAGAAAGTAAAACTTTTGGCAAAACAGCTGTATGGGTTGTCTGTCTTGTCTGAAGCGTTTATTTTAAACACAATATACTATCTAATTTTTCTGGGATAGATGAGCTGATGTACCATATGTTTCAGGTGTACAATAGAGTGATTCACAATTTTTAAAGGTTATATTCTACTTAGAGTTATTATAACATACTGAATGTATTCCCCATGTTGTACAACAGACCTTGTAGCTTATTTTACACTCCCCTACTCCTATCTTGCCCCTCCCCTTCCCTCTCCCCACTGGTAACCCCTAGCTTGTTCTCTATATCTCTAAGTCTGCTTCCTTTTTGTTATATTCAGTTATACTTTTTACATTCTACATATAAACAGTATCATATAGTATTTGTCTTTCTTATTCCACTCAGCACAATGCCCTCTAAGTCCATTCATATCCATGTTGCTGCAAATGTCAAATGTCATTCTTTTTTATGCCTGAGTAGTATTCCCGTGTCTTCTTTACCCAGTCATCTGTTGCTGGCTGGCTATCTAATGTTTTTATATTTCAATTCTTGACATCATTTCTCCTTTCACTTTTACCCCATTCGCTAGTCCTTCTCAGTCTCTTTTGTGTCATCCAATTTCTCTTCCCATAACTTAGAAGGGGTCTGGAAGCTTGAGAGGGGTCTGAGCGAGAGGAAAGAACAAGAGTCTTTAATAGAACTTCTCAGGACAGCAGAGGATGCCGTGAGAGACCTGCTTTGCTGGAAGTCCCTCATGGCTTGGCCCTCAGGGCAATGCTCCAGAGACACAGACATGAAAAAGACTCTTCTTACACACCCCAATGGCCTTTTGGGAGATACTCACTAGACATGTTGTTTTTAATACTCAAGAACTGGGATGAATGGCTTAAAAACATTCTCAGCTCCCCTAGTGGGTACTGCCATTGCTGCTACAGGTGAAATAATAATTGTAGTTCTGTGCGGAGGTGAGGTCACAGCATCACAAGGTTTTATTTCAGTGCCTGGCTGTCTCCCCCTCACATGTACTGACTGTGGGGACTCTGGCACCAAGCCCACTCATCCTAGCAGCCAGAAGACTCTGGTGAGTATCTTCTTTTTTATTCTGAATATTTTCTCTTTTATTCTGAGCCCTCTCCCACCCATAAGGGCAGGAGTGTATCAAGAATCTGGAGAGGTGCTCATTTCAGAAACAGGATTTTCCCAGGTAGAAAGCGGTCTAGTGTACAGAGTCCTTGGGATGCAGGAATAATTCCTGGAGTATGTGCTGAACTCATGGAGAGAGATGGATAGTTCCTGACTCTATATATCAATTCCTGATGCCTTTTAATCCACCCTGAGGAGGATGAGTGCTGTTTTACTCTAGTATATTTTAAAATATATATTTTATATATTTATTTAGGCTGAGCTAGGTCTTAAGTTGTGGCATGTGGGATCTAGCTCCCTGACTAGGGCTTGAACCTGGGCCCCCTGCATTAAGAGTACAGAGTCTTATCCACTGTACCACCAGGAAAGTCCCCATGTAACTTTTTAAAACAAGGTTCCCCAACCTCTGGGATCTAATGCCTGATGATCTGATGTGGAGCTGATGTAATAATAATAGAAAGAAAGTGCACAATAAATGTAATGCACTTGAATTATCCTAAAACCATCTCTACCCTCTACCTTCTCCGCCAGGTCTGTGGAAACCACTGTCTTCCACGAAACCCGTCCCTGGTGCCAAAAAGGTTGAAAACCACTGCCTTGGAACATAAGGTTCCTTTCTCACTCCTGTGAGGGACCACGGTGACTGGCCATTCACCTCGTGCATGCAGGCATCTTTGGTGAAAACTTATGTACAATAATGTCATATCATTTCCCTTAAAGATAACAATTGGTACAGAACAGACTGGTCAGACAACTAGGGAGATAATGGGACACACTTAAGGGAAGTTTAGTTTAAACATGCATCACCTTCCTTATAAATGTTACTAGCTACACTACCTGTGTCCTGCCTATTTCACAAGATGATGGTTTCCTGCATACCAGATGTATGTCTCACTTAGCCTCTGAGCAAATTGATTAGATAACTTAAAACCATTGTCCAAATACCTAGTCTTTTAAGATCAATGACCGTAGTTGTGTAACTCCAGATATGGAAAGAAATAACCAAGGGCCATCATTTCCTGGCTTGTAACAGACTAGCGAGACAGAAGGTCCAGAAACCTTTGGCTACTGTTACAGGGTCTAGACTACTGATGGCACATTGAGTAGCCCACCAACAAAATCCTTGGCGGACCTAGGAATGAGCATTCCCAGCTCCTAGCACTGGGGGACAAATTGGTCACAAATGCCTCCCAAACCTTGAAATTAAGACCGAAAGAGAAGGGACTGTAAAAATAAAGAATGTTGCCCACCAGCCAATTCTACAAGAACCACGTCAGTCACCGCGGTCACTGACCTACAGCTGCCCTGAGAGGATGAAGCACACTCTATTCTGGGAAAACTGGCAGAACTGGCCTTCAGAGATGGAGATATTTCCAGGAGAAATGTTTTCATGAATCTGGGTCCTTGCATCTTCCTATACTTAGAAAAGCACTGAAACCATTCCCTGGGATGTCTGCTCCCGGTGACCAGCAGCAAACTTCCACTAAGAGGCATGCTTGACCAGGGATTTCACAGGGGATTTCACAGCCCCTTCCCGCAAATCACATGTAAACTGACCTCCGCCCAGAACAGTTTTCAAAACTCTCAGTTTGGCTGGTAAAGTTGTCTTATTGGTTAATTCTTCTTTAATGCTACAACAAAAAGATCTTTTTTCCCTCTTAAGCTGAGCACATCATCTGTTTCAAATGGATGCACTAATTTTATCTCCATGTGGATTTAAAAAAACACCCAAACAGAAACTCCCTGTGTTCTGATTATGGTGAAACCCTCTTTAATTAGGCCAAGACTGACAATCTAGGGCTGCCTGGGAGATGCTGGGCTTAGGGTGCCCTGCAGCCAACAGCCACTGGTAGGCGTGGTTTTTTTCTGCTTTGTTCTTTTTCTGCTTTGTTCTTCCAGAGGCTGGACACCCACACGCCCCATCCCTCCTCCTGCCCTTCTCTGCCCTCTTCTCCGCTAGTCCTCTCTTCCCAGGGCACATGTTCCCTGGCTCCCACCGACCCTCTCCCCTCCTATCCTCGCCCCTCCCCTCTCCCTCGCAGACCCTTTTGTTTTCTGGGCTGAGATTCGCAGGGGATTTCAAAGCACCTTACTGCCACGGTAGGGCATGTAGTCTCTTGGTTAATGGGCCCCATTTTCCAGGAGCACTAAGGACGAGGGAACTTACTTCAGTCACATTTCCAGAGGAAGGGAGAGTCCCAGTTCAGTTCCTTGGTATCCTAGGTCGGTTTGAGACACATACCTCAGTCCTCGTGCCTTCAGGCTCCCTTCCTGGTTCCAAGGAGGCGGCCCCAGAGTTTTCCCCTCTGGGTTTTCTCAAGACCCACCTACGCGTCTTGCCTGCATCAGAAAGATAAACTCAGTCTCGTGTAGAATTTTTTCCCTTTGCTCTTAGAGCAAGTGGAAGGCATCAGCAAAGACTCATTATTATCCAACTTAGCAGTCTTTCTTGTGGATTTTTGTGTAGAAAATTGGAAAACCAATGAGAGATCACACTTAACCCACCACTCCACCCCCCAAAAAAGAAATTAGTCAAAGACTATTTCAGAAAAAACATTGTGGGTTTCAGAGCAAAATGATCTTGACAGTTTGAAGTTTCAGTTGTGTTCTCCTGATACTTCTCTGTTAAATGTTTTTAGGGATTTCCCTGGTTGTCCAGTGGTTAGGACTCTGTGCTTTCAAAGAAGGGGGCACAGGTTCTAGCTCTGGTCAGGGAACTAAGATCGAACATGCCACAGGGTCTGGGGGAAAAACAGAATAACTTTTAATGTCAATCCTAAATTCATACCAAATCTACAATTTAAATTTATTCACTACACTTGTTTCCCTGCCTCCTGCATGTCATTTGAAATGCTTGTATATGAGTCTATTTCAATAATTATTACATTGTTCCTCACAGAGTTTCATTTAATCCTTTCATTATTAATCAATTATGCCCTATGTAATCAATAATAATTTAGTCTCTCTTTTACAGTGTTTTGTCTCATATCTGTTTCAAAGCCTAGAGTTTAGCCCATCATATTACAGTACAAAGATTTTGGTGGTTACTTTCACTTTATGCTTGTTCTTGGAATAAGGACAAATGCATCTCTGTTACATCATATTAAGCCATTCTTGCCCCTATAAACCCAACACTTCGTCTGGGATAATCATTCTTACAGGGTTTTATGGTAGTCGGTGCTTTATCGTCTGATTTTCATTTTAAATATTTATTCATAAGCAACACTGGCCTATAAAAAAATAAACTTATAGACATAATTATAAAATTGCTACCATAACAATTATTAATGAAGATAAAAAGTTAAGAATGGCAAAGGACATCAGTAAAAAAAAAAAAAAAAAAAGTACAGGTTTTGAGGACACAAAGAGTAAAACTGACACCCTTTCTTCATGTAGGATTGTGGTGAAGAGGCTTGTCTGCAGCTAGAAAACACAGGTTCCATTTCTCACACGGTCACCTAGGGGGCTGCGAGTTTGCATGGTTCTTACAATCTGTACTTAGGTGCTCCTCCTCTGAAAAACAATAACATCTCAGAGTTGAAGAGTCGATGTTGTTACATACAAAACAATACCACTTATGCAACCAGTTGGAAACTATGAATGAGTATTGCTGAATGAAGAACTGTTGTTTAATCGCTAAGTCCTGTAGGCCGCGAGACTCCTTTTCCATGGGATTTCCTAGGCAAGAATATTGGGGTGGGTTGCCATTTCCTATTCCAGGGGATCTTCCTGACTCAGGGATCGAAGCTGGGTCTCCTGCTTGGCAGGCGAATTTTTTACTACTGAGCCACCTGGGAAGCCCGAGTGAAGAATAGCAGATTTCAATTGCCACGTCACCAAGTAACACAAAGCTCACATACTCCTGCAATGTCAGCTTACTCTGAACATGAACCCTGGGGTCTGGGAGGTGGCAGAGTGGCCTCCAGGGATCTTACAGTAGGGGTCATCTCCTTATCACAGACTGTAGTTGGAATCTTAGGGAATTTCTTGTTTCTTTATCAGAATGTCACCATTCACCTCAGGGGACACAAGTTAAAACCCCTTGATTTCACTCTCAGGCACCTGATCTTCGCCAACATCTTGGCCCTCCTTTCTAAAGGACTTCCCCAGATGGTGGCAGCCTTTGGGTTGAGACATTTCCTCGGTGACTCTGGATGCAAACTCATTTTCTACGTTCACAGGGTGGCTGCGGGGGTGTCTTTCAGCACCACATGTCTCTTAAGTGTCTTACAGGCCATCATGATCAGCCCCAGGAACTCCACATGGACAAGTCTTAAAGGAAAAGCTCCCAAGTACGCCGGCTTCACTCTTTACCTGTGCTGGATTTTGCACTTGCTTGTAAATACATTTGTGTTCACATATGTGTCTGGGAAATGGAGCAGCATGAACACCACAAAGCAAAAAGATGTGGGATACTGCTCTATTACTCATCTTGATACAATAACATCCACACTACTGGCAGCTTTCTTAAGCCCTCCTAGCACTCTGTCTTTCGGACTCATGACCCTGGCCAGTGGATACATGGTTTTCACCCTGTACAGACATCACCAGCAAGTCCGCCACATTCCTAGGAACAACCATTCAGCCAGATCCCTACCTGAGATCAGAGCTGCCCAAAGAATCCTTGCCCTGGTGAGCACCTTTCTATCTTTCTACACGCTCTGCACCATTTTTGTGACTTTTATGTTGGTTTTCAATCATCCCAGTTGGTGGCTGATTAACATCTCCTCACTAACACGTTCATGTTTCCCCACTATCAGTCCCTTTCTTCTCATGGGTCCAGACACCTGTGTATCCAGGCTCTGCTCTGCCTGCTGCAGAAGGAATAACCCAGTCCCTAAGCGGGTCAGAAAGCTCTAAATTTTCCACTTGTATTCACAGTGTAAAATCCTTTATTCATTCAATTTTCGCTGTGTCCAGCCCCACAATGAGCTGTCATATCACAGAGTGGTGAGCAGCAGACTGTCTTCAGAAGTTAAAATCTATTGGTTAGTACAACCACTATGGAAACTGGTATGGAGGTTCCTTAAAAAAACTAAAAATAGAACTGCCATATGATCTAGCAAGTCCACTCCTGGGCATGTATCTGGAGAAAACCATAACCTGAAAAGATACATGTGTCCCCATGTTCACAGCGGCACTATTTATAACAGCCAGGACACAGGGCAACCTAAATGTCCAACAGAGGAATGGATAAAGAAGATGTGGTACAATGGAATACTACTCAGTCATGAAAAAGAACAAAATAATGCCATTACAGCAATATGGAGGGACCTAGAGATTATCATACAAAGTAAACTCAGAGAAAGACAAATATCATATATCAATTATATGTGGATTCTTTAAAAAGTGATACAAATGAACTTATTTACAGAAGAGAAACAGACTCACAGATGTCAAAAAAAAAAACTTATGGTTACCAAAGGGGAAATGTGGCAGAGAGGATAGATTAAGTTTGGGATTAACATATACACACTACTATATATGAAATAGATAATCAACAAGGATCTACTGTATAGCACAGGGAACTCAATGTTCTGTAATAAACTCTATGGGAAAAGAATCTGAAAAAGAATGGACATATGCATAACTGAGTTACTTTGCTGTACACCTGAAACTAACACATTGTAAATCAACTATACTCCAATATAAAAAATTAAGCAAAAAAAAAAAAGTATAAGTAACATACACAAAAAATAAAATATATTGAAGACACTGAACCAGTTATTTACTAAGTAAAATGTCATGAGTTTCATTTTCATGAGCTGTTTCAATGTAAGACTTCAGAGACAAGGATCTGTTGTAAAAAGTGTGGCCTGTGATTATTTGAAGATAATATAAAGTTTCTCTGAGTATGTGTATTTCAATCTAATAAAAATTTCCCTACAATTCAGGAGGCAGTGAAAAGTGAGAAGAGTTTATGGAAAGAAAGAGCCTTTGGTTTTGATTTACATACCTAGGATGGATCTGGATGGGGGAATAACGTGTCAGACGCTGCACTGAAGGGCAGGTTTTTCCCTGGGTCAGGAAGATCTCCTGGAGAAGGAAATGGTAACCCACTCCAGTATTTTTGCCTGGGAAATCCAATGGACAGAGGAGCCTGGAGGGCCACAATTCACTGGGTTGCAAAGAGTTGGACATGACTGAGCACACATACATGGTATTTTACTGTTGACCACATTGGGTTTCTTTTGTGTGCCAATGGACACTTGGTTGTGTCCACCTCTTGGCTACAGTAAATAATGTTGCTGTGAACATGCTTGTACAAATTTCTTTCTGAGTCTTCTTTTAGTTCTTTGGGGTATATACCCAGTAGCAGAATTTTTGGATCATATGTTAATTCTGTGTTGAATTTTTTGAGGAAGTGCCATGAGATTTCCGTATTAGTTGTACCATTTCACATTCCAACCAGCAGTGATTAAGGTTTAGTTTTACTACATCCTTGCTAACACTTGTTATTAATATTTTATGGTTTTTGTTTTTTAGATAATAGTCATCTGAATGGATATGAGGTGGCATCTCATTGTAGAATATTTTTAAGATGGAAATTAACAAGCAAAAATACTAACTGGAGAGACTTCCCTGGTGGTCCAGTGGTAAGACTCTGTGCTCCCAATGCAGGGGCCCAGGCTCAACCTCTGCTCAGGGAACTAGATCCCACATGCCACAACTAAAAATCCCACAACAAAGACTGAAGACACTGTGTGCCACAATTAAGATGTGGTGCGGCCAAATAAATATTAAAAAGAATAAAAATATCAATTGGATGTTGGGATATTTAGAGGCTGAAATATTTTGTTAAATGCTGTCTCAGTAAGTTTGAGGGAAGACAGGAGTCAGTTTGAACTTCCACGTCCTCTATCAGGCTTCCCTGGTAGCTCAGTGGTAAAGAATGCACCCACCAATGCAGGAGTTGAGGGTTCAATCCCTGGGTCAGGAAGATCCCCCGGAGAAGGAAATGGCAACCCACTCCAGTATTCTTGCCTGGGAAATCCCGGACAGAGGAGCCTGGTGGGCTATAATCCACTGGGTTACAAAAGAGCCAGACACTGCTTAGTTACTAAACAGTGATCACTGAGCTCCTACTTTGTGCCAGGCAGTATTCCAAATGCTTAATAGCTACCATTTCACATGAACCTCGAAACAACCCGGCATCGTTCCTCCTGTCCTCCACTGAGGAAATATATCTATGGTGGAATCTTTACTATTTCTAGAAAAGCAGAGGAGCAGGGTGGGGGCTCAGATGGTGAAGAGATCTGTCTGCAAAGCATGAGACTGGGGTTCATCCCTGGATTGGGAAGATCCCCTGAAGAAGGGAATCCCAACCCTTTCCAGTATTCTTGCTTGTAGAAACCCACGGACAGAGGAACCTGGCGAGCTACAGTCCATGGGGCCGCAAAGAGTCAGACATGAGCAACTAACATACACAAACGGGGTGGGGTGTATGGCCTTTTCGTTTATATGGATTTTTCTTTAGGCAAAGATCCAAGGGAACAAAGCAGAAGAATAAAAAAGTGGGAGAAATGGACAATTTCTCAATCATACACAAAGATTAGAATATACCCTTATTTGTGATCACTAGATTTGAGGAGACAAAAAATTTACAGGAGTTTCAACAATAAACAATATATTCAAGCTTGTGTAACATATATATGTATATATAATGTGTATGTGTGTGTACATGAATTCATATATATGAATTCCCTGGAGGTTCAGTGGTTGAGACTCCTTACCTCCTCTGCAGACAGCACAGGTTCAATCCATGGTTGGGAAACTAAGATCCCAGCTGCTACACAGTGAGGCCAAAAGCAATTAAAAAAAAAAAAAAGATGGTACCTGGCTTATTTTGAAGTGGCAAAGCATGTAAGCAGTCCCCAGAACTTGGAAACAGCAAGGAAACAAATTTCTCCCAGTTCTGTTAAGATACTCACTTTAGACTTCTGACCTGAACTGGAAGACAATTTGTTTTAATCCACTTAGTTTGTGGTAATTTCTTACAGCCTGATGAAATACAATGTGTATTTTAAGACAAGAAAAAATTTAAACATTAAATATTGTTTGGGCCTCCTCCCTCCCTCCCTAATGTACAGTGTGCACCTGTGTTACACATGATCCACAGTTTCTCAGGGATGGCCATGTCTGGCCAACCAACAGAAAAGGCCTAATATTCTCCCTTTCTTTTGGAACTAGCAATTTAACTTCTTAAAAGAATGGTGTCTTTTCCAAATTCTATACGAGGTCCTGGTGACCTGCTATTCACTTTGAATGTACTTACCTGGACCATGTATCCTTGGTGAACTTCATGTAAAATATCAGTAGGTCTGGGCTTCCCTGGTGGTCCAGAGGTTAAGAATCCACCTGCCAATGCAAAGGACACGAGTTCAATTCCTGGTCCGGGAAGGTCCCACATACCACAGGGTAAACTAAGCCACAACTACTGGAGCCCGCGTGCCCTAGAGCCTGTGTTCCACAGCAAGAGAAGCCACCACAATGAGAAGCCTGCAACTAGAGAAAAGCCTTTGTGCAGCAATGAAAATCCAGAGCAGTCAAAAATAAAATGTTAAAACAATTTTTTAAAATATGTCATTTTGACGTACAATCCTTTGTCTCAAAAATGTTTGTGACTGTACCTTGAACAGTTGGAACAGTTGTCAGAGCTTTTTGAGAATCTACTTCCTGGATTATAATCTGCAGTTTGGCTCGAATAAATTCCCTTTTCTTCTTGATAACTGAATTTTTGTTGGCAAGATGAACTAGGAAACTACTGAAATGATTACAGATACACAAGTCCAAAGAATCTACAAAAATCTCTAGAATAAGTGAGATTAGTAAATTCTGAGGATACAAGATCAACATTCAAAAATCTACTGTATTTCTGCTGCTGCTAAGTCGCTTCAGTCGTGTCTGACTCTGTGCGACCCCATGGACTGCAGCCTACCAGGTTCCTCCGTTCATGGGACTTTCCAGGCAAAGAGTACTGGAGTGGGTTGCCATTGCCTTCTCCTGTAACTGCACAGTGTGTTTCTATATTTATATACATTCTGTATTTCTATATAGTAGCAATTAACACATGGAGACAAATTAAAAATAACATGTCCAATTATTCAAAAAGTATAGAAATGTGCTAAACAAAGTGTTGACAGGATTTTGATGCTGATATTTATAAAATACTGGTGAAAGAAACCAAAGAACAGACAAATAAAGACATACAACAGCCATTTATTGGAAGGCATAACACAGAAACGCTGTCAAATGATTGCAAACTGATAAGACATTTTCTATCAAGGTATTTTGTAGAAACAAAAAGGATTTTTCTAAAACTTACATGGAAAGAACTAGAATAGCAAAAACATCTGAAGAAGAATAAATTGTTTGGAGTCACTCTCATTCGAGACTTCTAACATGGTAAAAAGTAATCAAGACTGTGATGTCTGTGGAGTAAGACATACAGGTCAAAGAAACAAAACAGAAAACCCAGAAACAGCCCCCAAACAAGTACTTCCAACTGAGTCTGACAAGGTACCAAGGAAACCAGATGGACAAAGAATTTGAAAAATTATACCCTAGCAACTGATTTCCCATACTAGGGAAAAAAATATGAAAGAAGCTCCACCAAAACTTCACACTTGTACAAATATTAGTTTAAAATTGGTCATAGCTTTAAACATGAAATGTAAAACCGTCATAATTTACATTGTAAGAAGAAAAAACATAGGATAATATCCTCAGGACCTATCTAAGTTTGAACATATTTTTTTCTGCAGTCTGAAATACTTCAGATTAAATTTGAGACTTAGTCATTCCTCACGTGAATGCTCTGAGGCAGACTGTTATGAAAAGTCATGAAGAAATTTAAAATATTCATTATGTTTGTAAGGTTTCTTTCCATTAATGAATTATTTGGTGAATTCTGATGGGATACTGTTGCTGAAAGGCCTTTCCATACTCAGTAAGTCTGTCTGGTTTCTCCCTAGTTTAAATACTCTCAGGACATCAAAGGCATGAATGCTTAATAAGAAACCTTCCCATATTCATTCCATTTGTAAGGCTGCTCTCCAATAGGAATGTCATGATGTTCTTTAGTTTTGATTTTTATACACACATTACATTTTTGTGGCTTCATCAAAGGTGTATGATTCTGGATGTCTAGTGAGCTATGAACTGTCCTATATGTTATATTGATATAATTTCTCTTTAGTATGGACTCTCTGGTGTCAATTTATGCTAGAACTTACAATAAGCACTTTGTGACACTCATCACATTGGTCAGGTTACTCCCTAGCATGAATTCTCCGATGACTCACGAGGCTTGAGTTTTGAGTGAAGACCTTGCCACACTCGTCACATTTGTAAGGTTTTTCTCCAGTGTGGATTTTCTTATGTCTATTGAAGTTTGAACAGTGAATAAAGGATTTGCCACACTGATCACATTTGTAGGGTTTCTCTCCAGTATGAATTCTGCGATGACTAGGAAGGCTTGAACTCTGACTGAAGACCTTGCCACATTCATTACATTTGTAAGGTTTCTCTCTAGTGTGGGTTACCTGATGATAAGTCAGACTCGAATACACACCAAATGCTTTGCCACACTCGTTACACTGGTAGGGTTTCTCCCCAGTGTGAATTCTCCGGTGACTTACGAGGCTGGAGTTCTGAGTGAAGACCTTGCCACACTCATCACACTTGTAAGGCTTCTCTCCGGTGTGCATGACCTGATGTCTGGTGAGATGCGAGCTCTGGTTAAAGGCTTTGCCACACTGATCACATTTGTATGGTTTCTCTCCAGTATGGATTCTGCGATGATTGGTAAGGCTTGAACTCTGACTGAAGACTTTGTCGCATTCATTACATTTGTAAGGTTTCTCTCTAGTGTGGACGACCTGGTGATAAATAAGACTTGAAAGTACACTGAAGGCTTTGTCACACTCGTTGCACTGGTAAGGTCTCTCTCCAGTATGGATTCTGCGGTGGCGTACAAGGTGTGAACTGTAACTGAAGCCCTTACCACACTCTTCACACTTGTGATGCTTCCCTCTCGTGTGGA
This sequence comes from Bos javanicus, assembly GCF_032452875.1. NCBI lineage: Eukaryota > Metazoa > Chordata > Mammalia > Artiodactyla > Bovidae > Bos > Bos javanicus. Next base: position 58,659,689 of record NC_083885.1, on the reverse strand, counting down.
TTCTTTGATGTCGAGTGAGATGTGAGTTCTGATGAAAGGCTTTGCCACACAGGTTACACATGTGAGGCCTCACCCCTCCATGGGTCACCTGATGGCTGGGGCGCTGGGAGCTGTCATGAACTGCTTTGTTATCGTGGCTGCGTCTGTAAGGGTCTTCCCGAACGTGTGCTTTCTGGTCTTGTATGAGTAGTGGAGAATGCCAGAAACTGATGCCGTATCCATCAGAAACGTTGATTTGGACAGGAGGAACAATTCTTGGAAGTACTGAAAAGGAGGCTCCTGTGTTGTCAGCCTTCTCAACCTGATGACACACGTAAAACTGCCCTTCGGCTGGGAAGACAGGCAGTCCAGTCAGATATGACGGAAAGCTTAGCGCCAGCCTGCTTTCAATTGGCTCGTTTCCTTCGTCTCTTGGACAAGTGAGATTTTTTGGATGGGTGGCAGGCACTCCCTTCTGATTACTTTTGTCACTTTCCCGTGGGTACACGTTTTTCTGGATTTTCTGACAGCCTTGGTCCTTGGTGTCATGGCTTTTGTGTCTTTCCGACAACATTGTCTGCAGGATCCCTCCTGTGAGACTGCTCTGTTTTGGTGCTGATCCCTTCAACACACGTTTAGGAGAGGTATCTGCAAAACAAACAGAATCGCATGTCTCCTGTTAATTATAGCTGGGAAAGAAATATTCCACATGGAAGAACATGGTATTATACCGGAAGGACAATGTGCTTTGGACAGATAAGAAAGGTGCGACCCTGATCTTTCCTTTTTGGGAACACACCAATAAGAAATGGTGCAACCATGATCTTTCCTTTTTGGGAACACACCAGGAATATTGGCAGGAGGTGCACACAAATATTGTTTGATTCTGCTTTTATGAGTCAAATAGTCAAAGTTACAGAGTCAGAAACTCTTTCCAGTTACAAAGTCCCTGGTAAGATGCCAGGGACGAGGTGTGTCAGGGGCAGGAGGTGTGGGGAGGGGGAATGGGGACTTAATATCTAATGTGGACAGAGTTTCACTTTAGGAAAGTGAAAAATTTGGGAAATGGATGATGGTGAGAGTTACACAATGATGTGAATATACTTAGTGCCACTGAACTGCATAGTTGTGTGCATGCATGCTAAGTCACTTTAGTCGTGTCTGACTCTGTGACCCTGTGGACTATAACCCACCAGGCTCCTCTGTCTATGGGATTTTTCAGGCAAGAATAGTCTGTGTGTTGCCATGCCCTCCTCCAGGGGATCTTCCCAACCCAGGGATCAAAGCTCTGTTACTTCTTCTGCATTGGCAGCCCGGTTCTTGACCACTAGTGCCACCTGGGAAGCTTGAACTGCACAGTTAAACATGGTTAAGATAGTATGGTTCATGTTCTGTGACTTCTACCATAATTGAAAAAAGTGAAAGAAAAAAAAGGGTGATTACATGTAATTCAAATTAATTTTAGGGAAGCCTACTTTAAATAATCAATGGCTGAAAACCTCAGCATGCAAACTTACGTTAGTCCTGACAGGGGTATTTTGGCATCATGACCTAAACCCACATATTACTTCACAGAAAACATGGCTGCTTCATGTTTGAAGAAAGAACAATATTACACAGTAACAATCTTACTGCTCTCCAGGCAAGAATACTGGAGTGGGTAACCATTCCCTTCTCCAGGGGATCTTCCCCACTCAGGGATTGAACTCAGGTCTCCTGCATTGCAAGAAGATTCTTTACTATCTGAACCACCAGGGAAGCCCATATTATATATGTTTACTATATACTTAATGTATAGTAATAATGCTAAAGCATAGTACTCTAATGGTAAATAAGCCACAACAAATTTAATTAGTGAGTAATATAAGTAAATGGCACTTTAGAATTGGAAAACCGTATCTGCCCTGTGGAAATGAGGAAGAATTTAATAAAATGTTATAAAAATAAAATAATTCTCTGAATGCCACTTCTAAAACCATACTCACTTAGAATGGCCATTCTGCCACATGAACAAATGGTGTGAGTCGGTTATACTGTGAAATACATCCTGAAAAATCATTATCTATAGGTTACAGTGAAGATCAGTAAACAGTGATAAACCATAACGGAAAAGAACATGAAAAAGAATGTATATAGCTGTATAACTGAATCACTCTGCTGAGCCGCAGAAATTAACACAACATTATAAATCAAATACACATAAATTAATAGAATTAAAAAAAAAAAAAAGAACACTGGAGGGTAGGGAGCAAAGGGCATGTGGGCAGTGTTTGTACGTGCCAATTTGTGGGAAGATAAACGTACTTGGGCACATAAAACATTGACCCGGGAAGAAAAGAGAAACTGACTTAGCAAGTAGCATGATACTGTCCTTTCTTAACTGTATGACATGGGGCCAAAAGGAAGAGACTTAAAAGATAGGGAGTGTGATGAAAAGGGAAGAAACCAGGCCAAGAAACACAGACTAGAATAACTGCTGTCAGGGACTGGGGGTGACAGAAATGAGGAGGGGTTGATAAAAGGGCTCACAATTTCCATCATAAGATGAACAAGCTCTGAGGATTTCACATATAACATGACAATGACAGTGAATAATATTAATACTATAAAACTGAAATGTGCTGAGAGAGTAGAACTTAAGTGTTCTCACCAAAACAAAAAATAAAAGTAACATGTGAGGTAATTTGTGTGTTAAGTAACTTCATGGAAACCTATTCACAATGTGCATGTATATCAAGTCACTGTGTTGTACAGTTTAAATATACTATAACTTTATTTGACTATATCTCAATAAAGCTAAAAAACCATTACATGGGACTTCCCTGGTGGTTCAGTGGTTGATTTTCAACTCCCAATCCCGGGGGCCTGGGTTCGATTCCTGGTTGGAGAACTAAATTCCTGCATGCCACACAACACAGCTTCCCCCCGCCACAATCCAAAAATTCATCCACTGGCTGCCTGATTTTTAATGCATAGGGCACAGTATATAATATGCAGATACCTAGCTGTCTTCCAAGAATTTCTGAATCAAAAGCTCAGGGGTAGAAAAGAGGGAACTGGATATTTTTTATTTGTTACAAGGTTTGGTGCATATTTGAGCTCTGGAATCACCCTCGACCATGAAATGGGAAGGTCATATGAAGAAAGGACAAGTTCAAAGTCCTGCTGCATTAGGAAGCTTTTCATGTCTGAGTCAACAGGGCTCTGAGCTCAGTCAGGCAATGCAGGCGCCCCCAAGAGTTACAGGAGGGAAAATGCAGAGCTACCCATGGACAGATTCCAACTTCCGGAGGGAAGTGATCCTCACCCACAGAGAGCAGGTTTCTGAGGGTCTCCACCATCACTTCTCTGTACAAGGCCCTCTGAGCAAGGTCCAGGCATTCCCACTCCTCAGGAGTGAATTCAATGGCCACATCTTTGAATGTCAACCGTCCCTGAAACGAAAACACATTTCACCAAAGGGCCCACCAGGAAAGTCTTATTTTCACACAAAATGAGAAAAGGAGAGAGGTGTAAGGATTGATTTTGACTAAAGTGAGTGTGGTTACAGATTCACTGAAGGTACTTTTGAGCAAGTTATGTGTCTCTGATTTTGGTTTATTATACTTTTCCACGAGAGGTTATAACTATAAAGCCTCTAAATCAGTATATATTTCCCATTTTTATGGACAATACAAGAAACACACACAATCAACACAGGATTATCTGTATAGAAATGTGAGACAGTATGTTCCACACACCAAGTAATACTCAATGTTAAGAGGAACTAGAGCAGCAATGAAATCTTTAGAGATGACAGTGTCTATAGTGACTTTAAAGAAACTGTGATGACAGCAACAGGGATCTCATCAAGTGTTTCAACACTTTTCAGGTGCTATGCATTCCTCTAAATGCTTTGCATGTACTAATCGTATAACAACATAAGAGCAAATTTTAAAACATGTGAAAAGAATCTAAAAACAATGGATATTTGTGTATGTATAACTGACTCAATTTTCTGCACACCCAAAACTAACACAATATTGTATATCAACTATCCTCCAATAAAATTAAAATATCAAAATAAATAGATAAGCAAGTAAATAAATAAATAAATGAAAAACAAAACAGAAACAGACTCATAGACATAGAAAACAAGCTTACGGTTACCAAAGGGAAAATGTGGCATGAGCAGGGGGCGGAACTGGGTGTGTATACACACTGCTGCTGCTGCTGCTAAGTCGCTTCAGTCGTGTCCAACTCTGTGCGACCCCATAGATGGCAGCCCACCAGGCTCCCCCATCCCCGGGATTCTCCAGGTAAGAATAATGGAGTGGGTTGCCATTTCCTTCTCCAATGCATGAAAGTGAAAAGTGAAAGTGAAGTGGCTCAGTCATGGTAGCAGCCTGGTAGGCTGCAGCCTACCAGGCTCCTCCGTCCATGGGATTTTCCAGGCAAGAGTACTGGAGTGGGGTGCCATTGCCTTCTCCGATACACACTACTATGTATACGATAGATAAACAACAAGGACCTACTGCATAGCACAAGCAACTCTGCTGAATACTCTGAAATAAGCTAAATGGGAAAAGAATAGACACATGTGTATGTGTAACTGAATCACTTTGCTGTATACCTGAAGCTAACACAACACTGCTATTAAACTATACTCTAATATAAAATAATTAAAAACAAATTTTTTAAAATAAAAAAATCTAGTCCCATACATCTGAAGGCAGCGACAGTTGTGTCACAGACATTCTAAGAAATCTGCCTCAGGTCAAACAGCTAAAGATGGTAGAGCAAGCATATAAACCCAGGTGTTTAGGTTCTAGAATTAAATGTAAAAAACTTAAGTCATATAAAATCACCAAAGGTACATTGGCAGAGGGTTTCTTGAGCAAACTTGAAACAAGTTCAAGGCTAACAACCTAGAATCGCATAAAATGTCATCACGCACACATGCAGAAATACATTACTCACTCTTATTTAACTCATGAATGTCACTGTGTGGAAAAAATTTTAAGACAATGAAAAATATATAAAATATAATTTCACAACTCAATACCATATAACTTATATAGACATGATGATATGTATTTTATAAAAACCACAGGCTTGCACACCTGTGCATTCATGCACACATGTATATGCACTTAAATTTACTGAAATAAAAGGAATTCTCTCTCTATGACCACAATGGAGCCTTTTCAAGTTTCTTCATCACTGAGTCACGAGGATCTAAGTGGAGACAACAGGCCCTGAGGGAAGGCCCCGCGTGAGTGTGCGTGTACAGGAGTCAGACAGGATACTCCAGAGTCAAACAAGATTCGTGAGTCCGGAGAAGGGCATTTCAGGAAGGACAGGTGGTAAATCAACTGAGAATATGACTTTACCTTTACCTGAGAAAGAGCCATTACCTGTTCTTTCCTCTTCCTCCTCGTCTGGGTTTTTTCCTCAGGCATCGTGAGACTTTGGAAGTCAGTCTTGAAAGTGGAAAACATGTTATTTAATGCTTAGAGCCAACATACCCCCTTCCTGAGCCCCAACCACATACACAGGGAAGCCCTCACCATGTGAAACAGACAGTCCGCTGTGCCCACTGTCTCAGGAGGGACGCAGGACGGTCAACTCCCGCACAGAGACCAACACAGGACTTTCCCACATTTTCCCTTGGATCACACTGCCCTCCTGGTGAGGCCTCATGTACACAGCAGCAGGGAGCACCTCCGCTGACCCCACGATGCCGTTCAGGTCACACAGTCCCACTCAGAGCAGAGCACCCTCCCCTCCCCCAGGGCCTGAGCTCAGTCTCAGAAGTGGAGGCTAAGAGCCCTGGTCCTCAATGCAGGATCCAGATTGGAATCATCTGCGGCTCTGTGCACATTCCTGGCTTCCCAGGTGGCACGAGTGGTAAAGAACCCGCCTGCCAATGCAGGAGACTTAAGAGATGTGGGTTTGACCCTGGGTCAGGAAGATCTCCTGGAGAAGGAAATGGCAACCCACTCCAGTATTCTTGCCTGGAAAATCCCATGGACAGAGGAGCCTGGTGGGTTACACTCCATGGGGTCTCAAAGAATCAGACATGACTGAGGTGACTTGGCATGCACACATGCAAACATTCCTGTGGCTAGGCCCCACACAACTGTCTGAGGAGAGTCTCTGATGGGAAAAGGAGCACAAACCTGTCTATGCAAAATGCTTCATGGACCTAACATGAAGGCTGGGTTGCACACCACTCCGAGGCACACCCAGCACGGCCCCACGTTCTGTCTCTCTCTGACCCGTGGTGAACTGCTGTCACCAGGAACCAGCCACAGAAGGGGAAGGAGCAGAAGAAAACACACCAAGCAGGCCTTACAGAACAGAGGTGGGGGTGAGGGCGGGGCTGGCATGGGTGCAGGGAGCTCAGAGATGGCTGCACTCAGAAGGTGACGTCAGAACAAAGACCTGGGGGAGGAAGCCATCTACATCTGCTGGGCCAGAGAGTTCTAGGCAGAGGGACATTCCCTTAAGGGTCCTGAGCCGGTAGCAAACTTGGGGCTCGAAGGGGAAAGAGAGCTGTGCCTCTGGAGCAGGGGAAGGGGACGGGGAGACAGGAGTGGCGGCCAGAGAGGCACAGGGTGGGGAACCCAAAGAGGAAGGACCAAACATTCTTCTCCCATCACTTAAGAAAATTTTGAAAACTATGTGTTCCTTCTTTCACTTTTAGTAAACATCTAATCTTTGCTTTACCTTATACAGTAAAACATTTACAAATTATGGAGTATGTATGTCAAAGCATGCTGAGATATTCACCTAAGCCCTGGAAAGTACAGGGTTGCCCTTAAGCAACCTTAAGGAGGGCGGCAGGGGGAACAGGACCGGAGGTGGTCAGGACCAGTTCTGGACAAGTTAAGGCAGAGATGCCTGTGGGTCGTCCCAGCAGAGATACTGAGGAGACAGCCGGATGCAGAACTGACAGTTTAGGGCAGAAGTCTGAATGGAAAGGATAAACTGGGACACAAGTAGGTGGGGTTGAAAGCCATTTGATGAGATGATGAGGAAAGGCAGCGGGTGTAGACAGAGAAGAGATTCACGGACTAAGCCTTGGGATGCTCCCATATTCAAAGACCAGGGAGTTCAGGAATTCATCAGACGAAACTAAGAAGTGAACAGGGAGGGGAGAAGAAAATAAAACAAATAGGCAGATAGGCTTGTAGAGGTTAGTCAGACATCCTCAAAACCAAGGTCTCAAGGAAAATGGAGTGATGACCGGTGGCACCTGTGGCTGACGGGAAAAGCAAATGTGCCCAGGAAGTTAAATACTGGCCTTAGAAACGAGGTGCTGCTGGGAAGGTAAACTGGTGAAGCCACTATGGAAAACAGTAGGGAGGTTCCTCAAAACACCAAAAACAGAGCTACCAAATGACCCAGAAATCCCACCCTTGAGCATATATTCAGATAAATCTACAAGACATGGAAGCAGCCTAAATGTTCATTAACAGAGAAATGAATAAAGAAGATGGAATACTTAGGAATATTACTCAGGCATAAAAAAGAATGAAACAATACCATTTGCCATAACATGGATGGACCTAGAGATGATCATACTAAGTGAAATAAGCCACAAAGAGAAAGCCCAGGCAACTATATTCAACATCCTATGTTAAACCATAATGGAAAAGAATATGAAAAGAATGTATATATGTGAAAGTGAAAGTGTTAACTGCTCAGTTGCGTCCAACTCTTTGCAACCCCATGGACTGTAGCCTGCCAGGCTCCTCTGTCCAAGGAATTCTCGAGGCAAGAATATGGAGTGGATAGCCATTCCCTTCTCCAGCAGATCTTCCTAACCCAGGGATCAAACTTCTGGGAAGCCTGTGCCTCAGATGGTTAACAATCTGCCTGTGATGCAGAAGATGCCACAGGTTCGATCCTTGGGTGGGGAAGATCCCCTGGAGGATGGCATGCAATCCACTCCAGTATCCTGAGTGGGTTGGATCACTTTGCTGTACAGCAGAAATTAACACAACATTGTAACTATACTTCAATAAAATAATTTTTTAAGCAAAGAGGCCTGTGACTCTAAAAAAAGAAAGTGTCAGTGCGGGTAGGGACCATGTGACCAGTAGACAGTAATCCCCACTCCCCTGGCAGCAAGGAAGGTAGGCTGTGTCTTTCCAACGAGAGTCCCACCTAGTGATGATCACACTAAGGGAAGTAAGCCAGACACAGAAAGACAAACAGTGCATGATACGACTTATATGTGGTATCTTAAAGAAAGAAAGACACAGATGAGCTTATTTACAAAACAGAAATAGACCCATACAGAAAACAAACTTATGGCTACCAAAGGGGAAAGGAGGGGGTAGGAATAAATTAGGAGTTTGGAATTAAAATATTCATTACTATAAATAAAATATAACCAACAAGGACCCACTGTATAACACAGGAAACTCCACTCAATATTTTGTAATAACTTATAAGGGAAAAGAATCTAAAAAAGAACATATATATATATATATATATCTGAGTAACTGCGGTACACTTGAAATTGGGGTATCCCTGGTGGCTCAGAGGTCAAGAACCTGCCTGCCAATGAAGGAGACCTGCAGAAGACATGGGTTTGGCCCCTGGGTGGGGAACATCGCTTGCAGGAAGACACGGCAACCCATTCCAGTATTTTTGCCTGAAAAATCCCATGGACAGAGGAGCCTGGCAGGCAGTCCATGAGGTTGCAAAGAGTCGGACACAACTGAGAGACCAGATGACAACAACAACACTTGAAGTTAACACAACAACGTAAATCAGTTATAGTTTAAAAAAAAAAAAAAAAATTCCCCGGGAGGAGCCTTTCTGCTGCAGGTGTTTTGCTGTGGCGTCACTGCCCTCTGATTCTTCAGAGATCTTTCCCTACCTCATGGCTCTCTTCTGGTGTTTTGCCTCCAGGCCCACACCCAGCAAGTTCTCCCTAGTGAAAACCATCTGCCAGTTGAGCTGTTTGAAGGGCCCCACTGATCCACTTCTAGAATCTGATGCTCTTACAAACTCCCATTGGGTCCCCACACATTCCCCAGATACTCCGTGATGAACCTCCCGCCTATGACAAAATCGCACAAACCCCAGCAATTCATGAATTCACAATGAGCCCAGCACAGGCTTTGGTTCCAACATCGTAGGATGTCTTTTCACTCGGCCTAATTCCACCTCATTCCTCAAGTGTGACCACGAATTTCCCAATTAAACCCACACCTGCACATCTCAGTCTCTGCATCTATGTCCCAGGGAACTTGAGCTAAGATAATAGCACTCCAAGACGCAGCCCCATAACCACCCATTAACCCATCTGCAGGTGTTCTAGACAGACCTTACATTGCCTTTCCAATGGTTCTACACTTGCTCCAGGACCCTTGATGTAATTCCTTGGCAGTTCAGTGTGAGGACTCAGCGCTTTCACTGCAGGGTGTATGGGTTCAATCCCTGGTGGGGAACTAAGATCCTGCAAAATGGACAGTGCGGCCACAAACAAACAGCACCATGTAGGGACAGTCATTGCGTGCCCTCCTTCTGATCTCCCTGACCTTCTACCCCACACTAGGAAAAGGGAAAACGGTGACCGATAACCAGCTGAGTCAAATCACTGCCTCCTGGCTGAATAGGGACTGCAAATGGAAGTTATCCTCTGATACAAGTAATTACAAAAATGTACAAGCCTTTCAGAAAGGAGTTTTGCAAATGTCATCTTCACGTGCCTAATTTAACCAGATCTTGAATGCATTCTATGAGAAGTGAAGTGAAAGTAGCTCAGTCGTGCACGACTCTTTGCGACCCCAAGGACTAGAGTCCATGGAATTCTCCAGGTCAGATTACTGGAGTGGGTAGCCTTTCCCTTCTCCAGAGGAGCTTCCCAAGCCAGAGATTGAACCAGGTCTCCCGCATTGTGGGTGGATTCTTTACCAGCTGAGCCACGAGAAAGCCACACCCAAATATCTCACCCCCTCATCATCCATCTCCAGTCAACTCAGCACTCATCTGGCTCCTTCTCTTTCCACAGCTCCCAGTTCCCCTCTCATCATTTCTACTGGCTTTTCCATGTTTTCCTCCCAGGTTTCTGCTGATTTTGGTCTCCTCCCTGTCTGCTGTTCTCCCCTTGGCTGAACGATTCCTCCTCTCAGCCTTGTTCTGCTTCACTCTGGGGACTTGTTTCCAGCCCTGTTGTTCTTTCTCCCCAATCTCCCTGATTGCATCACATCTTCGTGGATTTCTGCCTCTTTCTTCCCCCACCTTTGCTCTCTGCTGTGTTCACTCTTTTCCTGTTATACCTGCCTCATCCCTACCCTCTGTCCCCCAGGCTCACTCTGCTTTTTCCCTGCTTTTTTCTCCTTCTGCCCCTCTCGTCTCCCATTGTCCCTTCTTTCTGTACCAGCTCAAAGTTGCTCTGTCCGCCCACTCTCTTACCCCTCTCCACGACTCTAGGTACAGTGCTCTTCTTGCGGATCAGGGGCCTCCTTTCCCTGTTTTGCTTTCCTTCATCTCCCTGGAGAATCCCCCCACCCCAACCTTACTCTAAATAATCTGGATCTTCCTTTCTCCCCCTGCTACTTTCTCAGTTTATTCTTTCACTCTGTGAAACAGAACAAATAAAATTTCTAAAATGTGGAGTCTGGAGGTTTTCAGGGAAAGGTCTCAGGCACTACCACTGGGATTCAATTACAGGGACTTTCCCTGGTGGTCCAGTGGTTAAGAATCCCCCTTGCAATGCAAAGGATGACAAGGGTTCGATACCTGGTGTGGGAACTAACATTCCACATGCCCCAGAGCAAGGAAGCCCACAAGTCACAGCAAAGATTCCCGGTGCTTCAACTAACACCCAATGCAGCCAAATAAACAAATATTTCAAAACAGAAAAAGATATTGAGCACTTGATGGGGGGGGGGGGCAGTAAAAAAAACAATTACAAATGCCAAGAAGACAATTACAAACCCCAAGAGGAATTATTCTCCCCGCCCAGGAGCCCAGCCAATGGGAAACACCTTGGCTGTGTTTCCAAACTTTCCACTTCCCTCCAAAGGACTTTTGTTCAAAACAACTACTCCCGACTTTCCCCTTTTTCTCTATAAAGCAATTCCTCATCATGGCTTGTTGGTCTTGCCTATGGTTTTCTGCTACTGTCTGCCTGTCCTGTATTGCAATTCCTAAACCCATTCTGCTGGTAAAATAACTGGCTGTTTTATTTTTTAGGACAATAACCGTTTCTTATGACTTCCCTGGTGGCTCAGATGGTAAAGCATCTGCCTACAATGTGGGAGATCTGGGTTCAATCCCTGGGTCAGGAAAATCCTCTGGAGAAGGAAATGGCAACCCACTCCAGTACTCCTGCCTAGAAAATCCCATGGCCAGAAAAGCCTGGTAGGCTACAGTCTACGGGGTAGCAAAGAGTCGGACACGACTAAGTGACTAAACTTCATCTATCCTTCACTGTGGCATCTGTGGATGGTTCCCCTTCAGTTTTCTTTCCTCATTTTCCTAATTCTCTCAGTGGGTCAGTCTCTCAGTGGGTCAGTCCCTCAGTGGGTCAGTCCCAGGTATGGGATGTGTGGATGAAGAATGTCGCCAGCCTTATCTAAACAAAGGATGTTGCAAGAGCCACTGCAACCACCCCAACTGTGCACTCTGAGGGAATTCAGGGTGGAGAAAAGCCATAGATACTATGATAAAGTGCATACCAAAGGAATGACTTCCATGTACCCAAAAGCTAACATTTTCCTATGCATAGAAAAGTACTAAACTCATTAGCTTGAGATGTCTGGTTTCCTTAAATTAACTAATCTTTTGATGTTCCAACTACCTGTTTTTTGTTTTTGTTGCTGCAAAACTCTTATATACCCTGGTTCCTCCCTTACTTCTTGAGAGATCTGGGAGGCTGTCTTAAAGGCTTAAGTCCTCAGTTTTATCTGCCAAATGAAACAGCATTCTCAACTTCTACGTGGTGCATTCCCGTCCCCCGCCCCTCAAGTGGATACATGGGATTAGATTGTTTTTAGCCCTGTCTGACTCTTTTGTGACCCCCATGGACTGTAGCCCGCCAGGCTCCTCTGTCCATGGGATTTCGCAGGCAAGAATACTGGAGTGGGTTGCCATTTCCTTCTCCAGGGGATCTTCTCGACCCAGGGATCCACCCACGTCTCCTGTTTGGCAGGCGGCTTTTTTTTTTTTTTTTTGTCACTGAGCCATTAGGGAAGCCCTGGAATTAGATACCTATTAATTTCACATTAATAGGACACATTATTCAGTGGGGTAGAATTTCGGACACAAAAATCATGGGTGTCTCAAGACAGGCTCTTTTTAGCCTCCTTCCCCAACGCAAGGTGAGGAGAGGCGGTGACTAACACGGGGAGGCCTGGGGATGGGTACGACTCTGCTGAGGAGTGTGCGAAGTGAAGGGACGTGAGTGTGTCTCGGGAAAGTAGCGGACTCTCCAGAGCCCCAGCGTCACAAAGAGGACGCGCCCTCTCCTGCACCCGGGCGGCTGGCGCTGTTCTCCAGTGGCCGAGAGGGCGAGGTTGAGGGGCACGCAGCGCACGAGTGGCAGCTCGCGGATTTCAAAAAGACGGAGAAGCGGCACCCCACCCCTACCCCCTCTCAAGGCGACGTCCGTATTTACTTCGGGTAGAGGATGAGTGCCGGAACGTTAAAATTCGTACTGACCCTCAGACCCAGGTATGGAGGACAGCGTACCGCAAAGCGCAGGTTTAAACAAGAAAGATGAAACTCACGCTCCCGTAGGGCGACCTTCGCTCCGCGATAACCGCTTCCGGGTCGGCAGGAAACTGCGCAGGGGAACGAAGAGAAGAGGCGGGGCAACGCGGGCGGGGCAATTCGGGGTCGGGGCCTGGGCTGGGCGGGAACGTGGAGGCGTGGAAAGAGGCATAATTGGACGGGGCCAAGCAGGGGCGGGGCCAGGGCTTCCGCTCTCAATGCCTCTGCGTTGTCAGGGCTTGGAAGGGCTTGACTGTTTCTTCTGTGCATGTCTCTTGGTTTCGTTGTTTTTTTTTTTTAAACGATACATGACTTTATTTACACAACTGAAATTATTAGTCACCTTGATTACAAAAGCAAATTAACATGGTATGCTTTAATAACCTTTAAAAAATAGATTTAACAAATTTTAAACGTACAGATTGCTACTCAATGTTCAGTAATACTTAACAGTAACTGCTGTATATATCCATATGAAATTTTTGTCTGATAGGACCAAAAAGTATGAGTACCTTTATAATTTAGGAATAGACAATTAGATTATGAGTCAAGGGTAAATTCCTCATCACTCGGTCAGCCAGTCCACTTCCCAGGTAGCACAGTGGTAAAGAATCCGCCTGCAATGCAGGAAAGGCGGGTTCAATGCCTGGGTCGGGCAGATTCCCTAGAGGAGGAAATGGCAACCCACTCCAGTATTCTTGCTTGGGAAATCCCATGGACAGAGGAGCCTGGCATGCGTCCATGGTGTAAGAGTTGGACACTACTAAGCGTGCGTGCAAGTCGGCCAGTTAGACCTGTAGTTCTCACTCTGCCGAGGACAAACCTGCTGCAGCCACTCACATTGAGTAGGCCTTCTTAATAACTTGAGCAAGTTATCCCCACTTGTTCAGACACACCTTACAAACATCTAGTTGTGGTAAACTTTTGGGTTTCAGATGTGCTTAGTGATAGTCCTGCTTATTTTAAGTTCCGGTGAAAATGGAGAAGCACACTGTCAGGCCCTCTGAGGTATAGATCTTTTCTGTGTCCCCCTTCTTTCCAGCCCTGCCCCCCCCCCCCATCTTATTTGTAGAAAATAGGTTTCAGCCTTGAAGACCTTCCCTGAGCACCAAAGGAGGCTTCATTCAGCATCCATGACCCTCCCTGAGTTCCAAAGGGCAGATTCAATTGCTAATCAGGGAAGGAAGGGGGTGCTGAGACAAGGGAGAAAGAATAGAGCAGCTTTGGGGCAGGGGTCCTTGTTCCTCCTCAAGGAATATATTCAATGCAGAACTATATCTTTGAGCTCCTCTGCAGGAACTAAGGAGAAGGCAATGGCAACCCATTCCAGTACTCTTGCCTGGAAAATCCCATGGATGGAGGAGCCTGGTAGGCTGCAGTCCATGGGGTCGCTAGAGTCGGACACGACTGAGCCACTTCACTTTCACTTTTCACTTTCATGCATTGGAGAAGGAAATGGCAACTCATTCCAGTGTTCTTGCCTGAAAAATCCCAGGGACGGGGGAGCCTGGTGGGCTGCCGTCTATGGGGTCGCACAGAGTTGGACACGAGTGAAGCGACTTAGCAGCAGCAGCAGGAACTAAGTCCCCCATCTCAGGTGGAGGATGGTAACTTCAGGCTGAGCACAAGATTCCTGGAGCATCGCCACCAACCAATGAGAGTCACACACCCTGCAGCCTTTGCCCCAAATTCTGCCTATAAAACTCCTCTCTGAAAGCCCTGAGGGAGTTAGAGGTTGTTGGGCATAAGCCACCCATCCTCCTTGTATTGGTGCTTTTACAATACAAATACAAATTGCGTATTTTCCTTTTCCATAACATGGTGTCAGTAGATTGGCTTTATTGCACTCAGGTGAGCAGACCCAAGTTTGCTTCAGTAATAAAAGAAGAAAAGGAAATTTTAATTTGAGCACATGGAGGTGTCATAGGAACCTAATTTTTTTTTTTTTTTCATTGCTAAGTCGCATCCAACTCTTTTGTGACGCCATGGACTGTAGCCTGCCAGGTTTCTCTGTCCAGGAGATTTTCCAGGCAACAATACTGGAGTGGGTTGCCATCTCTTTTCCAGGGCATCCTCCAGACCCAGGGATCGAACCTGTGGCTCCAGTAGCATCTCTTGCATTTCAGGCAGATTTCTGTACTGCTGAGCCACCAGGGAAACCCCATAAGGATGTCATAAGAAGTGGCCAGAAAAGCAGCTTTTATAATTTTTGGAGAAAGAAAAAACAAATTTGCAAGGAATTGACAGGACATATAAACTTACGCTTTGCATGCTCGATTAGTGAAGAATCTAAACAGAATCAGGTATTTGGATAGTAAATTAAAGAGTAATAAGGTGGTGGGTTCTTGGTTTTTTTTTTTTTTTTTTTGGCTGCTCCACGAATTTTGCAGGATCTTAGTTCCCAGATCAGGGATTGAGTTTGTGCCCTAGGTAGTGAAAATGCAGAGTCCTAACCACTAGCAAGACTCTTGCTCCTTTGAAGAAAAGTTATGACCAACCTAGACACCATATTGGTCCCATCACTTCATGGGAAATAGATGGGGAAACAGTGGAAACAGTGTCAGACTTTATTTTTTTGGGCTCCAAAATCACTGCAGATGGTGACTGCAGCCATGAAATTAAAAGACGCTTACTCCTTGGAAGGAAAGTTATGACCAACCTAGATAGCATATTCAAAAGCAGAGACATTACTTTGCCAACAAAGGTCCGTCTAGTCAAGGCTATGGTTTTTCCAGTGGTCATGTATGGATGTGAGAGTTGGACTGTGAAGAAAGCTGAGCACCGAAGAATTGATGCTTTTGAACTGTGGTGTTGGAGAAGACTCTTGAGAGTCCCTTGGATTGCAAGGAGATCCAACCAGTCCATTCTAAAGGAGATCAGTCCTGGGATTTCTTCGGAAGGAATGATGCTAAAGCTGAAACTCCAGTACTTTGGCCACCTCATGCAAAGAGTTGACTCATTGGAAAAGACTGATGCTGGGAGGGATTGAGGGCAGGAGGAGACAGGGATGACAGAGGATGAGATGGCTGGATGGCATCACTGACTTGATGGATGTGAGTCTGAGTGAACTCTGGGAGTTGGTGATGGACAGGGAGGCCTGGTGTGCTGCAATTCATGGGGTCGCAAAGAGTCAGACACAACTGAGCAACTGAACTGAACTGAGACAGCATATTAAAAAGCAGAGACATTACTTTGCCAGCAAAGGTCCGTCTAGTCAAAGCTATGCTTTTTTCAGTAGTCAGGTATGGATGTGAGAGTTGGACTATAAAGAAAGCTGAGCACCGAAGAATTGATGCTTTTGAACTGTGGTGTTGGAGAAGATTTTTGAAAGTTCCTTGGACTGCAAGGAGATCCAACCAGTCCCATCTTAAAGGAGATCAGTCCTGAATATTCATTGGAAGGACTGATGCTGAAGCTGAAACTCCAATACTCTGGCCACCTGATACGAAGAACTGACTCATTGGAAAAGACCCTGATGCTGGGAAAGATTGAAGGTGGGCGGAGAAGGGGATGATAGAGGATGAGTTGGTTGGATGGCATCACCGACTCAATGGACATGAGTTTGAGTAACCTCCAGACGTTGGTGATGGACAGGGAGGCCTGGTGTGCTGCAGTCCTTGGGGTCACAAAGAATCGGACAGGACTGGGTGAACCAAACTGAACTGAACCACTAGACCACCAGGGAATTTCTAAGGTTTGTTTACACAGGCGTCTTGCCTGGATTTCTTATCTCTGGTGATAAGGGCATCCTTCTACCTCCAGACGCAGGGAATGAACCTTCCACATGAGGATTTATTTCTTGCTTTCAGGAGATAGAAAGGAGGATCAGAGTGTCTCCCTTACACTGGTCGTTTCTTAAGTAGGTTTAATTCAAAATTTGCATTGAGGCACGTTTTGGGGTGGCCCACCCTGGGCTTCTTGTCATATGGAAAAACAGATGCCAGGGAGAATGAATATATGTATATATGGCTGAGTTCCTTCACTGTTCACCTGAAACTGCCACAACATTGTTAACAAGCTATACCCCAATACAAAATAAAAAGTTTAAAGTTTGAAAAAAAAAAACCCAAACAGATGCCAATTAATTAAAGATTCAAAAATAAGAAGGGAGTTTCCTGGTGGCCTAATGGTTGGGGAACTGAGATTCTGCAAGCTCCATAGCATAGCCAAAAAGAAAAAGAAGGAAAAAAAAAAAGGAACTAATTTTTTGTTTGTTTTTGTTTTGGGCCACACTGAACAGCTTCAAGAATACCATACCAGGGATCAAACTCATGCCCTCCCTGCAGTAGAAGTGCACAGTCCTAACCACTGGGCAATTAGGGCATTTTTACAAGGAATTCTTTTTTCTCTTTTTGGTTGTACTCATGGTCTGCAGGATCTTAGTTCCCCACCCAGGGATGGAACCTGTGCCCCCTGCAGTAGAAGTTTGGAATCTTAACTAGTAGACCTCCTGGGAAGTCCCACATAGGCATGATTGATCATTGACTTCATTATCAGTCTTCCTCTCTCTGGAGACTGGGTAGGAAGTGAGGAATGGAAAGTTCCCACCTTCTAATCATAGACTGGTCTTTCTGGTGACTAGCTCCCATCCAGGAGCGCACCAAGATTTGTCTCATTAAAATAAAAGACACTCTTATCACCCTGGGAAATTCTAAAGGATTTGGTGCCCTATGTCAGGAATCAAAAACCAAAATTAGAACAAAAGATGTGCCTAGTGCTCTCATCACTTAGGAAATCATGAGTTTTAGGTGCTCTGTGCCAGGAACCAGGGGCAGAGAGTAATAAATATATTTTCCACGATTTCACACTATCACACATAAAACATAATTTCTGTTGTAACACAATATTGTAAATCAACTGTATTTCAATAATTTTTTTTTAAATACATCACTATCTGTCAGAAGACATGGCTCTAAATAACCAAAGTCAGAGAGGTCTCTGTGACTTCTGAACAAGAACCTAGGGACAGGGTAGGAGAGGGAAGTATTGCAAGTTTGGGGAGCAGATGCAAACTATTAAGCATAGGATGTATAAACAGCAAGGTCCTACTATATAGCTCAAGGAACTATATTTAATACCCTGCAGCAAACCATAATGGGAAAGAATATGAAAAAGAATACATATACATGTATAACTGAGTCAGTTTACTGTACAGCAGAAATTAACACAACATTGTAAATCAATTATACTTCAATAAAATAAAAGTACCATGGGGCTATATTAAGAAAAATATTTGTACCTTTGTCATTTTTCTGCTGATCATGGGGACAAAACAATTTTGAAGACACTATCATGAATTTTATGGTCACGATTAGATACCACAAGCAATGTATATAAAAAAGCCATGGTCAAAAGGAGACGACAGTACCCCACTGGGCACAGGTCTTCAAGATGTAGCTCCTCCAAGGAATTTAGGAAGTGACGGCCTCGCCTAGCAAGCCCACAAGACACATTTCACGCCTATGCACGTTGCACCTAAACACGCGCGTGCGCCCAAGAACTTGAGATAGCCCCGCCCTTCGTGGGACGAGACACCGCCCTCAAGAGTCATTTCTCAAGGTGTCTGCTCTGCTTTCCTGCCCAGATGGTACACGTCTGCCCAGAAGTCTTCTATCTCAGTGCCCCTTTAGAGCCCCTTTATCCAGGATCCAAACTTGCAGCAACAACTTGGTGCTTATATCGGTCTGGGGTTCTAATCAATCAACCAGAATTCAATCTGACACAAGCCCATAGGAAGAAGCTGCGGGGTTCAGCCCCCTGGGACATATTAAATCAGCTGCACAAACCAGTCCCACCACCATCCCGTTTGGCACTTTATCTTCCCCACCCTTCCCCTTTCCTGCCTAAACCCTCCGACCTACACACACAAGGGAAAGCCCGCAGCCCTCAGGGCCTGAATCCAGCACTAGGACCGCAGGGGGCTTGCCGGCCAGATTTACCGCATGCTGTATAAATAGAGAAGGGGCCCACAGGCCCTAACTAGAGCTGCTCTTCCAAATTTGTTAGGCTTCTACCTCACACTTCTGGCCAACAACAGTTGTGCACACAAAGCTCAGTTGTCTCCAAAGCTGCACCCTAGAGGCGATCTCTGCCTAGCTGGAGTCTCTGGGGTTCCATAGAACTCTCAGGTACCCTCTAAAATAACTTAGATGCGAATTTACCTCTTGAGTCTCTCCGATCCTCTACGTGTCCTCAGATCCTCCCTTCTCATAACTACTTAGTGGGGAACTCAGTTTAGGTCGACTTCTGCTGCTAACCTGGAACTGGACTCAGAATTCCCAGTTTCTGGAAACCTGGACACACACAGAAGGGAGCAAAGAACTTAAAGTTTGGTAAGTTTATTTGCTTTTTTGTTTATAACTTGTATTTAGAGAATTCCTCGAAGCATCATGTCTCCTACTCTTCGGGGCCCATTGGTTGTTTCACAAGTTAAAAACAAAATATGTGAACACAAATGGACAAAGCCTCTGAAGATCACTCAGAATGACTAATCCCACCATTCTTTTTTTTTTTTTTTAATGTATTTATTTATCCTGGGGTAGTGCTGGGTATTTGTTGCTTTTGCTCAGGCTTTCTCTAGTTATGGTGAGTAGGGGCTGCTCTTTGTTGTGGTGTGAAGACTTACCATTGTGGTGGCTTCTATTGTTGTGGAGCACAGGCTCATAGCTGTGGTGAACTGAAGTGAAGTGAAGTCGCTCAGTCGTGTCCGACTCTGCGACCCCATGGACTGTAGCCTACTACGCTCCTCTGTCCATGGGATTTTCCAGGCAAGAGTACTGGAGTGGGTTGCCATTTCCTTCTCCAGAGGATCTTCCTGACCCAGGGATCGAACCCAGGTCTCTCGCACTGTAGGCAGACGCTTTACCGTCTGAGCCACCAGGGAAGTTGTGGTACACAGGCTTAATTGCTCCAAGGCATGTGGGATCTTCCAGACCAGAGACGGAACGCACATTTCCTGCACTGGCCACCAGGGAAGCCCCCGCTGCATTGGTAGGCAGATTCTTATCCACTTCGCCACCAGAAAAGTCCTAATCCCACCATTCTTTTCTGCCTTCCTCTCTTCCATGTATACTGAGTGAGCTGCCATCACATGTAAGATCATTTTAATGATCAGTGTCGGAAACTGAAGAGGCATAGGAATCTCTATCCCTAAGAAAGGCGCAGCCCAGCACCCAAATCCTCCTAGGGAAGATAGACATATAACACCCAACTCCCACAGTATTATAAGGATTGAATCACATAATTCATGTGAGGTTCCCAGCACAGTCATGAGATAGAGGGCATGCTACCATTCTTGTGAACCTATAGTAGATGTTCAAAAAATAATGCCTTAATGTATGAATGCATGCTGTTTCTGTAAGGACAAATACAAACTAAAAATAATAACAAAAAAACCTGGCTTAATTTTCTTTGTTGAGAATAAGAGAAGAGACTATTCCCTGCCGCCTCTTTTCTTAGAGCATTTCCTTTAGAAACTTGTAAGGTCTTTTCCTGGCTTCCTTGAAATGTATGTACAACCTTAAAGCTAAACAAGGCTCTTGTCAATTTTGCAACCCAGGAATATTTCCTCAAGGATCTGGAAGCCATCTCTTTGAAAGGTAAACATCAAAGGAGATAGCAAACTTATCTCCCAGTTTCTGCATAAGGGTAAGAACCTAACTTGGGCTTCTCAGGTAGCTCAGTGGTAAAGAATCTGCCTGCCAATGCAGGAGACTCCAGTTCGATCCCTGGGTGGGGAAGATCCCCTGGAGAAGGAAATGGCAACCCACTCCAGTATTCTTGCCTGGGAAATCCCATGGACAGAGGAGTCTGGTGGGCTACAGTCCATGGGGTCACAAAGAATTGGACACAAGTTAGCAACTGAACAACAAGAACCTAACTTAGCAGGTGCCTTGTTCCATGCTGCAGAACTCTCTCCTGTCATAAAGATAGGATAAGTTTGTTTTTCCTCTGGATAAAGACAATTAGCTAACACAGTTGGTTAGTCCAATTACCTGGTGAAGTTAGGATGAACTTTTTGTGACAAATGATGCTATCACATCTTCTTATCTGAGAACGAGTTATTGTTTATCTTGAGAACAAGTATGTAAACACTTGTATCTGCTTATCTAATATTACAGGTTAGGACTTTCAGTCTGCAGTCTCTTAGCAGATTGCCTGTGATGGACATCACTTTCTGGTTTAATACTTATTTAATAGTAAAACTGTTTCCTTCCTCTACTACCTTTGTGGAGAGGACTTCTGGGTTGTAAGATGATGTCATTTTAAATTATATTACTCAACACTACCCACTAGCAAAAGAGCATTGACTTAAGCCATTTTCAACTTGAGAGGAAAACATCTCAGCTTGAAATTTAAGTGGCTGAAAGTGAAGTCACTCAGTCGTGTCCGACTCTTTGCGACCCCATGGACTGTAGCCTACCAGGTTCCTCCGTCCATGGGATTTTCCAGGCAAGAAAACTGGAGTGGGTTGCCATTTCCTTCTCCATCATTGATGACACATTAACTTAAAATAGCAAAGAAGCGGTAGGGTCCATGGGACACCAAGGGGACTTTCCTGATCCAGCAAGATCTCACTTGCCGCGGAGCAGCTAAACCCATGTGCACCACAACTTCTGAGCCCGAGTGCTGCAAATACTGAAGCCAGGCGCCTAGAGCCAGTGCTCCGCAACAAGAGAAACCACTGTAAGGAGAAGCCCTAGCCCAGCAAGGAACACCCAGAGCAGCAGAAAATAAATTTTTAAAATTAAAAAGAAAATAAAGAAAATTCTGAAGAAGAGGATCATGCCCTGTTGGGCAGAAAAACAGTGGGACAGAAGCCAGATCCTGATTCCTCTAGGCCCCGCCCTGTCGGCCCCGCCCTCTTGCTTTCAGTTCAGTCCCTGATACCGCCTACGCCCCGCCCCTCGCCGGCCCCGCCCTCGCTCCGCCTGCGCAGGCGCAATTTCCCGCAAACCCGGAAGCGGAGGGAGGGGCGCAGCCCTTGGTTTTTCTGTCACGACTGGGTATTTTAGACGCCCCTCACGCCCCGGATCCGCCACATCCAAGGTTCAGGGGTCGTCAATTACGTTAAGATCCCCTTCATCCACTCGTCCGCCCTCGGTAAGTCTCGGCATTATCGCGAGACATTCAAGGCCTAACAGCTCCGCGGCGGATCGGAGGTCCTCGTCTATTTCGAGTTAAAATCGCTCTATAAAGCGGGTCTCCTCACTGGCCTTTCAGCCTTGGGTCCAGGTGACGCCTCTTGCCTGCTTGAAGTGCCTGCAGTGACTTCCACAGGCTCCGATCCTCCCTCTCTCTCAGCCGCGCTGTGCAAAGCTCTCACTCCCGGGGTGGATTCTCTTCTGCCGCTTGGCCATGTATACCCGGAGGCCACATCTTCTCCTCTGCCTCGGGGTCGTGCAGACATCACCCCTCTCCTGACAGCCTCCATATCTACGTAGCCTCAGGAGTCGGCCCCTTCCCTCCGTAGTCATCCTTTGCACTTTGCACTCACCGCGTTGGAGTTCTCTGCCCCACGCGCTGAAAGAGGTGACACGCACCCATTTGATTACATTCTTTGTGTTTCTTCTGCACAAAACGCATCCCACTGTCTGTGCTTGTCGCGGTGTGTTTACATTCCCGAAGCCCCACTGGAAAATGCATTTCGTGGGTAGGGGACATCTCCCTATCTCTTCCGTACCTGTGAATGTACAGGGTAGGGGATGAGAAAGACCGACAGAGAAAGGAAGAGTGAAAAAGAGAGGCTGAAATAGACGATGGACCAGGTGGATGTGGAGATACAGTCAGAGCAAAAGAGTGAGTCAGAAGAAACCTAGGTAGAAAGGCACCTTCAAAAAGACAAAGGGAAGCAAACTGGGTGAGAGAGACCTTGATCAGGGTAGATGTGGGAACCGCAAGGGGCAGGTACCTGGAACTGAGAGAATGAGGGGAAAATAAAAGTATCGGTGCCCTGGACAACAGAGAGAGTGGTCCTGGGACAGAAAGAGGGGGAAAGAGGCGACAAGGAAAGCAGAGGGGGAAACAGAGCAGGGACGAATTCTCTGGTCTTACTCCCTTCCATGTCTTCCCTTTGCCCTCAGGACGAGAATCCAGACTCCACTGTAGGACTTTACAAAAGGGGGCTCCGGAGGTGGGGTGACCCTCCACAACTGGTCCAATCTGAGGGAAGATACAGGCCTTCCCATCCGAGGCTGACCAGACATTGTCCTGTCCAGCGAGGTGCTGTGATGTTGTGGAGGCCACTCCCTGTGGTTGAGTCCCATTTTCAAGCGGGGACTGAATTGTGAGCTATCGGCAGCCAAACTCCTGGCTGTGGAGGAGTTCGTGTCTGAATCCTGAGAGGCAGACTGAGGAAGTTTGTTCTATGTAGTAACCTCTATGGGGTCTCTAATGAGGGCGAGGACCATTGACCCATAAGAGGTTAAAAGGAAGAATTTCGCAGACCATTTTGGGGGTAATCTGCTGTGTTTTAAGTGGGTGGATCTCATTATTACTGCCCAAGCTTTACTGTCATGTGGGTTCTGCTGGATACAGATGACATCTTAGAAATGTTTCCAAGATGGAAGATATTAGAGTCTCCGTGGAAAACGTGGATTGTTGGAGACATCACTCTTGCATTAGGATGTTATGGCTGTGCCTGACTTTAGGGTGGGGTCTCCAAGAAGGAGGGCTTTCCTGATGGCTCGGACAGTAAAGAGTCTGCCTGCAGTGCGGGAGACCCAGGTTTGATCCCTGGGTCAGGAAGATCCCCTGGAGGACAGCATGGCAACCCACTCCAGGATTCTTGCCTGGAGAATCTCCATGGGCAGAGGAGCCTGGCAGACTCCAGTCTTTGGGGTCACAAAGAGTCCAACATGACTGAGCGACTAACACACACAGTCCAAGAAGGAATATACTGGATCCTGGGTTGGTGAGTGTCCTCCTGCCAGAACAAAAGCTATTGACATTTGGGACGTGCTGTGGGATCCTATGGCAGAGTGTGCACTCACTAAGGGTTTCTGTCCTGTAATATTGTGGAGGGCCCACTGGGAGCTTGTGGGAGTGTCTAGGGGACTGGGGTCAGGTGCTAGGGGTTTTCATTGGCAGGAAGGTGCTGGGGGCAGGTCTCTGGGCAGGAACCTGCAGGGGCTGTAAGTCAGGACAGGATGGCACTCTTCTGCCACTCCTCACCAGGAGGGTAGCATGATCTGAGGGAAAGTGTGGGAAAGCTCCCGTGCTGGGACTCTGTGCGGGAGTTGACTGTCCTGAGTCGCTCCTGAGACAGTGAACACAGAGGACTGTCTGTTCCACGAGGTCCTACCTGTGTGTGTGTTTGGGGCACAGGAAGGGGTTGTGTTGATCCCAAGCACTAAACGGCATATTCTTGACACTCAGGACTGTCTTCTCAAGACCAGTCTTTGCCTGAAGAAGAAACCTTGAAGAGGAGGAAGAAGAAAGAACAGGAGTCAGGCATGGCTCTTTCTCAGGTAAGGTCATATTCTCAGTGGATTCTCAGTCTGTCCTTCCTGAAATGCCCTTCTCTGGACTCACAAATCGTGTCTGACTCTGAAGTGTCCTGTCTGAGTCCTCTACGTGCACACTCACCTGGGGCCTTCCCTCAGGGCCTGTTGTCTCCACTTAGATCCCATCTCCCCATGACCTGGTGACCTGGCCCTTGTGAGCAGGCTCCCCTGGGCGCCATCCTGGGCAGGGCTTCTCACCCACGGGTTGTAGACGGGGTGTCTCAGTGCTGTAGGGCAGCAGAGATTGCTTGGGCCCATCTGGATGTGCTGTCTGCTCTCTGTCAACCAGGATGGAAGTCACGTTCTAATGTGTAGGAATGGTTGGAAAATTCTGGAAAAGGAAAGTAATAAGAGGAAACCAGCTCTGCCTGATTTAATAATGCATTCAAAGCTAAGCAAGTGAATCATGGTGTTTTTGGTTTCAAAATATTAATGATTCAGAATGCAGAGGAAAGTTCAGAAACAGACATCAGGGATTCAGGATGCTTCGTCCGATAATTGGCTTTAAAATGTGGAGTCAGTCTAAGTATCTAACAGGAGGTTTTAAAAAATTATTCTCAGTACATTCATCCCACAGGGATAATGGTATTCCTGTAAGGACTGCCTCCTAGCAGGTCTTTTAGGTAAAAAACAAAGACAGCGGAGCACAGAACTTTATCTTTGTCATCAGAGAGGCTATAGCCAAATTCTGGCTCCACCATTATTAATAAATTATTAAATTTTCTTTTAAGATCATGTGAGATATTTATTTATTTATATTTTTGTGGTCAAAATTCCAACAAAGCAGCGGCTTAACATCTTCTTCTCTGTCACCATGCCTCACGTCTCATTGAGGAACCACTGTTGTCAATTTTGTGGCAAGACTCAGCTCAAATTTTGTAACACTGCATTTCACATCATTATGAGATTTTTAGGAAAAATTCTTCAAGACATGTTTGTGGTAATCCTTTATTATGCACATTTTAAAAATGATCACAGCATGTGGCTGGAAGTGGTTTTCACATTAGTAAACACAGATACACTTTGATCTTTACCAGGACATTCTCTTAATGAAGACACAAGGGACCTTTGCAGTTTTTTGTTGACATAGAGAATGTGTCAGTGGCTACCTCTGAGCCTACTGACTTTTCAGCAGATGTCTGAGGATTTCTTGGGCATCTTAACATGTGACTGCTGGGACAAGAATGGCACATTTGGGACTGCCATGGTGGCCCAGTGGTAAAGAATCTGCCTGCCAATTCAGGATACACGGGACCGATCCCTGATCCAGGAAGATCCCACATGCCTTGGAGCAACTAAGCCCATGCAACACAACTATTGAGCCTGTTCTCTGGAGCCTGGGAGCTGCTACTGCTGAACCCATGAGCCCTAGAGCCTGTGCTTCTAAACAAAAGAAGCCATCACAGTAAGACGCCTGTGCACTGCAACTGGAGAGTAGGCCCTACTCACCACAACTAGAGAAAAGCCTGTGCAGCAGTGAAAACCCAGCACAGCAAAAAAAAAGAATGGCGCATTTCATATTTTGATAGATTTTGTCAGATGTCCTCCCCTAAAGCTGCAAAGGTTCCATCCCCACTGCCAACCTCTGAGATTGCCTTCAATGTAAGCAAAGCTTGATACTGTATTCTTTTCATCTTCTGAAAATTTGGGGGGAAATCACAATCCTTTGTATCTCTGTTTTCCAACTACTTGTGAGTCAGTTTCGTGCTTTTATGGAAATAAAACATGATTTTCATACTCTGTTCAGTTCTCTTTTGATATCTTTTTTTAATATATCTTTTAAAAAGCTATGTTTTGTAGTTGAATTCTTTATACATGTCCTGGTGTCTTTCCTAGTTTAGCATGTCTTTGCTGCTGCTGCTGCTGCTAAGTTGCTTCAGTAGTGTCCGACTCTGTGCTACCCCATAGACAGCAGCCCACCAGGCTCCCCCATCCCTAGGATTCTCCAGGCAAGAATACTGGACTGGGTTGCCATTTCCTTCTCCAGTGCATGAAAGTGAAAAGTGAAAGTGAAGTCGCTCAGTCGTGTCCGACTCTTCGAGACCCAATGGACTGTAGCCCACCAGGCTCCTCCATCCATGGGATTTTCCAGGCAACAGTACTGGAGTGAGTTGCTTGATCTTGCTTGAGAAGGCCTCACCTGGCATAATTTAAAAACACTGTCTTCTATACAGTTCTAATCTTTCCTGTTTAAAATTATCTCTGTATTTCTTTTCATATTTTTCCATTATGGTTTATCACAGGATACTGAGTAGAGTTCCCTGTGCTCTATAGTAGGACTTTGTTGCTTATCCCTAAATCATCCAGTATTTCTTCAAAGGTCTATTGCTGTGATAAGTTCTTTTTTTTTTTTTTTCATTGAATCTGCTAGATTAATGTACAACATTAGTACATTTCCTTAATGTTGAATCATTTTTTAAAATTAGTGGAGTAAACTCCAGCTGACTTTTGTTAATGACTTCCCTGGTGGCTCAGGTGATAAAGAATCTGCCTGCAATGCAGGAGAACCGGGTTCAATCTCTGGATCAGGAAGATCCCCTGGAGGAGGGAATGGCTACTTACTCCAGTATTCTTGCCTGGAAAATCCCATGGAGAGAGGCGCCTGGGGGGCTACAGTCCATGAGGTCACAAAGAGTAGGACATGACTGAGTAACACTTTTCAAATACCTGAGTTAAATGGACAGATTTATGTTTCTGCATATATGTGGCCCCTGATTCTGCATATATGTGGATCCTGTCATGCTTGAAGACACTGTTCATGCTCTGGCTCCTCCAGGTACTGAATATCATGTAGTGTGTAAAACATAACCTGTATCTCCTCCATATGAACAATCCTGTGTTGGAAAATTTTCATCTGTGTATTTCTTTTATTGTCCTCACAAATGGGAAATCTATAGTGATTCAGTGGATTTGATATCCTTTGCTGGAAAAATATAATAAAACTGAAAAAGTGAAAGTGTTAGTCAGTCAGTCATGACCGACTCTACAACCCCATGGACTATAGTCTGCCAGGCTCTTCTGTCCATGGAATTCTCCAGGCAAGAATACTGGAGTAGGTAGCCTTTTCCTTCTCCAGGGTATCTTCCTGACCCAGGGATCAAACCCAGGTCTCCCACATTGCAGGCAGATTCTTTACTGTCTGAGCCACCAGGGAAGCCCCATAAAATTAGGAACAAATAGTTACTCAAAATTACCTTACTCAAAACGATCCATCACCTCAACTGAATCAATCCTTACTGCCTCTTTCCTATTCACATCTTGTGTGAAGGTAAGAACTCTTCAGCTGTTCCTTCAGTGAAAATGTGTTTTTCATTTCAGGCACAGTTGACTTTCAAGGATTTGGCTATCGAATTCTTTCAGGAGGAGTGGGAATGCCTGGACCTTGCTCAGAGGGCCTTGTACAGGGACGTGATGGTGGAGATCTGTGAGTGAGGATCACTTCCCTCAAGGAGTCGGGATCTGCCCTAGTGAATCTCTGGGGAACCCCTGCCTTGCTTGGCTGAGACTAAAGCTGGGCTGACTCTGAAGTGAAACAGAGTTGAACCTTCCCCTTTCTTTAGATGATCACACACTCCACACTAGATTTTTAAAAAAAATATTTATATAATTTTTGGCTGTGCTGAGTCTTTGTTGCTGCATGTGCTTTTCTCTATTTGTAGTGCAAGGGCTTCTCACTCTGGTGGCTTCTCTCTTGTGGAGCACAGGCCCTAGGTCACAGGCTTCAGTAGTTGTGGCATGTGGGCTTAGTTGTTGTGGTTCCCCGGGTTCTGGAGTGCAGGCTCAGTAATTGTGGTGCACGGGCTTAGTTACTCCATAGCATGTGGAATCTTCCCAGACCAGGGATTGAACCCGTGTCTCTCGCGTTGGCACGTGGATTCTTTACCACTGAGCCACTAGGGAAGCCCTCCATACTAGATTAGTAATGGCTCCGGAAGATGAGTAAAAACAAAATCTTATGGCAAACTTCTAAAAATAACTGATTCTGTACCCACTCTTACCCTGTACTTTTGATTTGGTAGTTCTTGGAAGACAGCTAGGTATCTTTTTAAAAAATACTCCTTAAACATTCAGAAAGAGACAGTCGGGAACAGATTTGTACAATATTTTTTTTTTCCCTTTTCCTCTTAATATTTATTTGGCTGAGCTGGGTCTTGGTTGTAGCATGCGGGATTTTAGTTGTAGCATTTGGGATCTAGTTGCCCGACCAGAGATCAAACCCGGGTCCCCTGCATTGGGAGTGCAGAATTTTAGCCACTGGACCACCAGGGAAGTCCCAAAATATTTTTCTAGGCACGCTGATGTCCTCTCTCCTTAGAAGAAAAAAGGGCTGGTGGTGTACTAGAAAATCTACAGCCCATTAATGTTCCTCTCTTCTAAGCAGAAAACTCTCGTTTTGACCTGAATACTATTTCCATTTTGGAGTAAGCGAGAGAGCCCCAGAACGTGGAGAACAAGGTGAAAAAAGTGAAAAAAGCGAACGCGTGGGGATGTATCAAAGGCATGAACACCAGGAAGACCTCAGAAGGGCAGAGAGGAAGCCACACCATTAATAATGTTGGGGAAACTTCCCAGAAGTGGGGAAGTTCTATGGGAAAACAAATGTTTATCTCCTGTGAGCTCTCAAAGGAAAAATTTTTTTCCTTCCACTAAGTTCACCCTTCCAGTATCCAGCGGTGGTCCTCTTGTGCAAAGACCAAGGCAAAATCTTGATCATGGCCTATGACAGTCTTGTGTACTTTGATCTTGTGGGGTTCTGGGAGGGCTTTCTTCTTTGGTTTCTTCCTTTATGATTGCACTTGGTCTTCATTGCCACACAAGGGCTTTTCTCTAGTTGTGGTGGGCAGGGGCTACTCTTCCTTGTGGCGTGCAGCCTTGTCATTGCAGTGGCTTTTCTAGTTATGGAGCACAGGCTCTAGGGCACACAGGCTCAGTATTTGCAGCTCCTGGGCTCTAGAGCGTGGGCTCAGTAGTTGTTGGGCTTATTTGCTCCATGGCGCGTGGAATCTTAGTTCCCGGACCAGGGACTGAACCCATGTCCCCTACATTGTAAGGTGGATTCTTAACTGCTGGACCACCAGGGAAATCCCAGAGCTAGTGTCTTTATCCTTGTTTAGTTGCTCAGTCATGTCCAACTCTTTGTGACCCCAAGGACTGCAGCACGCCAGGCTACCCTTTCTTCATTAACTCCTAGAGTTTTCTCAAACTCATGTCCATTGAGTCGATGATGCCATCCAACCATCTCCTCCTCTGTTGTCCCCTTCTGCTGCCTTCTATCTTTCCCAGCATCAGGATCTTTTCCAATGAGTTGGCTGTTCCCATCAGGTGGCCTTAGTATTGGAGCTTCAGCTTCAACATCAGTCCTTCCAGTGAATATTCAGGGTTGATTTCCTTTAGGATTGACTGATTTGATCTACTTGCTATAAAAGGGACTCTCAAGAGTCTTCTCCAGCACCACAGTTTGAAAGTATGAAAAGGCAAAAAGTGTCTTTATAGTCTTCCTCAAACTCTTTGTATCCTTATTGAACTGCTGCCTGGATGTATTCTCTATAATTAAAAGGGGGGAAATGGAAGTCTCTAGATATTATTCTAGAATTGTTTTCTATTTCTTCCTTAAATTCTGTCAATGTTTGCTTCATAGATTTTGGGGTTCTCTTGTTTAGGTGCCTATTTTCATAAGTGTTGTAATTTTTTGATGAGTTATTATCCTTTTTTAAACATATAATGGCCTTCTTTGTCCAGTAAAAAAAACTTTGACTTAGAGTCTATTTTGTCTGATATTAGCCTAGCACTCCAGGTCTCTCAGGTTACTGTTTTTGTGTGGAACTTGTATTAGCTTGCTTGGACTGCCCTAACAAAGTACCAAAGCTTGGGTGGCTTAAACACCAGGAATGTGTTTACTTATGGCTGTTTCACCTCCATAGGAAATTTAGGTGTAGCTTACCTTCATGAATTATCTCAGCTATATCTTCTGGGTAACTTGCTGCAGCTCCTACATCAGCATTTGCAGCTTCACCTTGCACTTCTATGTCCTAGAGATGGCTTCTTTCTTTAAACCTCACAAGGCAACCTCAGCTAGCTTCAGACTTTTCTTCTGCAGCATCCGCTCTTCTTTCAGCCTTCTGAGAAGAGAGTCAGGGCCTTTGCTCTGGATTCAACTTTGGCCTAAGGGAATGTTGTGGCTGGTTTGTTCTTCTCTCCAGACCATTAATACTTTCTCCACATCAGCAATGTGACTTTTTCACTTCCTTATCATTTGTGTGTTCACTGCAATAGCACTTTTAATTTCCTTCAAGAACTATTCCTCTGAGTTCACACCTTGGCTGTCTGGTGTGAGAGGCCTAGCTTTTAAGCCTGTCTCAGCTTTCAACATGTCTTTGTCACTGACTGTAATCATTTCTAGCTTTTGTTTTAAAGTTAAAGATGTGTGACTCTTCCTTTGGCTTGAAAGCTTAAAGGCCATTGTACGGTTATTAGTTGACCCAATTTCAATATTTCTGTGTGTCAGAGAATAGAAATGTCCCAAGAGAGGGAGAGAGATGGTAGAACAGCCAGTCAGTTGAGCAATCCGAGCACAACACATTTATTAAGTTAGTTGTCTAGCTGTTGTTCAAGGGTCAACTGTATATATTTAGAAAAACCACTTTTATTTATTTATTTGTTTTTGGCTGTGCTGGGTCTTCATTGCTGTGTGGGTTTTCTTCTCTAGTTGCGGTGTGTGAGCTTCTCATTGTGCTTGCTTCTCTTGTTGCAAAGCACAGGCTCTAGGGCCTGCAGGCTTTAATGGTTGCAGCACGTGGGCTCAGTATCAACTGTACATTTTCAAATTGTTTTGTTAGTAGTTGTCCTGGGAATTACAGATAAAAATCTTACTTTAAACAATGTAGTTAAATTAATACCAACTTAATTTCAATAGTATACAAAAACCGTGTTCCTTTTATATTGTCTCTCCCTCCTTGCTTGTTATTATCCCAAACTAGATCTCCATACATTGTCTGTCCATCAGCGTAGATGCAAAATTACTGTTGTATGTTGTCTTTTAAGTCAATAGGGGAAAAAGAGAAGTTACACACCAAAAGTATTTATTAATACTGACCTTATATTTGGCTATGTAAGTATCACTTATCATTTTTTTATAGGATGAGTCTGCTGGCAACAGACTCTCTGTTTTTGTTTCCTTGGCAATGTCCTAATTTTTCCTTTACTTATTTTTAGGTGTATATTTAACTTTTTTTAAAACTTTATTTATTTTTAATTGAAGGATAATTGCTTTACAATTGTATTGGTTTCTGCCATACATCAACATGAATCAGCCATAGGTAATTTTTCCTTTATTTTTAAAGAATAGTTTAGACGTACATAGAATTCTTGATAGACAGTTACTTTTCTTAGCAGTTTTAAAATCTCTTCCCATTACCTTCTGACTTCAAATATGAGACACCTATTTGTCTGTTGTCAATCTGTGTGTGCACTGGTGTGGTAGTCAAAGGATACAGTTGCAGGGATTATATAAGTTTACACAGTGTGAACAATCTGGTTATAGTGTGTTTGAGAGTAGGCTTCACTTGAAATAATTTGAAGTGCATGTATCTTTTATTAAAGAATTCT
This sequence comes from Bos javanicus, assembly GCF_032452875.1. Lineage (NCBI taxonomy): Eukaryota > Metazoa > Chordata > Mammalia > Artiodactyla > Bovidae > Bos > Bos javanicus. The sequence goes on along the minus strand of NC_083885.1, from coordinate 58,627,884 downwards.
ATTAGCTTTCTATTCTTAAACATTTATAGAGTTTGATAGAGAAGTTTTTATCTCTTCAATGTAAATATTACTTTTAGTGTAACATTCACCTTCCAACTCTAGTTAATATGAAGGCTGTGGTTATCTTTCATATACCTCCATTAGGTTCATGACCAAGGAATTATTACAGAAGAAGTATATTAATAACAGAGAATTATACCAACCAGTGGTCTTGGGAAGATTCAGAAACCATGGTATTGAAGAATCTGACTTCAGTGAAGTCTGGGGAAATACCTTTGAATTTGAGAATAAGTGTGGATATGCAGGAAGAAATTCCAAAGGAACACTTATGGCAAATAACATAAATCTCACTGGTAGAAAAGGTGAACAAGATAGCAAACCTAGGATTGATTTGCCTTTAAAACCAAGTGTTTCTTTATCACATGAAAAGATGCTCAGTTTCTTTAAGAAAAAGTACATGTCAGTTTTTAAAAAATAGGAAGTCATTTGTAAAGAATTTGTTAAAAATAAAAAATGGCACAGTTTATGCAGGAAGCAAGTATACAAAATGTTTTGAAAATAGAATTGGATTAAGCTTTCAGTCACATCTGACGGAATGGTAGAGATTTCAAACTGAAGAGAAAATTTATGAGTGTAATTAAGTAGAAAAGTCTATCAAAACTTGTTCCTCAATTTTATCACTTCAAAGATTTCCTCCTAGTGTCAAAACCAACATTTCTAATAAATATGGAAAGGTCTTGTGTATCCTTCATTATGTACACAGCAGCAGAAAACCAACATTAGAGGAAAACTGTACAAATGTAATGACTGTGGAAAGACTTTTAGCCATCATTCAGATCCTTGTTAGCCATCAGAGAATTCATTCTGAGCAGAGACCTTACAAATGTAATGAGTGCAGTAAAGCATTTAAACAATTCTCAAACCTCACAAGACATCAGAGAATCCATATTGGAGAGAAACCATATAAATGTAATATATGTGACAAGGTCTTTAATTGAAATTCCCACCTTACAAATCACTGGAGAATTCATACAGAAGAGAAACCACACAAATGCAATGAATGTGGCAAGGCATTTACCAAATGTTCAGAACTTTGGCTTCATGAGCGAATTCACACTGGAGAGAAACCTTACAAATATAATGAGTATGGCAAGAGTTTTACCAAACTTTCATATCTTTGGGATCATGAGAGAATTCATACTGGAGAGAAACCATACAAATGTGTTGAATATGGCAAGGTTTTTAGGCAGTGGTCTACCCTCAGGATTCACCAAAGAATTCATACCGGTGAGAAACCTTATAAATGTAAGGAGAGTGGCAAAGCTTTTAAGCAGTGCTCACACTTGACTAAGCATCAGAACGTACATCCTGGAGAGAAGCCACACAAATGTACTGTGTGTAGCAAGGCTTTCATCCACATTTCAAGTCTGGTGAAACATCAGAAAATTCATACTGAAGAAAAACCATATAAATGTAACGAATGTGGTAAGGCTTTCATCCAATGTTCAAGTCTTATAGAACAGCAGAGCATCCACACTGGTGAGAAACCTTACAAGTGTAATGAGTGTGGCAAAACCTTCACCGTGTGTTCAAGCCTAATGAAACATAAAAGGAACCATACCAGAGAGAAACCTTACAAATGTCATGAGTGTGACAAGGCCTATACAAAATTTGTACAACTTACTAGACATCAGAAAATAATTACCAAAAAGAAACACGTTGAATCTAATATACTTGATAATGCTTTTAGTCAGAGCTCAAGCTTGGAGGCTCATCAGAGAATTCATGGTAGAGAGGAACCTTACAAATGTAATGAATGTGGTAAATCCTTTAACTGGGGTTCGCATCTCACCAGACATCAGAGGATCTATATGGGAGAGAAACCTTATAAATGTAACATATGCAGCAAGGCCTTTAGTCAAAACTCAAACTTTAGAATTCATCAGAGAATTCATACTGGAGAGAAACCTTACAAATGTAATGAGTGTGGCAAAGCCTTTAAACAGTACTCAAGCCTCACTCGACATCAGAATATACATCCTGAAGAGAAGCCACACAAATGTAATGTGTGTGATAAGGCCTTTATCAAATGCTCAAACCTTTGGGGTCATGAGAGAATGCATACCAGAGAGAAGTCATACAAGTGTACTGAATGTGGCAAGGGCTTTGGACAATGGTCTGACTTTCAGTTCAGTTCAGTCGCTCAGTCATGTCCGATGCTGAGCGACCCCACGAATTGCAGCACGCCAGGCCTCCCTGTCCGTCCCCAACTCCCAGAGCACACTCAAACTCATGTCCATCGAGTCAACAATGCCATCCAGCCATCTCATCCTCTGTCATCCCCTTCTCCTCCTGCCCCCAATCCCTCCTAACATCAGACTCTTTTCCAGTGAGTCAACTCTTCTCATGAGGTAGCCAAAGTATTGGAGTTTCAGCTTTAGCATCAGTCCTTCCAAAGAACACCCAGGACTGATCACCTTCAGAATGGAGTGGTTGGATCTCCTTGCAGTCCAAGGGACTCTCAAGAGTCTTCTCCAACACCACAGTTCAAAAGCATCAATTCTTTGGCATGCAGCTTTCTTCACAGTCCAACTCTCACATCCATACATGACCACTGGAAAAACCATAGCCTTGACTAGACGAACCTTTGTTGGCAAAGTAAGGTCTCTGCTTTTGAATATGCTATCTAGGTTGGTCATAACTTTCCTTCCAAGGAGTAAGCGTCTTTTAATTTCATGGCTGCAATCACCATCTGCAGTGATTTTGGAGCCCAGAAAAATAAAGTCTGACACTGTTTCCTCTGTTTCCCTATCTATTTCCCATGGAGTGATGTGACCAGATGCCATGATCTTCGTTTTCTGAATGTTGAGCTTTAAGCCACCTTTTTCACTCTCCACTTTCACTTTCATCAAGAGGCTTTTTAGTTCCTCTTCACTTTCTGCCATAAGGGTGGTGTCATCTGCATCTGAGGTTACTGATATTTCTCCAGGCAATCTTGATTCCAGCTTGTGCTTCTTCCAGCCCAGCGTTTCTCATGATGTACTCTGCATAGATGTTAAATAAGGAGGGTGACAATATACAGCCTTGACATACTCCTTTTCCTATTTGAAACCAGTGTGTTGTTCCATGTCCAGTTCTAACTGTTGCCTCCTGACCTGCATACAGGTTTCTCAAGAGGCAGGTCAGGTGGTCTGGTATTCCCATCTGTTTCAGAATTTTCCACAGTTTATTGTGATCCACACAGTCAAAGCTTTGGCATAGTCAATAAAGCAGAAATAGATGTTTTTCTGGAACTCTCTTGCTTCTTTGATGATCCAGCGCATGTTGGCAATTTGATCTCTGGTTCCTCTGCCTTTTCTAAAACCAGCTTGATCATCTGGAAGTTCATGGTTCACATATTGCTGAAGCCTGGCTTGGAGAATTTTGAGCATTAGTTTACTAGCGTGTGAGATGAGTGCAATTGTGTGATAATTTGAGCATTCTTTGGCATTGCCTTTCTTTGGGATTGGAATGAAAACTGACTTTTCCAGTCCTGTGGCCACTGCTGAGTTTTCCAAATATACTGGCATATTGAGTGCAGCACTTTCACAGCATCATCTTTCAGGATTTGGAATAGCTCAACTGGAATTCCATCACCTCCACTAGCTTTGTTCATAGTGATTCTTTCTAAAGTCCACTTGACTTCACATTCCAGGATGTCTGGCTCTAGGTGAGTGATCACACCATCGTGATTATCTGGGTCATGAAGATCTTTTTTGTACAGTTCTTCTGTGTATTCTTGCCACCTCTTCTTGATATCTTCTGCTTCTGTTAGGTCCATACCATTTCTGTCCTTTATCGAGCCCATCTTTGCATGAAATGTTCCCTTGGTATCTCTAATTTTCTTGAAGAGATATCTAGTCTTTCCCATTCTGTTGTTTTCCTCTATTTCTTTGCATTGATCACTGAGGAAGGCTTTCTTATCTCTCCTTGCTATTCTTTGGAACTCTGCATTCAGATGCTTATATCTTTCCTTTTCTCCTTTGCTTTCGCTTGCTGAGGGCCAAAGAACTGATGCTTTTGAACTGTGGTGTTGGAGAAGATTCTTGAGAGTCCCTTGGACTGCAAGGAGATCCAACCACTCCATTCTGAAGGAGATCAGCCCTGGGATTTCTTTGGAAGGAATGATGCTAAAGCTGAAACTCCAGTACTTTGGCCACCTCAGGCGATGAGTTGACTCACTGGAAAAGACTCTGATGCTGGGAGGGATTGGGGGCGGGAAGAGAAGGGGATGACAGAGGATGAGATGGCTGGATGGCATCACTGACTCGATGGACGTGAGTCTCAGTGAACTCTGGGAGTTGGTGATGGACAGGGAGGCCTGGTGTGCTGTGATTCATGGGGTCACAAAGAGTTGGACACGACTGAGTAACTGATCTGATCTGATCTCTTCTTTTCACAGCTATTTGTAAGGCTCCCCAGATAACCATTTTGCTTTTTTGCACTTCTTTTCCATGGGGATGGTCTTGATCCCTGTCTCCTGTACAATGTCACGAACCTCCGTCCATAATTCATCAGGCACTCTATCTATCAGATCTAGTCCCTTATATCTATTTCTCACTTCCACTGTATAATCACAAGGGATTTGATTTAGGTCATACCTGAATGGTCTAGTGGTTTTCCCTACTTTCTTCAATTTCAGTCCGAATTTGGCAATAAGGAGTTCATGATCTGAGCCACAGTCAGCTCCTGGTCTTGTTTTTGCTGACTGTATAGAGCTTCTCCATCTTTGGCTGCAAAGGATATAATCAATCTGATTTCGGTGTTGACCATCTGGTGATGTCCATGTGTAGAGTCTTCTCTTGTGTTGTTGGAAGAGAGTGTTTGCTATGACCAGTGCGTTCTTTTGGCAAAACTCTATTAGCCTTTGCCCTGCTTCATTCCATATTCCAAGGCCAAATTTGCCTGTTACCCCAGGTGTTTCCTGACTTCCTACTTTTGCATTCCAGTCCCCTATAATGAAAAGGACATCTTTTTTGGGGTGTTAGTCTAAAAGGTCTTGTAGGTCTTCATAGAACCATTCAAATTCAGCTTCTGCAGCGTTACTGGTTGGGGCATAGGCTTGGATTGATATTGAATGCTTTGCCTTGGAAACGAACAGATCATTCTGTCGTTTTTGAGATTGCATCCAAGTACTGCATTTCGGACTCTTTTGTTGACCATGATGGCTACTCCATTTCTTCTAAGGGATTCCTGCCCACAGTAATAGATATAATGGTCATCTGAGTTAAATTCACCCATTCTGATCCATTTTAGTTCCCTGATTCTTAGAATGTCGACGTTCACTCTTGCCATCTCCTGTTTGACCACTTCCAATTTGCCTTGATTCATGGACCTGACATTCCAGGTTCCTATATGGCATTGGACCTTGCTTCTATCACCAGTCACATCCACAACTGGGTATTGTTTTTGCTTTGGCTCCATCCCTTCATTCTTTCTGGAGTTATTTCTCCACTGATCTCCAGTAGCATACTGGGCACCTACCGACCTGGGGAGTTCCTCTTTCAGTATCCTTTCATTTTGCCTTTTTATACTGTTCATGGGGTTCTCAAAGCAAGAACACTGAAGTGGTTTGCCATTCCCTTTCCACGGGAGCACATTCTGTCAGACCTCTCCACCATGACCCTCCCGTCTTGGGTGGCCCCACAGGGCATGACTTAGTTTCATTGAGTTAGACAAGGCTGTGGTCCGTGTGATTAGATTGACTAGTTTTCTGTGATTATGGTTTCAATGTGTCTGCCCTCTGATGTGCTCTCACAACACCTACTGTCTTACTTGGGTTTCTCTTACCTTGGACATGGGCTGTCTCTTCATGGCTGCTCCAGCAAAGCGCAGCCAATGCTCCTTACCTTGGACAAGGGGCCTGACTTTAGGATTCACCAGAGAATTCATACTGGAGAGAAAGCCTTAGAAATGTGATGAATTGGGTAAATCACTTGATCCTTTTAAACAACAGACTTACAATTTATACTTGGGAGAACTAAGTGTCTAGTCCTAGATGAGTCAGCCTAAAATGTTAAATTCTTCACAATTATTAAAAGTCAAAATCATTTGAAATTTATAAAATGATGGGTGTTGGTAGAGCAAGGAGATCTTTGGAAATGTACCATTCATTCTTTTTAAAAATACTTTTATTATATGAAGTTTCTGGAAAAGGCTGTGTTACTATTGATGTCTTTCAACCCAAAGTTTAAAACTGATTGATACCCTCCTCCAGGGGATCTTCCCAACCTGGGATAAACCCAGGTCACATGCTTTGATTCCCTGGTGGCTCAGATAGTAAAGAGTCTGCCTGCACTGTGGGAGACCTGAGTTCAATCCCTGGGTCAGGAAGATCCCCTGGAGAAGGCAATGGCTACCCACTCCAGTATTCTTGCCTGAAAAATCCCAAGGATGGAGGAGCCTGGTGGGTTGCAGAAGAAGTGTGACATTCTTCACATTTAGGGTCATGAAGAGTCGGACAAGACTGAGCTACTTCTTTTTCACTTTTTTTTCATATGTTACCATCATGGGCTCTAGGAAGGGATCAGAAAGATAAAAAGGCCCACTTTTATCAGATGGAAGTGAAGTGTTGGTCGCTCAGTCATGTCTGACTTATTTGTGACCCTATGGACTGTAGTCTGCCAGGCTTTTCTGTCCATGGAACTCTCCAGGCAAGAATACTGGAGTGGGTAGCTATTCCCTTCTCCAGGGGATCTTCCTGACCCAGGGATTGAACCCAGGTCTCCTGCATTACAGGCAGATTCTTTACTGTCTGAGCCATCATGGGGGTTGTTCATATTCATGTTTCTGGAAAAGACAAAGACACTGAATTTTAACATACAATATAGTGTTTCTGCGGAGAAGGCAATGGCACCCCACTCCAGTAATCCTGCCTGGAAAATCCCATGGATGGAGGAGCCTGGTAGGCTGCAGTCCATGGGGTCGCTGAGGGTTGGACACAACTGAGCGACTTCATTTTCACTTTTCACTTTCATGCATTGGAGAAGGAAATGGCAACCCACTCCAGTGTTCTTACCTGGAGAATCCCAGGGACGGGGGAGCCTGGTGGGCTGCTGTCTATGTGGTCACACAGAGTCGGACATGACTGAAGTGACTTAGCAGCAGCAGCAGCAGCAGCAGCATAGTGTTTCTGAATGAGAGCACAGGGATGGGAGGAGAATATATATAAAACAATGATGTAAGTCATAATAATTCCAGATCCTCTTGTACAGGTTTGTTGCTATGACTGAGGACCCACTGGATTCTGAGAAACCAATGCTCTACCTGTCGAGTGTGAAACAGAGCAGCCATTAAGAGACTGAGATTTTCATGACAATAGGATGATATGTTAGTAGGGATTGCTTTATGTGGTAGAACTAATGGAGAGGAAATCACGGTCATCCTCTCTTTTCAAAGAAAATAACTGTTGTATGTCAAAGATGAGGGAAAAATTAGTCTTACTCTTAGTAACTAAAGAGAGCAGTTATCTGGGACATCCCTGGTGGTCCAGGGCTTCCCTGATGGCTCAGACTGTAAAGAATCCGCCTGCATTGCAGGAGACCTGGGTTCAGTCCCTGGGTTGGGAAGATCCCCTGGAGAATGGCATGGCAACCCACTCCAGTATTTTTGCTTGGGAATTCCATGGACAAGGAGCCTGGTGAGCTATAGTCCATGGAGTCACAAAGTGTCAGACATAACTGAGCAACTAACACCTCAAACTTCCCTGGTGGTCCAGGGGCTAAGACTCCTTGCTTCCAATGCAGGGGGCCCAGGTTTGATCCTTGGTCAGGGAACTAGATCCCACTTGCTGCAAAAACATCCCATAAATAAATTCAAAAAAGAGAGATCAGTTATCAGAGAGGAAAACTTAATCAAAACACCCAGAATGCTCTATGCATGTGTAAGATTCATGTATAACCACTATATCACTATGATACTATTTTATTCAGAATGTGTCATAGTTGTCAGGTTTTATTAATAAAATTTAATCATTGTAAAACTCTAAATGAAGTTTTTTCTACCTTATCAAGCCTATCCACTTCACTGTGGTACTTCATAACAAATACTAACAATACATCTGTAGACAGTCAAGATTGAAAGGCATCTGTAGCAATTTCTTTGCATGATGGAATCAAACAACATACAATCTTATGAATATATATTCATAACTTTCTTGAGTTTTTTTTTTTTTCTTCCCTACACTCTACCCCTTGCATATTTATGTGGATATGAATAAATACCACAGCAGTACAACTTTAGACTATGGCTTCCCAGGTGGCGCTAGTGGTAAAGAACCCATCTGCCAATGCAGGAGATGTAAGAGATGTGGGTTTGATCCCTGGGTCAGGAAGATCCCCTGAAGAAGAAAATGGCAAGTATTCCTGCTTGGAGAATCCCATGGACAGAGGAGCCCAGTGGGCTACAGTCCATGGGGTCACAAAGAGTCAGATACAACTGAAGTGACTTAGCACGCACGCATTGCCCTCTTTAACGTTTGAAGTACTGTTTGTAAGTGTGCACCATATGATTGTACTTCAACATGGCCTTTTGTGTGTGTGTGTGTGCCTGTGTAAGACCCGTGGCTTGCACTGGCTTTGATTTGTGCTTAGACACTGAGTCATGTCCGGCTCTTTGTGACCCCATGGACTGTAGCCCACCAGGCTCCTCTGTCCATGGGATTCTCCAGGCGAGAATACTGGAGTGGGTTGCCATTTCCTTCTCCAAGGCCTTGATTTACCTGAGCGACTTCACTTTCACTTTTCACTTTCATGCATTGGAGAGGGAAATGGCAACCCACTCCAGTGTTCTTGCCTGGAGAATCCCAGGGACAGAGGAGCCTAGTGGGCTGCCATCTATGGGGTCGCACAGAGTCAGAAACGACTGAAGCGACTTAGCAGCAGCAGCAACATTAATAGTGTAGCATACAGCTGAGGAATTGGGATGGGAAAACCCAACCTAGGGAACTTTCCTGGTGGTCCAGTGGTTAAGAATCCATCTGCCAATGCAGGGGAGGTGGGTTTGATCCCTCATCTGGGAAGATCCCACATGCCTTGGAGCAACTAAGCCATTCACCACAACTATTGAGCCTGCCCGCTGCAGCTACTGAGCCCTGTCCCGCAACTGCTGAAGCCTACGTGCCCTCGAGCCCTTGCACTGCAACAAGAGAAAAGCCTGCACAGCAACCAAGACCCAGCACAGCCATAAATAAATAATTGGTTTTTTTAAGGGAACTGAAAGCGAGCCTGCCTTGCCATTTGCCCCAAAGGGAAACATCTTTATTTACCCGTAGAGCAAACAAATCTATCCACTGTCCCAGAGGGTGACTCTGTACCTTTTTCCCCAAAGCTCTTCCAACAATGTCTGTGCCTTGTTTCTTTGCCATATTCACTGCCGGCAAATATTCCCACATGTACACCAGATGGTCGACTGTTCTTTTCTTCTGACACATAAGACCAGATCTATTCATTTGCCTCATTTGATTAAGTTTAATATCTACAGTATACTATGTTTCATGATGAGGCTTAATTCACCCCTACTCCAGCAATGTAGGGGGCTTCTCTGGTGGTTCAGACAATAAAGAATCTGTCTGCAATGCAGGAGACCTGTGTTTGATCCCTGGGTCAGGAAAATCCCATGGAGAATGGAATGGCAACCCACTCCAGTATTCTTGGAGAATTCCACATACAGAGGAGACTAATGGGCTACAGTCCATAGGGTCACAAAGAGTTGGACATGACTGAGCGACTGACACTTTCACATTTCATAGCAATGTAGGTTCCACATTCAACCAGCTGGAAAGCCCAAAACCCATTAGCATGGATTTTATTTTTTATTAAAAATCTTTTAAAGGGTGGCTTTTTAAAAAAGTTAATTCTCTATGGATTTTATTAATCCCAAATGGCCATTCACAAGTATAATCAACACATTGTGACTTTTTTTGGTCATGCCCTGCAGCTTGCAGGATCTTAGTTCCCCGACCAGGGATCAAACCTGCTGCCAGGCAGTGGAAGCGTGGAGTCTGAACTACTGGATTGCCAGGAAAGTTCCACTAGCATGTCGTTAGAAAGAGTTTTGATTTTTCCCTAAGTTTCTGCATTAACATTCTCAAGTGATGAATGCATAGACAATGGATTATTGTGCAAAAACTAACAATTTACATAATTCTGACTAAAAGTGACAGCTTTTGTATTCATTATCCACACAAAGTAGAGCCTGGGTGTCGTGGAGTCAAGGCTCATGAGCAGAAAGGGGCTGACAGTTGGAAAACACACAGAAATTAGGGCAGAAGTTTTCAGGAACAACTAAGTGGGATTATGAAAAACAAAATAAGGAACGTGAAGTACAGAGGAAAGGGTGTAAAAAGATACAAAGGTGCTCACAAGAACAAGGAGGTTCTGGGTAGCTCTGGACTCAGCAGAGGATCTGGGAGACAGTTTCTTCCTAGGAATGTTTTGGACTCGTTGTTTGTGTCTGTGTAGGATGACAATGATGAAGCCACTGGTCCAGATTGTGAGCACAAAAAATACAACTTCAGGGACCGCTATCAGTGCTGCACACACTGAGCCTGTTTCTTTCTCATGATAATTAATAAAACAGTACCCTATGTCTCTGTGATGTTTGTCATGCTCCATCTGCTTAACATATACAACATATACATGGGAAAAATTAAATTTACAAATGTGTATTGGGTCCAGAAGAGGAAAATGCAAAAGCCAACATTTTGGGGGGCTTTAAGATCCTTTCAACAGGAGTTCATTGGGCTGATCGTAATGGCTTGGAAGACACTCAAGAGACACGGTGCTGATAGACATACCCCTGCCCACTGTATGAACATACAAAAGAAGCTTTCTTGCAAAATCACTGAAAACGTGTTTCAACACAAAAGCTACTATTGCCTGAGAAACTTCTTTAGAGAAAATGACCAAGAAGTTGGCTATCGTCGGGTGTTTGCAAATCAAATCCATGGCCCTCATCCTGCATCCAGTGTGGTAAATGAATAGGTACTGATAAAGAAGGGAGAAATTGCCCAGAATTCCAATCATAGTCTGTGACAGGAAGATGATTCCTATTGCCACATCCCTGGGGGGAGATTCTGTCATTTGACATGTTTTCTTTGAAGTTATGGCAACAAACATTCCTCTAAGCAAAAAGACTTATTGAAGACTTTTGCCACCAAGTACTGAGTAATGGTACTTGTTGGCTCCTGATCAGTTGCCAAGACTTCGCAAGATGGAAAGAGATGGAGAGATAGCCTGTATATTTCAGTGGGAAAGTCATCAGTAAGGATGAAGTGAAGTTAACCTAGGGGAAACAGTGACAAGTGACAGCAAATGGAACCAAAGTGTAATACAACATAAAAAAACAGAATAGGCTGACATTTGCTAGACATGTTGCAGAAAAGAAAAGCCTCAGAGACTTCCCTGTGGTCCACTGGTTAAGACTTTGCCTTCTAGTGCAGGGGGTGCAGGTTCAATCCTTGGATGGGGACCTAATCCCACATGCCTCTAGGCCAAAAAACCAAAACATAAAACAGAAGCTATGTTGTATCAAATTCCATAAAGACTTTAAAAATGGTCCACATCCAAAAAAATCTTTTTAAGAAGTCTCTATCATTACCCACATCACATAACAAATGAATTCTGCATGGATTTCTCATCTCAGTTTTAAAGAGAAACAGTGTTTGTTTGTTTTTAGAAAAACAATATTTCCATGGTCTTGCAATTAAGATATATCCTAAACAGCTCAAAAAAATATTACCCATAGAGGTGAAATGACTATAGCTAATGTGAATAAAAACGATTTTTATCAAAACACACACACTGAGATACAACTTGTAACCAGAACAGAGAAGTCTTGCAGATGACACAATGAAAAACACAATAGGCAAATCTTTCCTACAGAAGTTTTGAAAACCAGATTAGTCATTGCATAATACCTGTGTAAAATAATTCAATGTCTTTAGTCATCAAAAATTAAAATATAACCACCACCTATCGTCAAACACCAGCAAGAAATCAGAAATAGAAATGACAGAGATAACAAGTTTTGGCTAAGATGTGGTCTACCGAGAATCTCGTGCACTGGTGGTAGTTGTTAAAGCTGGTACCAAAATATTGAAAAGTTGTGGTACCTATTTCAGCAGACAAGATGTAATCCTATATGCCGATAATTCCACTCCCATGAATATACTCAGAAACTTGTACATGTATCACAGATTGGTTATAGGATTTGTATGCCAGAATTATGAATTACTCATTCCTCATAATAGTCCCAGACTCAAAACTACCCACTTGCCCATTAACAGTAGAATGAATCAGTTAATTTACTCTTATTCACAATGGTATCCTAAACAGCAGTGTGAATGAATGCTAGCAGTAGGATGAAATGATACAGATAAATTCACAAAATTATCCAGAATGGAAACAAAGTCAATATGAAAGAGTTCCTGGGCTATAATTCCAATTAAGTAAATTATCAAATGAGCAAAAGTGATCTGATCTCTTAACCATTCAGATCAGATCAGTCGCTCAGTCGTGTCTTTTCGACCCCATGAATCGCAGCACGCCAGGCCTCCCTGTCCATCACCAACTCCCAGAGTTCACTGAGACTCACGTCCATCGAGTCAGTGATGCCATCCAGCCATCTCATCCTCTGTTGTCCCCTTCTCCTCCTGCTCCCAATCCCTCCCAGTATCAGAGTCTTTTCCAATGAGTCAACTCTTCGCATCAGGTGGCCAAAGTACTGGAGTTTCAACTTTAACATCATTCCTTCTAAAGAAATCCCAGGGCTGATCTCCTTCAGAGTGGACTGGTTAGATCTCCTTGTAGTCCAAGGGACTCTCAAGAGTCTTCTCCAACACCACAGTTCAAAAGCATCAATTCTTCGGCACTCAGCCTTCTTGACAGTCCAACTCTCACATCCATACATGACCACAGGAAAAACCATAGCCTTGACTAGACGGACCTTTGTTGGCAAAGTAATGTCTCTGCTTTTGAATATGCTATCTAGGTTGGTCATAACTTTCCTTCCAAGGAGTAAGCATCTTTTAATTTCATGGCTGCAGTCACCATCTGCAGTGATTTTGGAACCCCCAAAAAATAAAGTCTGACACTGTTTCCCCATCTATTTCCCATGAAGTGATGGGACCAGATGCCATGATCTTTGTTTTCTGAATGTTGAGCTTTAAGCCAACTTTTTCACTCTCCACTTTCACTTTCATCAAGAGGCTTTTTAGTTCCTCTTCACTTTCTGCCATAAGGGTGGTGTCATCTGCATATCTGAGGTTATTGATATTTCTCCCGGCAATCTTGATTCCAGTTTGTGTTTCTTCCAGTCCAGCGTTTCTCATGATGTACTCTGCATATAAGTTAAATAAGCAGGGTGACAATATACAACTTTGATGTACTCCCTTTCCTATTTGGAACCAGTCTGTTGTTCCATATCCAGTTCTAACTTGCTTCCTGACCTGCATGCAGATTTCTCAAGAGGCAGATCAGGTGGTCTGGTATTCCCATCTCTTTCAGAATTTTCCACAGTTTCTTGTGATCCACACAGTCAAAGGCTTTGGCATAGTCAATAAAGCAGAAATAGATGCTTTTCTGGAACTCTTTTGCTTTTTCCATGATCCAGCGGATGTTGGCAATTTGATCTCTGGTTCCTCTGCCTTTTCTAAAACCAGCTTGAACATCAGGAAGTTCACGGTTCATGTATTGCTGAAGCCTGGCTTGGAGAATTTTGAGCATTACTTTACTAGCGTGTGAGATGAGTGCAATTGTGCGGTAGTTTGAGCATTCTTTGGCATTGCCTTTCTTTGGCATTGGAATGAAAACTGACCTTTTCCAGTCCTGTGGCCATTGCTGAGTTTTCCAAATTTGCTGGCATATTGAGTGCAGCACTTTCACAGCATCATCTTTCAGGATTTGGAATAGCTCAACTGGAATTCCATCACCTCCACTAGCTTTTGTTCGTAGTGATGCTTTCTAAGGCCCACTTGACTTCACATTCCAGGATGTCTGGCTCTAGGTGAGTGATCACATCATCGTGATTATCTGGGTTGTGAAGATCTTTTTTGTACAGTTCTTCTGTGTATTCTTTCCACCTCTTCTTGATATCTTCTGCTTCTGTTAGGTCCATACCATTTCTGTCCTTTATCGAGCTCATCTTTGCATGAAATGTTCCTTTGGTATCTCTGATTTAGAATAAATCAAATCTACATTCCAACAATTCCACTTCTACCAATATATATGATAGAATTACATCCTTGGAGATAGTTACTCAAGGAGGCCTGGGAAGGGTTTTGGAGAGCTGAACATTCTGTTTCTTGATCTGGGTGTTGCCTATGGAAGTTTGGGTGCTGAGGAATTCCACTGAACTGTGCAATTATAATCTCATGTGTATATCTTGAGTTTTTAAAAAATTCTTATCATACACACAAAAAACTTGGAAGTTGCCGGGAAAAACTTGTCCCGTGAATGTGTTTGATCTGCTGATTGTTCCTGTGCAGGATGAAGCTTGCTGCTGCTGCTGCTGCTGCTGCTGCTAAGTCGCTTCAGTTGTGTCTGACTCTGTGCGACCCCATAGACGGTAGCCCACCAGGCTCCCCTGTCCCTGGGATTCTCCAGGCAAGAATTCTGGAGTGGGTTGCCATTTCCTCCTCCAGTGCATGAAAGTGGAAAGTGAAACTGAAGTCGCTCAGTCGTGTCTGACTCTTAGCGACCCCTTGGACTGCAGCCCACCAGGCTCCTCTGTCCATGGGATTTTCCAGGCAAGAGTACTGGAGTGGGGTGCCATTGCCTTCTCCGAGGATGAAGCTTACAGATCTGCAACTCAGATGGTGAAGCATCAGACAATAATAACCCTGCTCCAAGTAGTGAGTCACTGACATTGTTAATGAAATTCAGCAGAGCAGTATCCCAATTTTTTGTTCTTTGTGATGGTTTTGTCACTGTATTTGGCAATCATATACACAGCAATAAAATGATATTTACCAGCATATACAGCGTCCAGCAGAGCAAAGTGGGAGCTTTACTTAAAGTTCCACCCACCTGGGTTTCCTAGGGCTGATCCATGATGACTGGAGACACTTAAGGGGCAGGTGGTGCCCATGGACATGATCTGCCAGCTCTGTAAGGAGAGAAAACAAAATCTGAATGGATAAGTCACAGAATGCATGCTTCAACTACAGGCTGCCCTTGTCTCTGGGGCACCTTCAAAGGTAATGGCCAAGAAGTGACTCTAGTCTGGTGTTTCAGAATCGAATCTGTGGGTCTCAACCTGCATTCACTGTAGTAAAGGAAGAGGTAAAGGTAAAGAAGAGAGAAAATGCCCAGGATTCCAGCAATAGTCTGAGATAAATAAACCTTTCTTAATTGCCCAAAATCTGGAGGCCATTCCGCTAGTTCCCAGTGGCTGACATTTGTCTTCAGAGCAGCGTATCCTCTGTGGGAATGTATGGTATGGGCTATATTTATCATATCAACTGATAGCCAATATACCCTCTGAGAAATATTTACTTCAAGTTTGGTTTTGTAAAGAGGCTTCCCAATGTGAATATATTTATACAGCTTACTTAGCACTTACATGAAATTATTGCTATTCTGCCATATATTTGGTTGTTGTTTTTTAGTTGCTAAGTCATGTCTGGCTCTTGGCTACCCCCATGGACTGTAGCCCACCAAGCTTTTTTGTCCATGGGACTCTCCAGGCAAGAATACTGGAGTAAGTTGCCATTTTCTTCTCTAGGGGATCTTCTAGACCTAAGGATCGAACCCCTGTCTCCTGTGTTGGCAGGCGGATTCTTTACCACCAGGGAAGCCCCGTATATAGAGTACCTTCTTTGATTTTCATAACTGTGTGAGATAGGCACTGGCATTATTCTCATTAAAAAGATGAGGAAACCTAAGTTACATAGAGGTTAAACAGTTTGTCTAAACTCACCCCAACACTGGTTTGGGTCTAATGGTTTAAATATGGCTAGGCTGGTTACTAAGACTATGCTGCAACCAGTGTGATACACTAACTGATCACGTCAGCTGGTTATCTAGTAATCTAGACCTATATTTTAGTTTTGTAGTTATACTTTTATTTCATATCACCTTCATTTTTTTATAGTTTTGGTTGTAAAAAATTTCCTTTTTATTTAGGGATTTATGCTATAGGTCATTATCAATATGAATGACATTTTAGAGATAATAATATAGAGCTGGAATTAGAGACTAATTCTACAGAAACTTCCCCAAGTCCAAGTTGCAATGAATGAATATAAAATTTGTTCAATATTAATTTGGCAGCAGCAGGACTCATTTGCTGTCATGCCAGGGACAAAAACACAATGCATCTTCCACATTAATTGTCAGATAATACTACCTTGTTTCCTAAACTGTGATACATGAAATACTAATAGGTGATAAAATAAGGGAGGCTTGAAATGAAGTTATTAATAATTTTAGTCTCAGTGCTCAGTATTTATTAATATTTACATTAAGTGAAACTATTAACCATAAGGCAAGACTTGTGAAAGATATTAAAGTACAAGAGATGTACAAAGGAGCCTGGAGAATATGGAATCTTGTATATCATATAAATTGAAATAATAAAATGAGTTGTGAGCTTAGATAGATGTTAGAATACTGTTAAACTTTATGTTTTTTTCAGGTGAACATTTTTTTAAAATTTATTTATTTTAATTGGAGGCTAATTATTTTATGTCAAGGCTGTATATTGTCACCTTGCTTATTTAACTTATATGCAGAGTACATCATGAGCTGGAAGAAGCTGGGCTGGAAGAAGCACAAGCTGGAATCAAGATTGCCGGGAGAAATATCAATAACCTCAGATATGCAGATGACACCACCCTTATGGCAGAAAGTGAAGAGGAACTCAAAAGCCTCTTGATGAAAGTGAAAGAGGAGAGTGAAAAAGGTGGCTTAAAGCTCAACATTCAGAAAACGAAGATCATGGCATCTGGTCCCACCACTTCCTGGGAAATAGATGGGGAAACAGTGGAAACAGTGTCAGACTTTATTTTTGGGGGTTCCAAAATCACTGCAGATGGTGACTGCAGCCATGAAATTAAAAGACGCTTACTCCTTGGAAAGAAAGTTATGACCAACTAGATAGCATATTCAAAAGCAGAGACATTACTTTGCCAACAAAGGTCCGTCTAGTCAAGGCTATGGATTTTCCTGTGGTCATGTATGGATGTGAGAGTTGGACTGTGAAGAAACCTGATCACTGAAGAACTGATGCTTTTGAACTGTGGTGTTGGATAAGACTCTTGAGAGTCCCTTGGATTGCAAGGAGATCCAACCAGTCCATTCTAAAGGAAATCAGTCCTGGGTGTTCTTTGGAAGGACTAATGCTAAAGCTGAAACTCCAATACTTTGGCCACCTCATGCAAAGAGTTGACTCATTGGAAAAGACTCTGATTCTGGGAGGGATTGGGGGAAGGAAGAGAAGGGGACGACAGAGGATGAGATGGCTGGATGGCATCACTGACTCAATGGACGTGAGTCTGAGTGAGCTCTGGGAGTTGGTGATGGACAGGGAGGCCTGGCATGCTGCAATTCTTGGGGTCACAAAGAGTCGGACTCAACTGAGCAACTGAACTGAACTGAATTACTTAACAATATTGTAGTGGTTTTGCCATACATTGACGTGAATCAGCCATGAATGTACATGTGTTCCCCATCCCGAACCCCCCTCTCACCTCCCTCCCCATCCCATCCCTCAGGGTCATCCCAGTGCACCAGCCCTGAGCACCCTGTCTCATGCCTTGAGCCTGGACTGGCAATCTGTTTCACATATGATAATGTACATGTTTCAATGCTATTCTCTCAAATTATCCCACCCTTGCCTTCTCCCACAGAGACCAAAAGACTGTTCTATACAGCTGTGTCTCTTTTGCTGTCTTGCATATAAGGTCATCATTACCATCTTTCTAAATTCCATATATATGCATTAGTATACTGTATTAGTGTTTCTGACTTAGAACTGATTCAAATGAGAGTATTGTTAAACTTTAGATAAAATATGTTAGACAAGATATGTTAGGTCATGACAACTGTTTTATGAAACCCATAATTATAAAGGGCTTTCCTAGTGGTTCAGTGGTAAAGAATCCACCTGCCAATGCAGGAGACAGGGGTTCCATCCCTGATCCGGGAAGATCCCACATGCCATGGAGTAACTAAGCCGTGCACCACAACTACTGAGTCTGTGTTCTAGTTCAGTTCAGTTCAGTCGCTCAGTCGTGTCTGACTCTTTGCGACCCCATGGACTGCAGCACGCCAGGCCTCCCTGTCCATCACCAACTCCTGAAGTTTACTCAAACTCATGTCCATTGAGTCGGTGATGCCATCCAACCATCTCATCCTCTGTCATCCCCTTCTCCTCTCACCTTCAATCTTTCCTAGCAGCAAGGTCTTTTCTAATGAGTCAGTTCTTTGCATCAGGTGGACAAAATATTGGAGTTTCCACTTCAGCATCAGTCCTTCCAATGAATATTCAGGACTGATTTCCTTTAGGATGGACTGGTTGGATCTCCTTGCAGTCCAAGGGACTCTCAAGAGTCTTCTCCAGCACCATGGTCCAAAACATCAATTCTTTGGTGCTCAGCTTTCTTTATAGTCCAATTCTCGCATCCATACGTGACTACTGGAAAAACCGTAGCGTTGACTAGACAGACCTTTGTTGGCAAAATAATGTGTTCTAGAGCCTGGGAGCTACAATTACTGAGCCTGTCCTCTGCAACAAGAGAAGACACAACAATGAGAAACACGTGCACTGCAACTAGAGAAAAGCCTGCATAGCAACGAAGACCCAGGACAGCCAAATAAGTAAATATAAAATAAACAAAAATTTAAAAACCCTACAGCCCTTAAATACCTAATAAATGATCCTTCTTTATCACTGGGATTATTTATGATTGATCATCCACAATGAGGATTTAATTAGGTTATAATTAATTTAATTAGGTTATATTAGGAGCCATCAGGTTTGATGCAGGGGCTAATACCCTAGTTTCTTTTTGAAAGCTCAGTTCACAACTAAGAAATTATTCTGCCTCCCTGTCCTGCTTTGCCACTGGATCTGATCCTTCTCTAGCCACCAGAATTCCTTTTCCAGACATGAACACTTGCTCAGATTACCTCCCTTCCTGACTCTGCCTCTCAGACTGAAAATACCATACCTGACTCCTTCCTATTGCCAGCAGGGTGGGCTCAGTGTGAAGGTCACGGAAGCCAGGAGGTGTGTGAGAATGAAGCGGCCAGACCCTGAGATAATGGGTTTGTGATCTGTGACCTCATCCCCTTGAGAACTGCGATTCCATTTCTCTTGTAGTGGCAATGACAGGGCAGTCTTGGGGAGCTGAGAATGTTTATGATAAAATGTTTTCCCAGTTACTAATTATGAAAAACAACCCCAATTTTCTTATAAGTGTCTCCAAAGAGACTGTTGATGTGCTTGGAGAGGCCCTTAACTTTTTCATGATTCACAATGGAGACAGGATCTCAGATGGAAGGAGCAGTAGAAATCAGAGTGTTGACTTGGGAGCAACACGCAGCAAAATGTATGTGTCTCCCAGGATTCCCTGAGAAGTTCTTCCACTTAGTATCCATTGTATTCTTCTTAAGCTTCAGAGTATTTAGCTTCATCGTTAACTTAAGTACTCAGCAGATACATGGAATCAGAGAGAGTCCAAGATGAATTTTTAATGAGATAAGTGTAAAGGAAGAATATGTCGATAAGTTTACATTAGAAATCACTGTCCTGGGAGAATGGAGACAGATATATGTATGGCTAAGTTCCTTCCCTGTTCATCTGAAACTATCACAATACTGTTAATTGGTTATGTGTGTGCTAAGTTGCTTCGGTTGTGTCCGACTCTTTGCAACCCTATGGACTATAGCCTGCCAGGCTCCTCTGTGCATGGGATTCTCCAGGCAACAATACTGGAGTGGGTAGCCATGCCCTCCTCCAGGGGATCTTCCTGATTCAGGGATTGAACTCTAGTCTCCTGCAGGTTCTTTACTACTAGTGCCACCTGGGAAGCCCCATTAATTGGCTATACTCCAAGGAGGAAGAGGAGTTCGGGATGGGGAACACGTGTATACCTGTGGCGGATTCGTGTTGATGTATGGCAAAACAAATACAATATTGTAAAGTAATTAACCTCCAATTAAAATAAATAAATTTATATTTTAAAAAGTAAAATAAATAGTTAAAAAATAGAAAAGAAATTATTGACCTAATTTGTACAAATTTGTATAAATGAAAATTAATTTGGAAATGGTGATAATAGACATTTCTAGAATATTGTATTTTATCAATACAGATCTCAACACTGATATGAAGTGCAAAAAGAGAAATATCCACAGAAGACAGAGAGGTATTTATAAAAGTGCCTGTCACAGATGAAAACACCAGGATCAGATGGTTTAGCAGACAGTATCAACTATTTTTTTAAATGTATTTTTGGTTTGCTGGCTCTTCATTGATGCATATGGCCTTTCTCTAGTTGCAGTGAGCAGGGGCTACTCTCTAATTGTGGTGTGTGGGCTTCTCATTGTAGTGGCTTCTATTCTCCCAGAGCACAGGCTCTAGACCCATGGTCTTGCGTAGTTGTGGTGCACAGGCTTAGTTGTCCCGTGGCATGTGGAATCTTCCTGGACCAGGGATTGAGCCCATGTCCTCTGCATTGACAGGTGGATTCTAAACCACTGGACACCACTAGCACCAGGGATTCTAAACCACTTCCCTGGTGCTATTCTTTTAACTATAGCCAGGGCTGCTTTCTCCACTCAGCAGTACTGAATGGTTACCAGAGGTCTTTGTACATACTTTTGCTGAATTTCATTAAGGAGCACTCATTGGTTATATGATGAATAACAAGACATGAACTTTAAGGGGCAAAATCACTCCTTTTCATTTTCCAACAGGCAAGCACACAATCTGAACAAAGCCCACTATCCATTTCCCCTGTGAGAGTTTTCAGTCCAACTGAGAAGTTTAACAGTGAAACATCAGTCAGGCCACACCTGTTTTTGACACTAACTGCAAGTGTGGGGGTTCCCAAAATCACACTCAGTTTCAGTAATTCTCTAGAAGAACTCAGCACTCACTGAGATCTGGTCCACTCAATGTAGTGCTTGATTACAGGGTAAAGATACATTCCCTGGTGGATCAGATGGTAAGGAATTCACCTACACTGCAGGAGACCTGGGTTAGATCCCTGGGTTGGGAAAATCTCCTGGAGAAGGGAATGGCATTCCCACTCCAGTATTCTTTATGGAGAATTCCATTCACAGAGGAGCCTGGTGGGGTATAGTCCGTGGGGTCACAAAGAGTTGGACATGACAAAGCAACTTAAAAAATGACATATGTCAATGGAAGAGATGCATGGGTCAGAGTTCAGAAAAAATAGTCAAATTGGAGCTCCAGTCTTCCTCTCCCCATAAAGTGACGATATGTTATTTTCCTGGCATGGATACCTGATGACACAGGGAGTACTGCCACCAGGGAGGTTCACCTAAGCCCAGATGCCCAGAGTGTTTTACTTGAGCTCCATCAGGATCTGACTGTGTGGCTGAGCTTTAGTCTCCAGTTCTTCTGAGAGTCAGGCTAATCCTGTCATCTTCAATTCCTCCAGAAGCCAACCTAATACTACATAGCCTAAAGCCCCAACAAACTTACCCTGTGAGAGAGACTGGTGGCCATGCCATCAAAGCAAAAAATACTCCTGCTATCAGAAAGACAACCTACAGAATGGGAGAAAATATTTGTAAATGATGCAACTGACAAAGGCTTAATCTCCAAAATATACAAACAGCTCATACAACTCAATATCAGAAATTCAAGCAATTCAATCAAAAAGTGGGCAGAAGATCCAAATAGACATTTCTTCAAAGAAAGTACACAGGTGGCCAACAGGCTTATGAAAAAATTCCCAACATTGGTAATTATCAGAGAAATGCAAATCAGGACTAGTAAGATTACACCTTACACTGGTCAGAATGGCCATCATCAAAAAGTCCACAAATAATCAATGGTAGAGAGGGTGTGGAGAAAAGTGAATCCTCCTTCATTGTTGATGGGAATGTAAACTGGTTCAGCCACTATTCAGAACAAGATGCAGTTTCTTTAAGAAAACTAAAAACAGAGCAATTAATATCATATGATCCTACCATCCCACTCCTGGGAATATACTGAGAGAAAATTATAATTCGGAAAGATACACACATCCCAATCTTGACAGCAGCACTATTTACAGTAGCTAAGATATGGAAACAACCTAAATGTGCATCACCTGAGGAGTGGATAAAGAAGATATGGTATATAAACACAATGGAATATCACTCAGCCATTAAAAAGAATGAAATAATGCCATTTGAAGCACCATGGATGGACATAGGGATTATCATACTAAATGAAGTAAGCCGAACAGAGAAAAACAAATAGCATATAATATCCCTTATATGTGGAATCTTTTATTAAGAAAAGATACAAGTAAACATTTACAAAACCGAAAGAGACTCACAGACATAGAAAGCAAAATTCTGATTATCAAAAGGGAAAAGGGGGAGAGGGATAAATTAGAAAGTTGGAATTAATGCACACACTACCATATATAAAACAGGTAATCAACAGCACAGGGAATTGCACTCAATATTTTGAAAAAACATATAAGGGAAAAGAATCTGAAAAAGAAAAAACATATATATATAACTGAATCACTTTGGTGTCTACACCTGAAATTAAAATAACATATACTTCAATGTTTTTTAATATCTTAATTAAAAAACAAAACAAAAAACAGCAATGAAAAAGCCCTCATTTAAACTGGAGTAAGAACTTGCTCATGGATTGTTTCTACATTTGAGCCTATGGTGCAAATATCTTAGGCATATAAAATATGCCTGGAAAACCTTTACCCTTTATACACTAAAGGATCAGAAGTGGAATTTTATTTATTTATTTATTTAGGCTGTGCTGGGTCTTCTTTGTTGCGTGCAGACTTTCTCTAGTTGTGGTGAGCGTGGGCTCCTCACTGCAATAGCCTCCCTTGCAGAGCACAGGCTCTAGGCACACAGGCTCAGTACTTGTGGTGCATGGGCTTAGTTGCCCTGTGGCATGTGGGATCTTCCTGACCCAGGAATCGAACTGGAGTCTCCTGCATTGGCAGCCAGATTCTTCATCACCAAGTCACCAAGGAAGCCCTAAACATACACTACTAAATATAAAATAGGTAACTAATAAGGGCTTCCCAGGTGGCTCAGATCATAAACTGTCTGCCTGCAATGTGGGAGACCCAGGTTTGATCCCTGGGTCAGGAAGATCCCCTGGAGAAGGAAATGACAACCCACTCCAGTACTCTTGCCTGGAAAATTCCATGGACGGAGTAGCCTGGTCAACTTCAGTCCATGGGGTGGCAAAAAGTCGGACATGACTGAGCGATTTCACTTTAATAAGGACCTAGTGGGGACTTCTTAGATGGTCCAGTGGTTAAAATGAAGTCCTATCTAGGTAGGGAGAAGGGGTTCAATCCCTGGTCGGGGAACCAAGTTCCATATGCCCCGAGGCCTGGTTTACAACAAAAAAGAAGGGACCTACTTTATAGCACAGGGAACTCTACTCAATCCTCTAAATGGCCTATATGGGAAAAGAATCTAAAAAGAGTAGATATACATATCTGTGTATAACTGATTCACCTCGCTATACACCTGGAACTAACACATGAGAAATCAAGTATAACTTGATACAATTTTAAAAACATACAATTTATGTTTTTCTGATAAGATTAGGTGATACTGAGTTCTTCATGTACAGAAAGCAGAGACTGGATACAATGGAGTCACGGCTCATGAGCAGAAAGGGACTGATAAAGGGAAAACACACAGAAATCAGGCCAGTTGTATACACCAACCACCAACTGGGATTATGAAAAAGAGCAAGAGTAATGTTAAAGATGCAGGACAGGGTGTGGAAACACATGAAGGTGCTCACCAAGAGTAGGATGCTTTGGGTGGCTCTGGACTCAGCGGAGGGTCTGGGAGACACACTAGCCTTGTGAATATACTGGACTCGCTGACTGTGTCTGTACAGGGTGAGAATCATGGAGCCACTGGCCCAGAAGATGAGCACAGAAAATGAAACTTCAGGGAACACTATCAAAGCTACATATATTGAGCCTGAGATGTTCTCAAGATCTGTGGCAACACAGTACCCTGAATCTCTTGTATTTGTCATGTTTGTGCTGCGCCATTTGTCAGAAACATATAATGCATACAGAGGAAAAACGAGATGTACAAACAGGCACTGGATCCAGCAGAAGGAAATGGAGAAGGCAATGTACTTTGGGGCTTTCACTTTAAGATTCTTCCAACAGCAGTACTTGGGGTTGATCGTGATGGTTTGAAACACACTCAAGAGGCAGGTGGTACTGATGGACATACTCCTGCCCACTCTCTCAACATACAGAATAAGTTTGCAGGCAAAATCACTGGCAAAATATTTCAGCCTCAAAGTTGTAATTGTCTGAGGGACTCCTTTCGAGAGAATGAGCAATATGTTGGCTATAATCAGGTGCTTGCCAATCAAGTCTGTGACCCTCAACCTACACTGAGTGTGATAAAGAAAGAGGTAATGGTACAGAAGGGAGAAATTGCCCCAGATTCCAAGCACCGTCTGTAAGAAGAAGATTATTCCTATGGCCAGTTGGCTGGAGGCTGTTGTGTCATTCAAGAAAATCCACTTTAAATGATGACAACAGTGATTCCTCAGAATAGAATGGCTCATATAAATTTGTGACATCAACAGCCAAGTTTCCTTGTGTGCTTTTGTGAAATTACCAAGGATTCAGGAGACAAGAAAAGATGATGAGAGAATCAGTATATTTTATGAAAAATTCATCAGGAAGGATGAAGTGGTGGTAACCTGGAGGAAGCAATGACAAATGAGAGTAAATTGAAAGAAAGCATAAAACAACTTTTTAATAAGAAGCTTACTGTAGGAAAAAAATATCTCCATCACTTCCCTCATCTTAAAACAAGTCAATTCTAAATGCATTGCCTTCTAAATTTTAAAGAAGATGATGTATTATTGTAGGGACTTCCTTGATGGCTCAGTTGGTAAAAACATCTGCCTGCAATGCAGGAGACACCAGTTTGATTCCTGGGTAGGGAAGATCCGCTGGAGAAGGAAATGACAACCCACTCCAGAATTCTTGGGCTTCCCATGTAGCTCAGCTGGTATTTTTAAGAAGATAATGTATTATTTTAGAAAAAAAGACAGGAGTTATTCTAGGGTCTTACAATTTAAAATATATGCTAAAGGTACTTCCCAGGTTGTCTGGTAGTTAAGAATCTGTCTCACAATGCCTGGGACGCAGGTTTGATCCCTGGTTGGGAAACTAAGATCCTATATGCCACAGGGTAACTAAGCCAGGGATCTCCAACTAGAGAGTCTTTGCACCACAACAAAAGATCCTCTGTGATACAACAAAGCTTCCACTTAATGCAACTAAGACCCAGTGCAGCTAAATAAATAAATAAATATTTTAAAATATATATATACACTAAAGAGCACAGGCTATATAAACCATATGGTGAAACAACTTTTGCACACATAAAAATTATGGTTCTCATCACACACACACACACACACACACACAGATACAACTTAGAATCACACAAGCCTGTCCTAAAAACCATAAAATAGAATAAACAGGGTACAGAGTCTTCAAACAGAAACTTCGAGAAGGAAGTTATTCAGTGGATAAGACATGTGGAAAAATATTCCACATCCTTGGTAATCAGGACAATTAAAATATAACCACTACTTATATGTCATCAAATACCATCAAGAACTGAAATAGAAATGACCAAAATATCAAGTTTTGGCATAGCTGTGGATCAACCAAGAATCTCATACACTGATGGTGGGTGTTCAAATTGGTACAAACATTTTGGAAAACTGTGATATCTACCTAGCAGATCAGACATAATCCTGTTCTAAGAAATCCTCTCCTATGAGTATACTTAACAGGATTTTGTACATGTATCACCCAAAGAGTAGTTATATTAATAGAATTTATATGCAGGCCCTAATCATTGCTTGTAGTAGCCTCTAACTCTTAATACCCAGCTACCCATTAACAATTGAATAATCAAGTAATCCTTTGATAGTCATACAGTGAAGTCCTATATAGCAATGATAATGGAAAAACAAAAATAATAGAAAACAATACAGAAAAAGTCACAAAGATGGAATGGAGGGGAAAAGTCCAAAAGAAAGATGCGGTATGATTCTTTTCATGTGAAGGCCAAGAGATGCAATGTGATCTAATATTAAATGTCATAATAGTTATATACCCAATAATCCAGGGCTACAAGTATACCCAACAAAGCTATAGCCTTGGAAACAGTGAGTTAGAAAGGGCACAAGAGAGTTTCATGGGAACTGAGAACATTCTGTTTCTTGATCTAGTTGTGGTCTCTAGAGGTGCAATCATTCCTGAAATTTCACTGAGCTACCCACTTATAAACTGCTAACATGTCTTTAATTTTTAAAAACATATGTATTATCAAAAAGTGTGGAAGGAACTTTGGAACGGCTGTTTCTGTGAATGTGTCTCATTTGCTGCCAGTGTCTGTGAAGGAGGGGAGCTGTAAGCCCCGATCATAACTCCAACAATGAAACATCAGAGAATAGTAACACTGCTGCATACAGTGAATCGCTGATTTTGTCATAAAATTCAGCAGAGCAGTATCCTAAGTCTTCATGCTTTATGTTGATGTGTTGCTCCATTTGGCATCATATCCATGGGGAAAATAATGTTTACACAGAGATTTGACTTCTGACCACACAATCTTCTCCTAAAGACCAGGAAATATAATGAACAGTAGACATAGTCTTCATATAGAAACTTCGAGAAAGTAGTTACATACTGTCCAGTAGTGTAAAGTGGAGACCCCGATTAGCTCAGGAGCTGTTTTTTAAAGAAGATTTTATTTATTTCATCTTATTTATTTATTTGGCTACACCATGTCTTAGTTAATGGCATGTAAACTCTTAGTTATGGTATGTAAATACTCAGTAATCGCACGCGGCTTCTAGTTCCCTGACCAGGGACCTAGATCCCATGGATTGGGAGCACAGTCTTAACCTCTGGACCACATGGAAGCTTTTGCTTTAAGTTCCACCCGCCTGGATTTCCTGGGGCTGATCCTGGTGGCTGGAGACACTTAAGGGGCCAGGAGGGCCAATGGACACACCCTGCCAGCTCTGGGGGCATAGAGAACACATTTGCATGGCTAAATCCCTGAAGACAAGCTTCAGTTAAAGGCTGCCATTGTCACGGAGATGCCTTTAAAGGGAATGATCAAAAAGCGACTACAGTCCTGTGCCTGAAGGTCAAATCTGTGAACCTCAACTCACATTCAATGTAGTATAGGAAGAAATTAAGGTAAAAAGAAGCACCCAGGATTCCAACTATAGACTGAGAGGAGCACACCATTCTTATTGCCAACCCCCTGGAGGCCCATTCTGCCAGTTGTTTGATGTACATAACTGCATGGGGTAGGCACTGGCACTGATTTATTGCAAAGATAAGGACATCCTAGGTACAGAGAGGTCAGGTGATCTGTGTAAATTCACACACTGATCACAGGTTGGGTGGTGGTAAGAACCTGATAGTCTGATGTCCAAGGAGCGGTGGCTGCGGGGGCACAGGAGGGCCTAGAAGAGCTATCCCACGTTGAAGGTCAGGAAGGGCGGCGGTGAGGAGATACCCCTCGTCCAAGGTAAGGAGCAGTGGCTGTGCTTTGCTGGAGCAGCCGTGAAGAGATACCCCACGCCCAAGGTAAGAGAAACCCAAGTAAGAAGGTAGGTGTTGCAAGAGGGCATCAGAGGGCAGACACACTGAAAACATACTCACAGAAAACTAGTCAATCTAATCATACTAGGACCACAGCCTTGTCTAACTCAATGAAACTAAGCCATGCCTGTGGGGCAACCCAAGATGGGCGGGTCATGGTGGAGAGATGTGACAGAATGTGGCCCACTGGAGAAGGGAATGGCAAACCACTTCAGTATTCTTGCCTTGAGAACCCCATGAACAATATGAAAAGGCAAAATGATAGGATACTGAAAGAGGAACTCCCCAGGTCAGTAGGTGGCCAACATGCTACTGGAGATCAGTGGAGAAATAACTCCAGAAAGAAGGAAGGGATGGAGCCAAAGCAAAAACAATACCCAGCTGTGGATGTGACTGGTGATAGAAGCAAGGTCCGATGCTGTAAAGAGCAATAGTGCATAGGAACCCGGAATGTCAGGTCCATGAATCAAGGCAAATTGGAAGTGGTCAAATAACAGATGGCAAGAGTGAATGTCGATATTCTAGGAATCAGTGAACTCAAATGGACTGGAATGGGTGAATTTAACTCAGATGACCATTATATCTACTACTGCAGGCAGGAATCCCTCAGAAGAAATGGAGTAGCCATCATGGTCAACAGAAGAGTCCAAAATGCAGTACTTGGATGCAATCTCAAAAACGACAGAATGATCTCTGTTCGTTTCCAAGACAAACCATTCAATATCACAGTAATCCAAGTCTATGCCCCAACCAGTAATGCTGAAGAAGCTGAAGTTGAACGGTTCTATGAAGACCTACAAGATGTTTTAGAACTAACACCCAAAAAAGATGTCCTTTTCATTATAGGGGACTGGAATGCAAAAGTAGGAAGTCAAGAAACACCTGGAGTAACAGGCAAATTTGGCCTTGGAATATGGAATGAAGCCAGGCAAAGACTAGTAGAGTTTTGCCAAGAAAATGCACTGGTCATAGCAAACACCGTCTTCCAACAACACAAGAGAAGACTCTACACATGGACATTACCAGATGGTCAACACTGAAATCAGATTGGTTATATTCTTTGCAGCCAAAGATGGAGAAGCTCTATACAGTCAGCAAAAACAAGACCAGGAGCTGACTGTGGCTCAGATCATGAACTCCTTATTACCAAATTCAGACTTAAATTGAAGAAAGTAGGGAAAACCACTAGACCATTCAGGTATGATCTAATCAAATCCCTTATGATTATACAGTGGAAGTGAGAAATAGATATAAGGGACTACATCTGATAGAGTGCCTGATGAACTATGGACTGAGGTTTGTGACATTGTACAGGACACAGGGATCAAGACCATCCCCATGGAAAAGAAATGCAAAAAAGCAAAATGGCAGTCTGGGGAGGCCTTACAAATAGCTGTGAAAAGAAGAGAAGCAAAAAGCACAGGAGAAAAGGAAAGATATAAGCATCTGAATGCAGAGTTCCAAAGAATAGCAAGAAGAGATAAGAAAGCCTTCCTCAGTGATCAATGCAAAGAAATAGAGGAAAACAACAGAATGGGAAAGACTAGAGGTCTCTTCAAGAAAATTAGAGATACCAAGGGAACATTTCATGCAAAGATGGGCTCGATAAAGGACAGAAATTATATGGACCTAACAGAAGCAGAAGATATTAAGAAGAGGTGGCAAGAATACACAGAAGAACTGTACAAAAAAGATCTTCATGACCCAGATAATTATGATGGTGTGATCACTCACTTAGAGCCAGACATCCTGGAATGTGAAGTCAAGTGGGCCTTAGAAAGCATCACTATGAACAAAGCTAGTGGAGATCATGGAATTTCAGTTGAGCCATTTGAAATCCTGAAAGATGATGCTGTGAAAGTGCTGCGCTCAATATGCCAGCAAATTTGGAAAACTCAGCAGTGGCCACAGGACTGGAAAAGGTCAGTTTTCATTCCAATGCCAAAGAAAGGCAATGCCAAAGAATGCTCAAACTACCGCACAATTGCACTCATCTCACATGCTAGTAAAGTAATGCTCAAAATTCTCCAAGCCAGGCTTCAGCAATATGTGAACCGTGAACTTCCTGATGTTCAAGCTGGTTTTAGAAAAGGCAGAAGAACCAGAGATCAAATTGCCAACATCCGCTGGATCATGGAAAAAGCAAAAGAGTTCCAGAAAAGCATCTATTTCTGCTTTATTGACTATGCCAAAGCCTTTGACTGTGTGGATCACAATAAACTGTGGAAAATTCTGAAAGAGATGGGAATACCAGACCACCTGACCTGCCTCTTGAGAAATCTGTATGCAGGTCAGGAAGCAACAGTTAGAACTGGACATGGAACAACAGACTGGTTTCAAATAGGAAAAGGAGTATGTCAAGAGTGTATATTGTCACCCTGCTTATTTATCTTATATGCAGAGTACATCATGAGAAACGCTGGGCTGGAAGAAACACAAGCTAGACTCAAGACTGCCGGGAGAAATATCAGTAACCTCAGATATGCAGATGACACCACTCTTATGGCAGAAAGTGAAGAGGAACTAAAAAGCCTCTCGAAAGTGAAAGCGGAGAGTGAAAAAGTTGGCTTAAAACTCAACATTCAGAAAATGAAGATCATGGCATCCGGTCCCATCACTTCCTGGGAAATAGATGGGGAAACAGTGGAAACAGTGTCAACAGTGTCAGACTTTATTTTTGGGGGGTCCAAAATCACTGCAGATGGTGACTGCAGCTATGAAATTAAATGACGCTTACTCCTTGGAAGGAAAGTTATGACCAACCTAGATAGCATATTCAAAAGCAGAGACATTACTTTGCCAACAAAGGTCCGTCTAGTCAAGGCTATGGTTTTTCCAGTGGTCATGTATGGATGTGAGAGTTGGACTGTGAAGAAAGCTGCATGCCAAAGAATTGATGCTTTTGAACTGTGGTGTTGGAGAAGACTCTTGAGAGTCCCTTGGACTGCAAGGAGATCCAACCAGTCCATTCTAAAGGAGATCAGTCCTGGGTGTTCTTTGGAAGGACGGATGCTAAAGCTGAAACTCCAATACTTTGGCCACCTCAAGCGAAGAGTTGACTCATTGGAAAAGACTCTGATGCTGGGAGGGATTGGGGGCAGGAGGAAAAGGGGACGACAGAGGATGAGATGGCTGGATGGCATCACTGACTCGATGGATGTAAATCTGGGTGAACTCTGGGAGATGGTGATGGACAGGGAGGCCTGGCATGCTGCAATTCATGGGGTCCCAAGAGTCGGACACGACTGAGCGACTGAACTGAACTCAGGCTGATTCCAAGACAGTGCCCTAACCACTGTGATGCACCAGCCAAACACATCAGCTGTGTTTTTGAATAATCCAGTCTGAAATTTACTTTTGTTTTTATATCATATAGTTTATTCTATCAGTTCGGTCCAGTCACTCAGTTGTGTCTAACTCTTTGCAACCCCATGGATGGCAGCACACCAGGCTTCCCTGTCTATCACCAACTCCCGGAACTTGCTCAAACTCATGTCCATTGAGCTGGTGATGCCATCCAAACATCTCATCCTCTGTCATCCCCTTCTCCTCCTGCCTTCAGTATTTCCCAGCATCAGGGTCTTTTCCAGTGAGTCAGTTCTTCACATCAGATGGCCAAAGTATTGGAGTTTATTCCATACTGTTTCTATATTATAATTTTGGTTGTAAAATGTTTCCATATCTGCATTAGTATTTATTCTATAGGTCAATAACATATCAAAAAGATTCCCTGGATTCAGAAATGGCAACCCACTTTAGTATTCTTGCCTGGGAAATCCTATGAACAGAGGAGCCTGGCAAGCTACAGTCCGTGGGTCACAAACTGAGCCATTAACATGTATACACACACACACACACACATACACACACACAGAATCCTATAAGAAAGTACCTCCTGTCCATATGGATTTAACAAATGCAAGATTTCCTCAATATAAGTTTTGCAACAGAAATGCATTCCTATCATGCCAGGTACAAATTCACTATGGTATCTATCAAAAAAAGACTTGGACAATATTACTTTATTTTAAAAACTATGAACCATTAATTATTACTATACGATAAATTAGTATAGGATAGAAATGAAATAATTATTTTGATAAATCCTTAGGTATTTATAAAACCTAGGTTAAGTGAGACTACAATATAACAAGATTTGTGAAGAATATTAACATACTACTGCTGCTGCTAAGTCACTTCAGTCGTGTCTAACTTTGTGTGACCCCATAGACGGCAGCCAGGCAAGAACACTGGAGTGGGCTGCTATTTCCTTCTCCAATGCATGAAAGTGAAAAGTGAAAGTGAAGTCACTCAGTCGTGTCTGACTCTTAGCGACCCCATGGACTGCAGGCTCCTCCATCCATGGGATTTTCCAGGCAAGAGTACTGGAGTGGGATGCCATCACCTTCTCCATTAACATACTGCTGCTGCTACTGCTAAGTCACTTCAGTCGTGTCTGACTCTGTGTGACCCCATAGACGGCCACCCACCAGGCTCCGCCATTCCTGGGATTCTCCAGGCAAGAACACTTGAGTGGGTTGCCATTTCCTTCTCCAATGCATGAAAGTGAAAAGTGAAAGTGAAGTCGCTCATTCGTGTCCAATACTCAGGGACCCCATGGACTGCAGCCTTCCAGGCTCCTCCATCCATGGGATTTTCCAGGCAAGAGTACTGGAGTAGGATGCCATCACCTTCTCCATTAACATACTAGAGACATGTAAAAGTATAATCTGGAGAATATTGACTCCTGTGTGTTGCAAAAGTGAAACCATAAAGAAATAAATGTGTTCTTGGAATTGATGTTAGAATATTATGAGATTAGACAACATATGAGAAGATATATTTGGTCCTAACAACTATATTCCAAACCTCACCACTATAAAGCTGCCTTTTCCTTAAATGCTGCTTCTCTATCTTGAAGAGGGATGGCAATCTCACTATCATCATCAGACCTCAAATGTTTCAGAAAAGACACCATTGCTATGTCTAGTAAGCACGTTATATGCCTAGAGTTTTATTCCTTTCTGTTCTTCAAACAAATTCATATTCATGCTTTCTGTAGAGGATTAGAAAATCATTATTTTTCTATCCTAGTCTTTATGGAAAGCATAAAGGTATTTTGATAACACTTCTAATACAAATTTAAAATTCATCTAGAATTTTTGAAACGTTACATTATAGCAGATTGATCTTAAAAATACAACACTTAAGCTCCTTGAAGATGATATTTTGGCATTTCCCTGGTGGTCCAGTGGCTAAGACTCTGCACTCCCAGTGCAGGGAGCCTGGGTTTGATTCCTGGTCAGGAAAATAGATCCCACATGCTGCAACTAACAGTTCACATGCTGCAACTAAGCTAAGTACTTTAAAAATGATTCCACATTGTTATCACTAGAATTATTCCTGTGAGTCCTCCCCAGTAAGAATGTCAAAAAATAGCTTTAGGAGCCATCAAGTTTGGAGTTGCCTGATGCTGGGAAAGATTGAAGGCAGGAGGAAAGAAGGATGACAGAAGATGAGATGGGTGGGTGTCATCACCAACTCCAATGGACATGAGTCTGAGAAACTCTGGGAGATAGTGAAGGACAGGGAAACTTGGCATGCTGCAATCCATGGGGTTGCAAAGAGTTGGACACAACTGAGTGACTGAACAACAAAGATCTTGATCTCGCTTTACCTAAGCTCTCTCCTAAGGAAAGTTCTGCTTTCCTGACTTGCTTTGCCACTGGACCTGTTCCCACTTTACCCACCACCCTGCAGAAAGATCCCTTTTCCAAACATGAACACTTACTCAGACCTCCTTCCTTACAGACTCTGTTTCCTCTTAGACTGAAATACAAAGTACTCGACTCCTCACTCCTTCTCATGAGAAGGATGGTGGGCTGAGGGTGAAGGTCATGGCAGCCAGGATGTGAGTGGGAGGGAGGCAGTCAGACCCTGAGATATAGGTTTAGGAGCTGTGATCTCATCCTCCTTCAGAACTGCAATTATCACTTCACTTGAAGTGGCAATGACAGGGCCAGCTTGAGGAGCTAATGATCTTTCTGAAAAACTTTTTTTGAGTTGGTAATTACCAAAGCCAACGGTGAGTCTCCTGTGAGTATCTCCAAAGAGACCACTGATGTGTTTGAGAGAAGCTCATAATTTTTCATGATGAAGGTTATTTTGAAATGATTAGAATTTCTACACAACTCTGAAATCTTTTGCCTTTGTAAACAGGTTGTTTGATCTTAGGGATTCAAACAGGTTGTTTGATCTTAGGGAAAGCAGAACTTTCCTTAGGCGAGAGCTTAGGTAAAGCAAGATCAAGTTAAGTGTTAACCCACTTAACAAAGTCAATTGTGAGTCTACCAGGCTTTGTTCTGGAAACAAACAAAAAAACACCGAATTAAACTTGAGCATGACATAAAAGTTTTTTTTGTGTCTGTTCATTTATTTATATACTTGGCTGTGCTGGGTCTTAGTTGTGGCATGGGAACTATTAGTTTCAGCATGTGGGTTCTAGTTCCCTGATCAGGGATCAAACTTGCACACCCCCTGCAATGTGAGCTTGGAGTTTTAGCCACCAGACCACCAGGGAAATCCCTGTATGGGACCTTCTTTCTTGTACTCAAAACAGCTCTACCTCTTCTTCTCTTTCCTGCATTTCTGATCCTACACCGGACTACACAGTTTTAGATCCTGGGTAAGGATTTAAATTGACCTTAGAGCTAGACTAACAGAAATGACAGTGAAAGAATATCTTTGGGTCTTGGAGGTGGCTTTTCAATGTTGGCTGTAGCACTCATCTGTCTTTGCAGCAGTTTTATGGCCTTTGTTCATGGTACGCGAAAGACTTCTAGTCACTCACATATCCACCAAGCCTCCCTTTGAGCCTGGAGCCAAATCCTTGAGTCGACCTTTCTCCAGCATTTACGGTTCACAGCCAACTCCATTTTCTCCCCTGGAAATAGGCCAATGATTGCCTTCAGTTCAGTCACTCAGTCATGTCCTCCTCTTTGTGACCCTTGGACTGCAGCATGCCAGGCTTCCCTGTCCATCACCATCTCTTGAACCTTGCTCAAACTCATGTCCATCAAGTCAGTGATGCCATCCAACCATGTCATCCTCTGTCATCCCCTTCTTCTCCTGCCTTCAATCTCTCCCAGCATCTGAGTCTTTTCCAGTGACTCAGTTCTTAACATCAGGTGGCCAAAGTATTGGAGCTTCAGCTTCAGCATCAGTCCTTCCAAAGAATATTCAGAAATGATTTCCTTTGGAATTGACTAGTTTGATCTTCTTGCAGTCCAAGGGACTCTCAAGAGTCTTCTCCAACACTATGGTTCAAAACATCAATTCTTCAGTGCTCAGCTTTCTTTATGGTCCAGTTTTCACTTGCATATATGACTACTGGAAAAATGATAACTTTGACTAGATGGACCTTTGTCAGGAAAGTAATGTCTCTGCTTTTTAATATGCTGTCCTGGTTGATTATAGCTTTACTTCCAAGGACCAAGTGTCTTAATTTCAGAGCTGCAGTCACCATCTGCAGTGATTTTGGAGCCCAAGAAAATAAAGTCTGTCAGTGTTTCCACTGTTTCCCCATCTGTTTGTCATGAAGTGATGGGACCGGATGCCGTGATCTTCTTTTTTTTGAATGTGGAGTTTTAAGCCAGATTTTTCACTCTCCTCTTTCACTTTCACCTAGAGACTCTTTAGTTTCTTGTTGCTTTCTGCCATAAGGGTGGTATCATCTGCATATCTGAAGTTATTGATATTTCTCTCATCAATCTTAATTCCCGCTTGTGCTTCATCCAACCCAGGATTTCACATAACATACTCTGCATAGAAGTTAAATTAGCAGGGTGACAATATACAGCCTTGACATATTCCTCTCCCAATTTGGAACCAGTCCGTTGTTCCATGTCTGGTTCTAACTGTTGCTTCTTGACCTGCATACAGATTTCTCAGGAGGCAGGTAAGGTGTTCTGGTATTCCCATGTCTTGAGGAGTTTTCCACAGTTTGTTGTGATCCACACAGTCAAATGTTTATGCTCCTGACTTCTGAGTTTCAGTGTCTCTACTGTGCATGAAGAAAGCTCTGGTTTTAAAGGATTTCAAATTAGTCAGAGACAAACTGTGTCATATCTTTTTACAAAGGAATTTCTACTCATTTCTTTATTGGGGTTAAAGCACTGAAATATATGCCTAACCCTGTTGAAGGAGCTTGCCATTTTGGTGGCAGAAATGGATGATTGTGTTCACATTTTTTATTGTCTGAATAGGGCAGGAAAGCTATCTTCTGGAATGGGAGGTCCCAGTTCTGCATTCTGTCCTTAATGTTTTCCTGATGTCAGTCTTGTAGGGTCATCGCTTCTTTCAGGGATGAAGCTTTGGGCTTTGGGCTCTAGGGATCCAAGGGCACTTGGCTGTCCCTTCTGCCCTCCACATGGCTTTAAGAACCCCTGGGAAGCTACCATTTTCTCCCAAGGACAGTCTGTGGATGGGACATGAGTTAGTCATTAAAAGCAAAGTTTTCTGATACAAGGGTGCTGTGATGGCAACTGTGATGGCAAAGCTGGCTCTGGAGCTACCTCCAGTTTTATACTCTACTCACCAGCAAGATGGGTTTTTTTTTTTTTTTTTTTTAATGGGAAATTCTATTTTTAAAAAAATTAATTAATTTACTTTAATTGGAAGCTAATTAGTTTGCAATATTGTAGTGGTTTTTGGAATACATTGACATGAATCAGCCATGGGTGTACATGTGTCATCCATCATGAATCCCCCTCCCACCTCACTCCCCATCCCATCCCTCAGGGTTGTCCCAGTGCACCAGCCCTGAGCGCCCTGTCTCATGCATTGAACCTGGACTGGCGATCTGTTTTACATATGGTAATAAACATGTTTCAGTGCTATTCTCTCAAATCATCCCACTCTCGCCTTCTCCCACACAGTCCAAACATCTGTTCTTTACCTCTGTGTCTCCCATGCTATCTTGCATATAGGGTCATCGTTACTATCTTTCTACATTCCACATATATGCATTAATATACTGTATTGGTGTTTTTCTTTCTGACTTACTTCTTTCTGTATAATAGGCTCCACTTTCATCCACTTCATTAGAACTGAATCAAATGCACTAATATTCCATTGTGTATATGTACCACAGCTTTCTTATCCATTCGTCTTCTGATGGACATTAGGTTGCTTCCATGTCCTAGATATTGTAAACAGTGCTGGGATGAACATTGGGGTACACGTGTCTCTTTCAATTCTGGTTTCCTCAGTGTACATGCCCAGCAGTGGGATTGCTGGGTCGTATGGCAGTTCTATTTCCAGTTTTTTAAGGAATCTCCTCACTGTTCTCCATAGTGGCTATACTAGTTTGCATTCTCATGAACAGTATAAGAGGGTTCCCTTTTCTCCTCACCCTCTCTAGCACTTATTGTGTGTAGACTTTTTGATAGCAGCCATTCTGACCAGCGTGAGATGGTACCTCATTGGGGTGTTGATTTGCATTTCTCTGATAATGAGAGATGTTGAGCATCTTTTCACGTGTTTGTTAGCCATCTGTATGTCTTCTTTGGAGAAATGTCTGTTTAGTTCGTTGGCCCATTTTTTGATTGGTTGTTTATTTTTCTGGAATTGAGCTGCATGAGCTGCTTGTATATTTTTGAGATGAATTATTTGTCCATTGCTTTGTTTGCTATTATTTTCTCCCATTCTGAAGGC
Source organism: Bos javanicus (assembly GCF_032452875.1). Taxonomy (NCBI): domain Eukaryota; kingdom Metazoa; phylum Chordata; class Mammalia; order Artiodactyla; family Bovidae; genus Bos; species Bos javanicus. The sequence goes on along the minus strand of NC_083885.1, from coordinate 58,590,275 downwards.
TTTCTTTTCACTTTGCTTATAGTTTCCTTCATTGTGCAAAAGTTTTTACATTTAATTTGATCCCATTTGTTTATTTTTGCTTTTATTTCCATTACTCTGGGAGGTGGGTCATAGTGGATCCTTCTGTGATTTATGAGAGTGTTTTGCCTGTTTTCCTCTGGGAGTTTTATAGTTTCTGGTCTTACATTTAGATATTTTATCCATTTCCTGTTTATTTTTGTGTGTGGTGTTAGAATGTGTTCTAGTTTCATTCTTTTACAAGTGGTTGACCAGTTTTCCCAACATCACTTGTTAAAGAGATTGTCTTTTTTCAATTGTATATTCTTGCCTCCTTTGTCAAAGATAAGCTGTCCATAGGTGTGTGGATTTATCTCTGAGCTTTCTATTTTGTTCCATTGATCTCTATTTCTGTCTTTGTGCCAGGGCCATACTGTCTTAATGACTGTAGCCTTGTAGTATAGTCTGAAGTCTGGTAGTTTGATTCCTCCAGTTCCATTCTTCTTTCTCAAGATCACTTTGGCTATTCAAGGTTTTTGTATTTCCATACAAATTGTGAAATTATTTGTTCTTGTTGTCTGAAAAATACCGTTTGTAGCTTGGTAGGGATTGCATTGAATCTATAGATGGCTTTGGGTAGTATACTCATTTTCACTGTATTGATTCTCCCGATCCATGAACATGGTATATTTCTCCATCTATTTGTATCATCTTTGATTTCTTTCATCAGTGTTTTATAGTTTTTTATATGGAGAAGACTCTTGAGAGTCCCTTGGATTGCAAGGAAATCCAACCAGTCCATCCTAAAGGAGATCAGTCCTGGGTGTTCATTGGAAGGACTGATGTTGAGGCTGAAACTCCAATACTTGGGTCATCTGATGCAAAGAACTGACTCATTAGAAGAGACCCTGATGCTGGGAAAGGTTGAGGGCAGGAGGAGAAGGGGTGACAGAGGATGAGATGGTTGGATGGCATTATTGACTTGATGGACATGGGTTTGGGTGGACTTTGGGAGTTGGTGGTGGACAGGGAGGCCTGGCGTGCTGTGTTTCATAGGATCGCAAAGAGTTGGACATGACTGAGTGACTGAACTGAACTGATACATAGGTCTTTGTTTCTTTAGGTTGATATATTCCTAAGTATTTTATTCTTTTCGTCGCAATGGTGAATGGAATTGTTTCCTTAATTTCTCTTTCTATATTCTCATGTTAGTGTATAGGAATGCAAGGGATTTCTCTGTGTTAATTTTATATCCTTCAACTACACTATATTCATTGATTGGATCTAGGAATTCTCTGGTGGTGTCTTTCGGGTTTTCTCTATAGAGGATCATATCATCTGCAAACAGTGAGAGTTTTACTTCTTCTTTTCCAATCTGGATTCCTTTTATTTCTTTTTTTTTTTTTCTGATTGCTGTGGCTAAAACTTTCAAAACTATGTTGAATAGTAGTGGTGAGAGTGGGTACCCTTGTCTTGTTCTGTAGAACAGTCTTTTGGACTCTGTGGGAGAGGGAGAGAGTGGGATGATTTGGGAGAATGGCATTGAAACATGTATAATATCATATATGAAACGAGTCGCCAGTCCAGGTTCAATGCACGATACTAGATGCTTGGGGCTGATGCACTAGGACAACCCAGAGGGATGGTACGGGGAGGGAGGAGGGAGGAGGGTTCAGGATGGGGAACACGTGTATACCTGTGGTGGATGCATGTTGATATATGGCAAAACCAATACAATATTGTAAAGTTAAAAAATAAAATTAAATTAAAAAGTTAAAAAAAGAAAAGACTTTAGGGGAAATGCTTTCAATTTTTCCCCATTAAGGATAATGTTTGCTGTAGGTTTATCATACATAGCTTTTATTATGTTGATGTATGTTCCTTCTGTGCCTGCTTTATGGAGGGTTTTTTAATCATAAATGGATGTTGAATTTTGTCAAAGGCTTTCTCTGCATTTATTGAGATAATCCTATGGTTTTTATCTTTCAATTTGTTTATGTGGTAGGTCACATTGATTGATTTGTGAATATTGAAGAATCCTTGCATCCCTGGAATAAAGCCAACTTGGTCATGATGTATGATCTTTTTAACATGTTGTTGGATTCTGTTCGCTAGACTTTTGTTAAGGATTTTTGCATCTATGTTCATCAGTGATAATGGCCTGTAGTTTTCTTTTTTTGTGTGGCATCTTTGTCTGGTTTTGGTGTTAGGGCGATGGTGGCCTCATAGAATGAGTTTGCCAGTTTACCTTCCTCTGCAATTTTCTGGAAAAGTTTGAGTAGGATAGGTGTTGCTGCTGCTGTGTCGCTTCAGTCGTGTCCGACTCTGTGCAACCCCATAGACGGCAGCCCACCGGGCTCCCCGTCCCTGGGATTCTCCAAGAACACTGGAGTGGGTTGCCATTTCCTTCTCCAATGCATGAAAGTGAAAAGGGAAAGTGAAGTCACTCAGTCATGTCCGACTCTTAGCAACCCCGTGGACTGCAGCCTACCAGGCTCCTCCGTCCATGGGATTTTCCAGGCAAGAGTACTGGAGTGAGGTGCCATTGCCTTTTCCGAGGATAGGTGTTAGCTGTTTAAGTTTTTGGTAGAATTCACCTTTGAAGCCATCTGGCCCTGGCCTATTGTTTGTTGGAAGATTTTTTTTATCACAGTTTCAATTTCCATGCTTGTGATGGGTCTGTTAAGATTTTCTATTTCTTCCTGGTTCAGTTTTTAAAGGTTAAACTTTTCTAAGAATTCGCCCATTTCTTCCAAGTTGTCCATTTTATTGGCACACAGTTGCTGATAGTAGTCTTTTATGATCCTTTGTATTTCTGTGTTGTATGTTGTGATTTCTCCACTTTCATGTCTAATTTTGTTGATTTGATTCTTCTCCCTTTTTTTCTTGATGAGTCTGGCTAATGGTTTGTCTATTTTATGTATCTGCTCAAAAAACCAGCTTTTAGTTTTGTTGATTTTTGCTATAGTCTCCTTTGTTGCTTTTTCATGTATTTCTCCCCTAATTTTTATTATTTCTTTCTTCTACGAACCCTGGGGTTCTTTATTTCTTATTTTTCTTGTTGCTTTAGGTGTAAAGTTAGGTTATTTATTTGATTTTTCTCTGGTTTCTTGAGGTAAGCTTGTATTGCAAGATAGGTTTTAAGGAATGGCATCAACATACAGGGTAGAGGAGAGCTTGGCATGCTTACTGGCGCCCTCAGTTGATTTTTCCTAATGTAAATTTTGGACTGTTTTCCACTATATCTCAGGACACTTCTCCTAATATTGGTTGAGGACCAGAGAATTTCTCAGGCTTAACTTTCATTCTGAATCTATGAAATTTCTCTCCCCAGCTAGTCTTCTCTGGAGCTGCTAATTTTCCTGTATACCAAAGAAACAGCTGTCTGTGGACTTCCCTGGTGGTCCAGTGGTTAAGACTCTGCACTCCCAATGCAGGGAGTCTAGGTTCGATCCCCTGGTTGGGGAACTAGACCCCAAGTCACAGGCTAAGAATTAGCCTGCAGAGTTGGACTATAAAGAAAGTTGAGCGCCAAAGAATTGACGCTTTTGAATTGTGATGTTGGAGAAGAGTCTTGAAAGTCCCTTGGACTGCAAGAAGATTCAACCAGTCCATCCTAAAGGAAATCAGTCCTGAATATTCATTGGAAGGACTGATGCTGAAGTTGAAACTCCAATACGTTGGCCACCTGATGTGAAGAACTGACTCATTTGAAAAGACCCTGATGCTAGGAAAGATTGAAGGTGGGAGGAAAGGGGATGACAACGGATGAGATGGTTAGATGGCATCACCAACTCAATGGACATGAGTTGGATAAACTCCGGGAGTTGGTGATGGACAGGGAGGCCTGACGTGCTGCAGTCAATGGGGTTGCAAAGTATTGGACATTACTGAGCACTGAACTAAACTGAAATGTAAAAGGAAGAACATGTCAATAGTTTACATTAGAAGTCACTCTTCTGTTAGATTGGACACATGCATATGTATGGCTGAGTCCCTTCACTGTTCATCTGAATCGAACACTGTTAATTGGTTATGTGTGTGCTAAGTCGCTTCAGTTGTGTCTGATTCTTTACAACCCTATGGACTTTACCCTGTCAGGCTCCTTGGTCCATGGGATTCTCCAGTCAAGAATACTGAAGTGAGTTGCCATGCCCTCCTCCATGGAATCTTCCTGACTTAGGGATTGAACCCAAATCTCCTGCATTGGCAGGCAGGTTCTTTACCACCAGTGCCACTTGGGAAGCCCCATTAATTGGCTATACTCCAATATAAAATAAAAAGTTAAAAAAAGAAATTATTGAACTAATTTGTACAAATTTGTGTAAATGAATATTAATTTGGAAATGGTGATAATAGACATTTTCTAGGATATTGTATTTATCCATACAGATTCCCAACACTGATATGAAGTGCAAACAGAGAATTATCCACAGAAGACAGAGTGATATTTATAAAAGTGCCCATCACAAATGAAATCAGCAGGATCAGATAGTTTAGCAGACAGTATCAACTATTCATTTTTTTTAAATGTATTTTTGGTTGCACTGGGTCTTCATTGATGCACATGGCCTTTCTCTAGTTGTGGTGAATGGAGGCTACTCTCTAGTTCTGGTGTGTGTGCTTCTCCTTGTGGTAGTTTCTATTCTTCCAGAGCATAGGCTCTAGGCCCATGGTCTTGAGTGGGGTGGCACACAGGCTTACTTGTTCCATGGCATGTGGAATCTTTCTGGACCAGGGATCAAACCCTGCATTGACAGATGGAGTCTAAACCACTGGACACCAGGAAAGTCCTCTGCTATTCTTTTAACTATAGCCAGGGCTGCTTTCTCCATTCAGCAGTAGTGAATGGTTACCAGAGGTCTTTGTACATACTTTTGCTGAATTTCATTAAGGAGCACTCATTGGTTATACAGTGAATGATGAGACATGAACTTTAGGGGGCAAAATCACTGCTTTTCATTTTCCAACAGGCAAACACATAATCTTAACAAAGCCCACTATCCATTTCCCCTGTAAGAGTTTTCAGTGCAACTGAGAAGTTTAACAGTGAAACATCAGTCAGGCCACGCCTGTTTTTGACACTAACTGCAAGTGTGGGGGTTCCCAAAATCACACTCAGTTTCAGTAATTCTCTAGAAGGACTCAGCACTCACTGAGATCTGGTCCACTCAGTGTAATGCTTGATTACACCATTCCCTGGTGGATCAGGTGGTAAGGGATTTGCCTGCAATGCAGGAGACCTGGGTTTGATCCCTGTTTTTGGAAGATGTCCTGGAGAAGGGAATGGCAACCCACTCCAGTATTCTTGCCTAGAGAACACGGACAGAGGAGCCTGCTGGGGTGTAGTCCTTGGGGTCACAAAGAGTTGGACATGACAAAGCGACTAAAAAAAATAACATCAGTCAATGGAAGTTGCATGGGTCAGAGTTCAGAAAAAAAATAGTCAAATTGGAGCTCCAGTTTTCTTTTCCCCATAAAATGATGGTATGTCATTTTCTTGACATTGATACCTGACAACTCTAGGAGTACTGCCATCAAGGAGGTTCACCCAAGCCCTAGTGCCCAGAGTGTTTTACTTGAGGTCCTTTAGGATCTGTCTGTGTGGCTGAGCTTTAGTCTCCAGTTCTTCTGAGAGTCAGGCTAATCCTGTCATCTCCATTTCCTCCAGAAGCCAGCCTGATACTACATAGCCTAAAGCCCCAACAAACTTACACTGTGAGAGGGGCTTGTGGCCATGCCATTAAACAAAAATATTTCTTCTATACGAAGGACAACCTACAGAATGGGAGAAAATATTTGGCAAGTGATGCAACTGACAAAGAATTAATCTCCAAAATATACAAACAGCTCATACAACTCAATACCAGAAGTTCAAGCAACCCAATCAAAAATTATGCAGAAGATTCAAATAGACATTTCTTCAAAGAAAGTATACAGGTGGCCTACAGGCTCAGGAAAAACTGCTCAACATCACTAATTATCAGAGAAATGCAAATCAAGACTAGTGAGATATCACCTTACCCTGGTCAGAGTGGCCATTATCAAAAATTCTACAAATAATCAATGGTAGAGAGGGTGTGGAGAAAAGGGAATCCTCCTTCATTGTTTATGGGAATGTAAACTGGTTCAGCCGCTATTCAGAACAGGATGCAGTTCCCTTAAGAAAACTAAAAACAGAGCAATTAATACCATATGATCCTACAATGCCACTCCGGGGCACATATCCAGAGAAAACTACAATTTGGAAAGATACATGCATCCCAGTGTTCACAGCAGCACTATTTACAGTAGCTAAGATATGGAAACAACCTAAATGTGCATTACCTGATGAGTGGATAAAGAAAATAGGGTGTATAAACACAAAGGAATATCACTCAGCCATTAAAAAGAATGAAATAACGCCATTTGAAACACCATGGATGGACATAGGGATTATCATACTAAATGAAGTAAGCCAGACAGAGAAAAACAAATAGCATATAATATCGCTTATATGTGGAATTTTTTTTTAAGATGCAAATAAACTTGTTTACAAAGAGAAAGAGACTCAAAGACATAGAAAACAAATTTATGATTATCAAAAAGGAAAAGAGGGAGGAGGGATAAATTAGGAAGTTGGAATCAACTTATACATATTACCAAATATAAAATAGATAAACAACAAGGACCTAGTGTATAGCACAGGGAATTGCACTCAGTATTTTATAATAATCTATAAGGGAAAAGAATCTGAAAAAGAAAAATACATATATCACTGAATCACTTTGCTCTCTACACCTGAAACTAACATAACAATTGAAAAAAAGATTCAATTTTTTAAAATATCTTAAAAAACAAACAAAAAACAAACAAACAAAAGCCCTCATTTACACAGCAATCCCACTGCTGGGCATACACACCAAGGAAACCAGAAGTGAAAGAGACACACGTGTCTCAATGTTCATCACAGCACTGTTTACAATAGCCAGAACATGGAAGCAACCTAGATGTCCATTGGCAGATGAATGGATAAGACAGCTGTGGTACATATACACAATGGAATATTACTCAACTATTAAAAAGAATGCGTTGAATTAGTTCTATTTTTTTTAATTTTATTTTTAAACTTTACAATATTGTATTGGTTCTGCCATATATTGAAATGAATCCACCACAGGCATACATGTGTTCCCCATCCTGAACCCTCCTCCCTCCTCCCTCCCCATATGATCCCTCTGGGTCGTCCCTGTGCACCAGCCCCAAGCATCCAGTATCGTGCCTCGAACCTGGACTGGCAATTCGTTTCATATATGATATTATACATATTTCAATGCCATTCTCCCAAATCATCCCACCCTCTCCCTCTCCCACAGAGTCCAAAAGACTGTTCTATACATCAGTGTCTCTTTGGCTGTCTCGTATACAGGGTTATTGTTACCATCTTTCTAAATTCCATATATATGCATTAGTATACTGTATTGATGTTTTTCTTTCTGGCTTACTTCACTCTGTATAATAGGCTCCAGTTTCATCCACCTCATTAGAACTGATTCCAATGTATTCTTTTTAATGGCTGAGTAATACTCCATTGTGTATATGTACCAAAGCTTTCTTATCCATTCATCTGCTGATGCACATCTAGGTTGCTTCCATGTCCTGGCTATTATAAACAGTGCTGTGATGAACATTGGGGTACACATGTCTCTTTCAATTCTGGTTTCCTCAGTGTATATGCCCAGCAGTGGGATTGCTGGATCATAAGGCAGTTCTATTTCCAGTTTTTTAAGGAATCTCCACACTGTTCTCCATAGTGGCTGTACTAGTTTGCATTCCCACCAACAGTGTAAGAGGGTTCCCTTTTCTCCACACCCTCTCCAGCATTTATTACTTGTAGACTTTTGGATCACAGCCATTCTGACTGGCATAAAATGGTACCTCATAGTGGTTTTGATTTGCATTTCTCTGATAATGAGTGATGTTGAGCATCTTTTCATGTGTTTGTTAGCCATCTGTATGTCTTCTTTGGAGAAATGTCTGTTTAGTTCTTTGGCCCATTTTTTGATTGGGTCATTTATTTTTCTGGAATTGAGCTGTAGGAGTTGCTTGTATATTTTTGAGATTAGTTGTTTGTCAGTTGCTTCATTTGCTATTATTTTCTCCCATTCTGAAGGCTGTCTTTTCACCTTGCTTATCGTTTCCTTTGTTGTGCAGAAGCTTTTAAGTTTAATTAGGTCCCATTTGTTTATTTTTGCTTTTATTTCCAATATTCTGGGAGGTGGGTCATAGAGGATCCTGCTGTGATGTATGTCGGAGAGTCTTTTGCCTATGTTCTCCTCTAGGAGTTTTATAGTTTCTGGTCTTAAGTTTAGATCTTTAATCCATTTTGAGTTTATTTTTGTGTATGGTGTGAGAAAGTGGTTGCCATTTACTTTATTGTTTTGGGTTTGAATTTATACACCGTTTTTGTGTTTCCTGTCTAGGGAATATCCTTTAGTATTTGTTGGAGAGTTGGTTTGGTGGTGCTGAATTCTCTCAGCTTTTGCTTGTCTGTAAAGCTTTTGATTTCTCCTTCATATTTGAATGAGATCCTTGCTGGGTACAATAATCTGGGCTGTAGGTTATTTTCTTTCATCACTTTAAGTATGTCTTGCCATTCCCTCCTGGCTTGAAGAGTTTCTATTGAAAGGTCAGCTGTTATCCTTATGGGAATTCCCTTGTGTGTTATTTGTTGTTTTTCCCTTGCTGCTTTTAATTTGTTCTTTGTGTTTGATCTTTGTTAATTTGATTAATATGTGTCTTGGGGTGTTTTTCCTTGGGTTTATCCTGTTTGGGACTCTCTGCATTTCTTGGACTTGAGTGATTATTTCATTCCCCATTTTAGGGAAGTTTTCAACTATTATCTCCTCAAGTATTTTCTCATGGTCTTTATTTTTGTCTTCTTCTTCTGGGACCCCTATGATTCGAATGTTGTAGCATCTAATATTGTCCTGGAGGTCTCTGAGATTGTCCTCATTTCTTTTAATTTGTTTTTCTTTTTTACTCTCTGATTCATTCATTTCTACCATTCTATCTTCTAATTCACTAATCCTATCTTCTGCCTCTGTTATTCTACTATTTGTTGCCTCCAGAGTGTTTTTTATTTCATTTATTGCATTATTCATTATATATTGACTCTTTTTTATTTCTTCTAGGTCTTTGTTAAGCCTTTCTTGCGTCTTCTCAATCCTTGTCTCCAGGCTATTGATTTGTGATTCCATTTTGATTTCAAGATTTTGGATCAATTTCACTATCATTATTCGGAATTCTTTATCAGGTAGATTCCCTATCTCTTCCTCTTTTGTTTGGTTTGGTGGGCATTTATCCTGTTCCTTTACTGCTGGGTATTCCTTTGTCTCTTCAGCTTGTTTAAATTGCTGAGTTTGGGGTGTCTTTTCTGTATTCTGGCGATTTGTGGAGTTCTCTTTATTGTGGCGTTTCCTCACTGTGTGTGGGTTTGTACAGGTGGCTTGTCAAGGTTTCTTGGTTAGGGAAGCTTGTGTCGGTGTTCTGGTGGGTGGAGCTGGATTTCTTCTCTCTGGAGTGCAATGAAGTGTCCAGTAATGAGTTATGAGATGTCTATGGTTTTGGGGTGACTTTGGGCAGCCTGTATCTTGGAGCTCAGGGCTGTGTTCCTGTGTTGCTGGAGAATTTGCTTGGTATGTCTTGCCCTGGAACTTGTTGGCCCTTGTGTGGTGCTTGGTTTCAGTGTAGGTATGGAGGCGTTTGATGAGCTTCTGTCAATTAATGTTCCCTGGAGTCAGGAGTTTCCTGGAGTTAGGGTTTGGACTTGAGCCTCCTGCTTCCAGTTATCAGTCTTATTTTTACAGTAGTTTCAAAACTTCTCCTTCTATACAGCACCATTGATAAAACATCTACATTAAAGATGAAAAGTTTCTCCACCATGAGGGTCACCCAGAGAGGTGCACAGCGTTACATGGAGAAGAGAAGAGGGAGGAGGGAGTTAGAGGTTACCCGAATGAGAAGAGGTGGAATCAATAGAGGAGAGAGCGGGCTAGCCAGTAATCACTTCCTTATGTGCACTCCACAACTGGACCACTCAGTTGTGGTCCAGTTCACAGAGTTATACAGAGAAGAGAAGAAGGAGGAAGGAGACAGAGGTGGCCAGGAGGATAAAAGGGGGAATGAAAATGAGGGAGACAGATCCAGCCAGTAATTAGTTCCCTAAGTGTTCTCCGCTGTCTGGAACACACAGAAATTCCCAAAGTTGGGTAGAGTAGAGAGGGGTTAAGGAGGAGACACAGGTGACCTGGTGGAGAAAAAGGAGAGTCCAAAGGGAGAGAGAGCAGTCAAGCCAGTAATCTTGCTCCCTAGTGAAAAATGGGTACTGAAGATTGGGTTCTTAAAGGTACAAAATTGGTAACAAATACATAAAAGCAAAAATTAAAAATCTAGAGTAGAGTTTGGAATTTCACAAATACAATGTTAAAGAAAAGAAGAAGGAAAAGAAAGGAAAAAAAAAAAAAACAAAGTCGCAAAAATTATAAAGAAAATACGAGTACAAAATTGATAACAAATACCAAAATGCAAAAGTTAAAAATCTAGAGTAGAGTCTGGAATTTCAAAAATACAATGTTAAAAAAAAAAAGAAGAAAAAGAAAGAGAGAAACAAACAAACAAACAAACAAACAAAAACAAACCAAGTCACAAAAATTATAAAGAAAATATAGGTACAAAACTGATAACAAATACTAAAAAGCATAAATTAAAAACCTAGAGTAGAGTTTGGAATTTCAGATATACAATGTTATATAAAAGAAGAAGAGAAAGAAAGAGAGAGAAAAAAAGTCACAAAAATTATTAAAAAATATATATATAGGTACAAAATTGATAACAAATACCAAAAAGCTAAAATTAAAAATCTAGAGTAGAGATTGGAATTTCAAAAATACAATGTTAAAGAAAAAAATAAAAAAAAACAAGGTCACAAAAATTTTAGAAAATATATATATAAAGTTTGCTTTAAAAAAAATAGGGTCTTTTTTTTTTTGCAAATTAATAGTAGGTTATAAAAGTGAAAATTAAAGGAATAATAGAGGACTTAAAATTTTTTTTTTAATTAAAAAAAAAAAGAAAGAAAGAATGATTGTAAAAATAGTAAAAATACATCTAGGACTTTCTCTGGTTTTGTTTTGGGTATTGTGGGGTCAGTTCATTTTCGGCTAGTTCCTTGGTCCAACTTATATTTCTCAAGATCTATAGGCCCCTTCCTATGTATTCAGTACTAACCACAGGGTTTTAATCTATTGCCTGTAGCTTCCAAGGCGGTTCCCTCTGTTATAGCTTCTTCTGTTTGCTGGTCTCTTCAGTGTCTGGTTTCTGCCCTGACACAAAGGGGACAGTGGTGGACACTTTTTTTTTTTTATTTTTTAGGCTCACTTGTTCAGTCACGCTGAGGGGAGGGAGGGACGCTGCAAACAAATAACACTGGCGTGTGCTCGCAGTGCCTCAGCCACACTGGGCCTACCCCCACTCATGCCCGTGTAGCCTCCCCGCCCACACGGCTCAAGCTCTAGGTTGCTCCACCGGGAACCATCCACAGCTGGCTCTGGGCTGCTTGCACCTCCCAGGTCTAAGCCGCTCAGGTTCGGGCACTCGGGTAGTCCTCAGAGGCGCAGACTTGGTTAGGCCTGCGTTTTGTGCCCTTCCCAGGTCCAAGCAGCTCAGGTGATGAGGTGTTTGGCGAGCATGATTGCTGCGACTTATCGCCTCCCCGCCCCTCGGTTATCTAGGTGTACAACCAGCGCACCTTCTCAGGCGGATGTTGACCGTCCAGAACCCCAAGAAGTCTTAGTTAGCAAAGAAACCTGCTTTCAGTTTTGTAGATAATGTCTCTCTGGGGCTGTGATTGCCCCCTTCTGGCTCTGGCTGCCTGTCACCAGAGGGGGACGGTCTGCAGCTGGCTATCTCTGTACAGTCCTTTGTTCCGTGCGCGGGCCTGGCGGTGTCTTAGGTTAGGGCTGGCTTTTCGCGTGGTAGATATCCCACAGTCTGGTTTGCTAGCCCAAATTATTTCGCTCAGATAGCGCTCAGTGTATTCAGGCCAGATCCTTACTCTAAGCGATGCAGCCGGCGCCGCGCCTCCCTGCCCAGCCCCCGCTTGCTAGTGGCGTGTGCAGGCGTCTGCGCTGCTTCTCCGCTGGGGGAGTTACCATAGGGCTCGTAATCTGTGGGTTTTAATTGTTCATTTATTTTTCCTCCCTGTTATGTTGGCCTCTGTGCTTCCAAGGCTCGGCATAGATTCGGCAGTGAGAAGGTTTCCTGGTGTTTGGAAACTTCTCTCTTTTTAAGACTTCCTTCCCAGGAAGGAGCTCAGTCCCTCCCTCTTTTGTCTCTTTTTTTGTCTTATATATTTTTTCCTACCTCCTTTCAAAGACAATGGGTTGCTTTTCTGGGTGCCTGATGTCCTCTGCCGGCATTCAGAAGTTGTTTTGTGGAATTTACTCGGTGTTTAAATGTTCTTTTGATGAATTTGTGGGCGAGAAAGTGTTCTCCCTGTCCTACTCCTCCGCCATCTTAGCTCCTCCCTCCTGAATCACTTCTAATGAGGTGGATGAAACTGGAGCCTATTATACAGACTGAAGTAAGTCAGAAACAAAAACACCAATACAGTATATTAATGCACATATATAGAATTTAGAAAGATGGTAATGATGACCCTATATGCAAGACAGCAAAAGAGACACAGATGTAAAGAACAGACTTTTGGACTCTGTGGGAGAAGGCGAGGGTGGGATGATTTGAGAGAATAGTATTGAAACATGAATAATAAAATATGTGAAACAGGTCGCCAGTCCAAGTTCGATGCATGAGACAGGGTGCTCAAGGCTGGTGTACTGGGATGATCCTGAGAGATGAGATGGGGAGGGAGGTGGAAGGAAGGGTCAGGATGGGGAACATATGTACACCCATGGCTGATTCATGTGAGTGTATGGCGAAAACCACCACAATATTGTAAAGTAATTAGCCTCCAATTAAAAAAAAAAAAAAAGCCCTCATTTAAACTGGACTAAGAACTTGCTCATGGATTGTTTCTACATTTGAGCCCATGGTGCAAATATTTTAGGCATATAAAATATGCCTAGCAAACCTTTATCCTTTATACACTAAAGGATCAGAAGTGGAATTTTATTTATTTAGTCTGTGCTGGGTCTTCTTTGTTGCGTGTAGGCTTCTCTAGTTGTGGTGAGCGTGGGCTCCTCACTGCAGTGGCTTCCCTTGCAGAGCACAGGCTTTAGGCACACAGGCTCAGTACCTGTGGTGCATGGGCTCAGTTGCTCAGTGGCATGTGGGATCTTCCCGACCCAGGAATCGAACTGGAGTCTCCTGCATTGCCAGCTGTATTCTTTATCACCGAGTCACCAAGGAAGCCCCAACATACACTACTAAATATAAAATAGGTAACTAATAAGGGTGTTCTTCGGAGAAGGCAATGGCACCCCACTCCAGTACTCTTGCCTGGAAAATCCCATGGATGGAGGAGCCTGGTTGGCTGCAGTCCGTGGGGTCGCTAGAGTCAGACACGACTGAGCGACTTCCCTTTCACTTTTCACTTTCATGCATTGGAGAAGGAAATGGCAACCAACTCAAGTGTTCTTGCCTGGAGAATCCCAGGGATGGGGGAGCCTGGTGGGCTGCTGTCTATGGAGTCGCACAAAGTCGGACACGACTGAAGCGACTTAGCAGCAGCAAGGGTGTTCTTTGGAAGGAATGATGTTAAAGCTGAAACTCCAATACTTTGGCCACCTCATGCGAAGAGTTGACTTATTGAAAAAGACTCTGATGCTGGGAGGGATTGGGGGCAGTAGGAGAAGGGGATGATGACAGAGGATGATATGGCTGGATGGCATCACTGACTCAATGGATGTGAGTTTGAGTGAACTCCGGGAGTTGGTGATGGACAGGGAGGCCTGGCGTTCTGCAATTCATGGGGTCGCAAAGAGTCGGACACAACTGAACTGAACTGAACTGAACTGAAGGGCTTCCTAGGTGGCTCAGATGGTAAAGTGTCTGCCTGCAATGTGGGAGACTGGGTTCAATCCCTGGGTGAGGATGATCCCCTGGAAAAGGAAATGGCAACCCACTCCAGTACTCTTGCCTGGAAAATTGCATGGACGGAGTAGCCTGGTAGGCTACAGTCCACGGGGTTGCAAAGAGTCAGACACGACTGAGCAACTTCACTTTAGTAAGGACCTAGTGGGGACTTCTTAGATCGTCCAGTGGTTAAGACTAAGTCCTTTCTAGGAAGGGAGTAGGGGTTCAATCCCTGGTCAGGGAACCAAGTCCCACATGTATCCAGGCCTGGTTTACAACAAAAAAGAAGGGACCTACTGTATAGCACAGGGAACTCTACTCAATCCTCTAAATGGCCTATATGGGAAAAGAATCTAAAAAGAGTAGATATACATATATATCTACAACTGACTCACTTTGATATACACCTGGAACTAATACAGCATGATAAATCAACTATACCTTGATAAAATTTTAAAAACATACAATTTACATTTTTCTGATAAGATTAGGTGATACTGAGTTCTTCATGTACAGAAAACAGAGACTGGATACAATGGAGTCACGGCTCATGAGTAGAAAGGGGCTGATAAAGGGAAAACACATAGAAATCAAGGCAGCTGTATCCACTAACCACCAACTGGGATTATGAAAAAGAGCAAGAGTAATGTTAAAGATGCAGGACAGGGTATGGAAACACATGAAGGTGCTCGCCAAGAGTAGGATGCTTTGGGTGGCTCTGGACTCAGCGGAGGGTCTGGGAGACACACTAGCCTTGTGAATATACTGGACTTGCCGACTGTGTCTGTACAGGGTGAGAATCATGGAGCCACTGGCCCAGAAGATGAGCACAGAAAGTGAAACTTCAGGGAACACTATCAAAGCTGTATATATTGAGCCTGAGATGTTCTCAAGATCTGTGGCAACACAGTACCCTGAATCTCTTGTATTTGTCATGTTTGTGCTGTGCCATTTTTCAGAAACATATAATGCATACAGAGGAAAAATGAGATTTACAAACATGCACTGGATCCAGCAGAAGGAAATGGAGAAGGCAATGTACTTCGGGGCTTTGACTTTAAGATTCTTCCAACAGGAGTTCATGGGGCTGATCGTGATGGTCTGAAACACACTCAAGAGGCAGGTGGTGCCAATGGACATACTCCTGCCCACTCTCTCAACATACAGAATAAGTTTGCATGCAAAATCACTGGCAAAATGTTTCAACCTCAAAGTTGTAATTGTCTGAGGGACTCCTTTTGAGAGAATGAGCAATATGTTGGCTATAATCAGGTGCTTGCCAATCAAGTCTGTGACCCTCAACCTACACTGAGTGTGGTAAAGAAAGAGGTAATGGTACAGAAGGGAGAAATTGCCCCAGATTCCAAGCACAGTCTGTAAGAAGAAGATTATTCCTATGGCCAGTTGGCTGGGAGCTGTGGTGTCATTCAAGGTACTTCCCTTTAAATGATGGCAACAGTGATTCCTCAGAGCAGAATGCCTCATATAAATTTGTGACATCGAGAGCCAACTTTCCTTGTATGCTTTTGTGAAGTTGCCAAGGCTTCTTGAGACAGGAAACGATGATGAGAGAATCAGTATATTTTATGAGAAATTCATCAGGAAGGATGAAGTGGTGGTAACCGGGAGGAAGCAATGACAAATGAAAGTAAATTGAAAGAAAGCATAAAACAACACTTTAATAAGAAGCTTACTGGAGGAAAAAAAATATCTCCATCAGTGCCCTTATCTTAAAACAGGTCAATTCTAAATGCATTCCCTTCTAAATTTTAAAGAATATATTGTTTTATTGTAGGGACTTCCCTGATGTCTCAGTTTGGAAACAATCTGCCTGCAGTGCAGGAGATCCCAGTTCAATTCCTGAGTTGGGCAGATCTTCTGGAGAAGGGACAGGCTCTTCAGTATTCTTGGGCTTCGCAGGTGGCTCAGTTGGTATTTTAAAGATGAAAATGTATTATTTTAGAAGAAAATACAGGAGTTATTCTAGTGTCTTACAATTTAAAATATATGCTAAATGTATTCCCTGGTTGTCCAGTAGTTAAGAATCTGTCTCGCAATGCAGGGGATGCAGGTTTGATCCCCGGTTGGGGAACTAAGACCCTATATGTCATGGGGTAACTAAGCCTGGGATCTGCAACTAAGGAGTCTGTGCACTACAACCATAGATCCTGGTTGATACAACAAAGCTCCCGGATGATGCAACTAAAACCCAGTGCAGCTAAATAGATAAATATTTTAAATCTATATATATGATAAAGAGCACAGAATATATATACCATATGTTGAAATAACTTTGGACAGATTAAAATTAAGACTGGTTCTCATCAGTACACACACATATACACACACAAAGATACAACTTAGAACCACACAAGCATCTCCTGATAACCACAAAATAAAATAAACAGTGGACAGAGTCTTCAGACAGAAACTTCGATAAAGAAGTTATTCAGTGGATAAGACATGTGGAAAAATATTCCACATCCGTGGTAATCAGGACAATTAAAATATAACAACTACTTATATGTCATTAAATACCATCAAGAAATCTGAAACAGAAATGACAAAAATGCCAAGTTTTGGCATATCTGTGGATCAACCAGAATCTCATACACTGATGGTGGGTGTTCAAATTGGTACAAACATTTTGGAAAACTGTGGTATCAACTTTGCAGATCCGATGTAATACTGTTCTAGGAAATCCATTCCTTATAAATATACTCAACAGGATTTTGTACATGTAACACCCAAAGATTAGTTATATTAATAAAATTTATATGAGAACCCTAATAATTATTAGCAAAGGAGAAAAGGAAAGATATACCCATTTGAATGCAGAGTTCCAAAGAATAGCAAGGAGAGATAAGAAAGCCTTCCTCAGCAATCAATGTAAAGAAATAGAGGAAAACAATAGAATGGGACAGACTGGAGATCTCTTCAAGAAAATTAGAGATACCAAGGAAACATTTCATGCAAAGATGGGCTCGATAAAGGACAGAAATGGTAGGGACCTAACAGAAGCAGAAGATATTAAGAAGAGATGGCAAGAATACACAGAAGAACTGTACAAAAAAGATCTTCACGACCCAGATAATCACAATGGTGTGATCACTCACCTACAGCCAGATATCTTGGAATGTGAAGTCAAGTGGGCCTTAGAAAGCATCACTATGAGCAAAGCTAGCGGAGGTAATGGAATTCCAGTTGAGCTATTCCAAATCCTGAAAGATGATGCTGTGAAAATGCTGCACTCAATATGCCAGCAAATTTGAAAAACTCAGCAGTGGCCACAGGACTGGAAAATGTCAGTTTTCATTCCAATCCCAAAGAAAGACAATGCCAAGGAATGCTCAGACTACCGTACAGTTGCACTCATCTCACACGCTAGTAAAGTGATGCTTAAAATTCTCCAAGACAGGCTTCAGCAATACATGAACCATGAACTTCCAGATGTTCAAGCTGGTTTTAGAAAAGGCAAAGGAACCAGAGATCAAATTGCCAATATCCACTGGATCATCGAAAAAAGCAAGACGTTCCAGAAAAAGATCTATTTCTGCTTTATTGACTATGCCAAAGCCTTTGACTGTGTGGATCACAATAAACTGCTGAAAATTCTGAAAGAGATGGGAATACCAGACCACCTGACCTGCCTCCTGAGAAACCTGTATGCAGGTCAGGAAGCAATAATTAGAACTGGACATGGAACAACAGACTGGTTCCAAATCGGGAAAGGAGAACGTCAAGGCTGTATACTGTCACCCTACTTATTTAACTTATATCCAGAGTACATCTTGAGAAACACTGGGCTAGAGGAAGCACAAGCTTGACTCAAGATTGCTGGGAGAAATATCAATAACCTCAGACATGCAGATGACACCACCCTTATGGCAGAAAGTGAAGAAGTACTGAAGAGCCTCTTGATGAAAGTGAAAGAGGAGAGTGGAAAAGTTAGCTTAAAACTCAACATTCAGAAAACTAAGATCATGCTATCCAGTCCCATCACTTCATGGCAAATAGATGGGGAAGCAGTGGCTGACTATTTTTCTTGGCTCTAAAATCACTACAGATGGTGATTGCAGCCATAAAGTTAAAAGACACTCCTTGGAAGGAAGCTTATGACCAACCTAGACAGCATATTAAAAAGCAGGGACATTATTTTGTCAACAAAGGTCTGTCTAGTCAAAGCTATGGTTTTTCCAGTGGTCATGTCTGGATGTGAGAGTTGGACTATAAAGAAAGCCAAGCGCCAAAGAATTGATGCTTTTGAACTGTGGTATTGGAGAAGACTCTTGAGAGTCCCTTGGACTGCAAGGAGATCCAACCAGTACATCCTAAAGCAGATCAGTCCTGAGTGTTCATTGGAAGAAGTGATGTTGAAGCTGAAACTCCAATACTTTGGCCACCTGATGCAAAAAGCTGACTCATTGGAAAAGACCCTGATGTGGGGAAAGACTGAGGGCAGGAGAAGGGGACGACAGAGGATAAGATGGTTGGATGGCATCACCGACTCGATGGACATGGATTTGGATGGACTCTGGGAGTTGGTGATGGACAGGGAGGCCTGGCGTGCATGGTTCATGGGGTTGCAAAGAGTCGGACACAACTGAGCGACTGAACTGTACTGAATAGCCCCTAACTCTTAATAACCACCCACCCATTAAGAGTTGAATGATCAATTAATCCTTTGATAGTCACACAGTGAAGTCCTATATAGCAATGATAATGAAAAACAGCAATAATATAAAACAATACAGATAAATTAACAAAGATGGAATGGTGGACAAAAGTCCAAATGAAAGATGCTGTATGATTTCTTTCATGTGAAGGCCAAGACAGGCAAAGTGATCTAATATTAAATGTCATAATGCTTGTAAATGTGTGCCCAATAATCCAGGCTTACAAATATAACCAACAAAGCTATAGCCTTGGAAACAGTGAGTTATAAGGAGCACAGAAGTGTTTCATGGGAACTGAGAACATTCTGTTTCTTGATCTAGTTGTGGTCTCCAGAGGTACAATCATTCCCTAAAGTTCACTGAGCTGCGCACTTATTACCTGCGAACATGTCTTTCATTTTTTTAAATTTTTTTTTTACTTTTGTAGGTTTAAAAATACATGTATTATCAAAAAATGTGGAAGGAGCTTGTGATGGCTGTTTCTGTGTATGTGTCTTATCTGCTGTCAGTGTCTGTGAAGGAGGGGAGCTAAGCCTAGATCATAACTTCAACAATGAAACATCAGAGAATA
Source organism: Bos javanicus (assembly GCF_032452875.1). Taxonomy (NCBI): domain Eukaryota; kingdom Metazoa; phylum Chordata; class Mammalia; order Artiodactyla; family Bovidae; genus Bos; species Bos javanicus. The sequence continues at coordinate 58,570,958 of NC_083885.1, read as the reverse complement.
GTAACACTGCTACATACAGTGAATTGTTGATTTTGTCATAAAATTCAGCAGATCAGTATCCTAAGTCTTCCTGCTTTGTGTTGATTCGTTGCTCCATTTGGCATCATGTCCATGAGGAAAATAACGTGTACAGAGAGATACAACTTGTGACACACAAATCTTCTCCTAAATACCAGGAAATATAATGAACAGTAGACATAGTCTTCATATAGGAACTTTGAGAAAGAAGTTACATACTCTCCAGTAGTGCAAAGTGGAGACCCCGATATGCTCGGGAGATTTTTGTTTCAAAAAAGATTTTATCATTTTTTTTATTTGGGTGTCCCAGGTCTTAGTTAATAACATGTAAATGGTTAGTTATGGCACATAAACTCTCAGTTATGGCATGTGGCTTCTAGTTCCCTGACCAGGGATTGAACCTGGATCCCCAGCATTGGGAGCAGAGCCTTAACATCTGGACCACAGGGAAGTCCTTGGGAGCTTTTGCTTTAAGTTCCACCCAGCTGGATTTCCTGTGGCTGATCATGATGGCTGGAGACACTTACTGGGCAAAGGGTGCCAGTGGACCCACATTGTTAGTTCTGGGGGTATAGAAAACACATTTGTATGGCTAAATCACTCAAGACAAGCTTCAGTTAAAGGATGCCATTGTCATGGAGATGCCTTTAAAGGGAATGATCAAAAAGCAACTACAGTCCTGGGCCTGAAGTTCAAATCTGTGAACCTCAACCCTCATTCATTGTAGTATAGGAAGAGATTAATTTAAAGAGAGAAAATGCCCAGGATTCCAACTACAGTCTGAGAGGAGCACACTATTCTTATTGCCAACTCCCTGGAGGCCATTCTGCCAGTTGTTTGATGTTCATAACTGCATGGGGTAGGCACTGGCGCTGATTTTATTGCAAAGATAAGGAGATCCTAGGTACAGAGAGGTCAAGTGATCTGTCTAAATTCACATGCTGATTACAGGCTTAGTGCTGTTATGAACCTGGTAGGCTGAGTCCAAGACAGTGTCCTAACCACTGTAATGCACCAGCCAAACACATCAGCTGTGTTTTTGAATAATTCAGTCTGAAATTTAGTTTTGTTTTTATATCATATAGCTTATTCTATCAGTTCAGTTCAGTCACTCAGTCCTGTCTGACTCTTTGCAACCCCATGGATGTCAGCACACCTGGCCTCCCTGTCCAACACCAACTCCCATAGCTTGCTCAAACTCATGTCCATTGAGTCAGTGATGCCATCCTACCATCTCATCTTCTGTCATCCCCTTCTCCTCCTGCCCTCAGTCTTTCCCAGCATCAGGGTCTTTTCCAATGAGTCAGTTCTTCACATCAGGTGGCCAACATATTGGAGTTTATTCCAAAATGTTTACATATTACAATTTTGGTTATAAAAAGTTTCCATATCTGCATTAGTATTTATTCTGTAAGTCAATAACATATAAAGAAAATTCCCTAGATTAGGAAATGGCACTGACCCCAGTATTCTTGCCCAGGAAATCTTAGGAACAGAGGAGCCTGGAGAACTACAGTCGATTGGGTCACAAACTGAGCCACTAACACGTACACACACACACAGAATCCTATAGGAAAGTACCTTCTGTCCATATTGGATTTAATGAATGCAAGTTTTCCTCAATATAAGTTTTGCAACAGAACGATGCATTCCAATCATGCCAGGCACAAATTCACTACTGTTCAGTTCAGTCACTCAGTCATGTCCGACTCTTTGCGACCCCATGAATCACAGCACGCCAGACCTCCCTGTCCATCACCAACTCCCAGAGTTCACTCAGACTCATGTCCATCGAGTCAGTGATGCCATCCAGCCATCTCATCCTCTGTCGTCCCCTTCTCCTTCTGCCCCCAATCCCTCCCAGCATCAGAGTCTTTTCCAATGAGTACAGTATCTATCAAAAAAGACTTGGACAATATTACTTTGTTTAATAAACTATGAACCATGAAATACTACTATACAATAAATGAGTATAGGATAGAAATGAAATAATTATTTTGATAGATCCTTAGGTATTTTTAAAATCAAGGTTAAGTGAGACTACAATATAACAAGATTTGTGAAGAATATTAACATACTGCTGCTGCTGCTGCTGCTAAGTCACTTCAGTCGTATCCGACTCTGCAACCCCATAGACTGCAGCCCACCAGGCTCCCCCGTCCCTGGGATTCTCCAGGCAAGAACATTGGAGTGGGTTGCCATTTCCTTCTCTAATGCATGAAAGTGAAAAGTTAAAGTGAAATTGCTCAGTCATGTCCGACTCTTAGTGACCCCATGGACTGCAGCCTACCAGGGTCCTCCATCCATGGGATTTTCCAGGCAAGAGTAGACACATGTAAAAGTATAATCTGGAGAATATTGACTCCTGTGTGTTGCAAAAGTGAAACCATAAAGAAATGAATGTGTGCTTGGAATTGGTGTTAGAATATTATGAGATTAGACAACATATGAAAAGATGCATTTGGTCCTGGCAGCTATATTCCAAACCTCACCACTATAAAGCTGCCTTTTCCTGAAATGCTGCTTCTCTATCTTGAAGAGGGATAGCAATCTCGCCATCAGCTGCTGCTGCTGCTGCTAAATCATTTCAGTCATGTGCGACTCTGTGCGACCCCATAGACAGCAGCCCATTAGGCTCCTCTGTCCCTGGGATTCTCCAGGCAAGAATATTGGAGTGGGTTGCCATTTCCTTCTCCAATGCATGAAAGTGAAAGTGAAGTCGCTCAGTCGTGCCCAACTCTTAGCGACCCCATGGACTGCAGCCCACCAGGCTTCTCTGTCCACGGGATTTTCCAGGCAAGAGTACTGGAGTGGGTTGCCATTGCCTTCTCCACTCGCTATCAGCATCAGACCTCAAATGTTTCAGAAAAGACACCATTGCTATGTCCAGTAAGTACATTATATGCTTAGGGTTAGATGTATATATGAAATCATTTCTATTCTTTAAAATCATATTCACAGTTTCTGTAGAGGATAAGAAAATAGTTACTTTTCTATTCTAGTCTTCATGGAAAGCATAAAGGCATTATGATAACACTTCTAATACAAATTTAAAATTAGAATTTCTGAAAGGTTATGTTACAGCAGATTGATCTTAGAAATACAACCCTTAAGTTCCTTGAAGATGACCTTTGGCACTTCCCTGGTGGTCCAGTGGCTAAGACTCTGCCCTCCCAATGCAGGGAGCCTGGGTTTGATTTCTGGAGAGTTTAGATCCCACGTGCTGCAACTAAGAGTTCACATGCTGCAACTAAGGTAAATACTTTGAAAAATGATTCCTCATTATTATCACTAGGATTGTTTCTTGAGTCCTCCAAAGTAAGAGTTTCACAAAATATCTTTAGGAGCTATCAAGTTTGGTGTTACCTGATGGTGGGAAAGATTGAAGGCTGGAAGAGAAGGGGACGGCAGTGGATGAGATAGGTGGATGGCATCACTGAGTTGATGGACATGAGTCTGAACAAACTCTGGGAGACAGTGAAGGAAAGGGAACCCTGGTGTGCTGCAGTCCATGGGGTTGCAAAGAGTCAGACACAACTGAGTGAGTGAACAACAAGAAAGATGTTGATCTCACTTTAACTAAGCTCTCTCCTAAGGAATTATTCTGCCTTCCTTACCTGCTTTGCCACTGGCTCTGTTCCCACTCTACCCCCCACTCCCCAGAACGGTCCCTTTTCCAAACATGAACACTTACTCAGACCTCCTTCCTTACAGACTCTATCTCCTCTTAGACTGAAATACAAAGTACTCGACTCCTTCTCATTCCTTCTCATAAGAAGCATGCTGGGCTCAGGGTGAAGGTCATGCAGCCAGGACGTGAGTGGGAGGGAGGCAGTCAGACCCTGAGATAAAGGTTTAGGAGCTGTGATCTCATCCTCCTTCAGAACTGCAATTATCATTTCACTTGAAGTGGCAATGACAGGGCCAGCTTGAGGAGCTAATGATCTTTCTGAAAAACTTTTTTTGAGTTGGTAATTACCAAAACCAATTGTGAGTCTCCTGTGAGTATCTCCAAAGAGACCACTGATGTGTTTGAGAGAAGCTCATAATTTTTCATGATGAAGGTTATTTTGAAATGATTAGGATTTTTATACAACTCTGAAAACTTTTGCTTTTGTAAACAGGTTGTTTGATCTTAGGTTTTACCCTCAGCCACCACCCACCAAATAAAGTCAATTGTGAGTCTACCAGGCTTTATTCTGGAAACAAACAAAAAACACCGAATTAAACTTGAGTATGATAAAAGAATTTTTCTTGTGTGTGTTCATTTATTTATTTACTTGGCTGTGCTGGGTCTTAGTTGTGGCACACAAACTATTATTTGCAGCACGTGGGATCTAGTTCCATGATCAGGGATCAAACTTGCACACCCACTGCAATAGAGGCTTGGAGTCTTAGCCACCAAGCCACCAGGGAAGTCCCTGTATGGGACCTTCTTTCTTGTATTCAAAACAGCTCTACTTTTTCTTCTCTTTCCTGCATCTCTGATCCTACACTGGACTACACAGTTTTAGATCCTGGGTGAAGACTTCAGTTCAGTTCAGTTCAGTTCAGTCGTGTCCAACTCTTTGCGACCACATGGACTGCAGCATGCCAAGCCTCCCTGTCCATCACTAACTCCCGGAGTTCACTCAAACTCATGTCTATTGAGGCAATGATGCCATCCAAACATCTCATCCTCTGTCGTCCCCTTCTCCTGGCTTCAATCTTTCCCAGCATCAGGATCTTTTCAAATGAGTCAGCTCTTCACATAAGGTGGCCAAAGTATTGAAGTTTCAGCTTCTACATCAGTGCTTCAAATAAACACTCAGGACTGATCTCCTAAGGATGAACTGGTTGGATATCCTTGCAGTTCAAGGGACTTTCAAGAAACTTCTCCAATACCTTTAAAAGCATCATTTCTTTGGTGCTCAGCTTTCTTTATAGTCCAACTCTCACATCCATATACGACTACTGGAAAAACCACAGCCTTCACTAGACGGACCTTTGTTGGCAAAGTAATGTCTCTGCTTTTTAATATGCTGTCTAGTTTGGTCATAAGTTTCCTTCCAAGGAGTAAGTGTCTTTTAATTTCATGGCTGCAGTCACCATCTGCAGTGATTTTGGAGCTCCCCCCAAAATAAATTCAGCCACTGTTTCCACTGTTTTCCCATCATTTGCCATGAAGTGATGTGACTGGATGCCATGATCTTAGTTTTTGATTGTTGAGTTTTAAGCCAACTTTTTCACTCTCCTCTTTCACCTTCATCAAGAAGCTCTTTAGTTCTTCTTTCCTTTTGCCATAAGGGTGGTGTCATCTGCATATCTGAGGTTATTGATATTTCTTCCAGAAATCTTGATTCTAGCTTGTGCTTCATCCAGCCCTGCGTTTCTCATGATGTACTCTGCATATAAATTAAATAAGGAGGGTGACGATATACAGCCTTGATGCTCTCCTTTTCCTAATGGAACCAGTCTGTTGTTCCATGTCCAGTTCTAACTGTTGCTTCCTGACCTGCATACAGGTTTCTCAGGAGGCAGGTCAGGTGGTTTGGTATTCCCATCTCTCAGAATTTTCCATAGTTTATTGTGATACACACAGTCAAAGGCTCTGGCATAGTCAATAAAGCAGAAATAGATGTTTTTCTGAAACTGTCTTGCTTTTTCCATGATCCAGCGGATGTTAGCAATTTGATCTGGCTCCTCTGCCTTTTCTAAAACCAGCTTGAAAATCTGGAAGTTCACGGTTCACATCTTGCTGAAGTCTGGCTTGGAAAATTTTGAGCATTACTTTACTAGTGTGTGAGATGGGTGCATTTGTGTGGTAGTTTGAGCATTCTTTGGCATTGCCTTTCTTTGGGATTGGAATGAAAACTGACCTTTTCCAGTCCTGTGGCCACTGCTGAGTTTTCCAAATTTGCTGGCATACTAAGTGCAGCATTTTCACAGCATCATCTTTTAGGATTGAAATAGCTCAACTAGAATTCCATCACCTCCACTAGCTTTGTTCATAGTGATACTTCCTAAGGCCCACTTGACTTCACATTCCAGGATGTCTGGCTCTAAGTGAGTGATCACACCATTGTGATTATCTCGGTTGTGAAGATCTTTTTTGTACAGTTTTTCTGTGTGTTCTTGCCACCTCTTCTTAATATCTTCTGCTTCCATTACATTAGGTGTATACCATTTCTGTCCTTTATTGGGCCCAGGTTTGCCTTTAATGTTCCCTTGGTATCTCTAATTTTCTTGAAGAGATCTCTAGACTTTCCCATTGTATTATTTTCCTCTATTTCTTTGCACTGATCACTAAGGAAGGCTTTCTTATCTCTCCTTGCTATTCTTTGGAACTCTGCATTCAAATAGGTATATCTTTCCTTTTCTCCTTTGCTTTTCCCTTCTTTTCTTTTCACAGCTATATGAGAGGCCTCCTCAGACAGCCATTTTGCTTTTTTGCGTTTCTTTCTCTTGAGGATGGTCTTGTTCCCTGTCTCCTGTACAATGTCATGAACCTCTGTTCATAGTTCATCAGGTGCTCTATCAGATCTAGTCCCTTAAATCTATTTCTCACTTCCACTGTATAATTGTAAGGGATTTGATTTAGGTCATACCTGAATGGTCTAGTGGTTTTCCTTACTTTCTTCAATTTAAGTTTCAATTTTGCAATACGGAGTTCATGATCTGGGCCACAATCAGCTCCCAGTCTTGTTTTTGCTGACTGTATAGAGCTTGTCCATCTTTGATTTTGGTGTTGACCATCTGGTGATATCCATGTGTAGAGTCTTCTCTTGTGTTGTTGGAAAAGGGTGTTTGCTATGACTAGTGTGTTCTCTTAGCAAAACTCTGTTAGCTTTGCCCTGCTTCATTCTGTACTCCAAGGCCAAATTTGCCTGTTACTCCAGTTGTTTCCTGACTTCCTACTTTTGCATTCCAGTCCCCTATAATGAAAAGGACATCTTTTTTGGGGTGTTGTTTCTAAAAGGTCTTGTAGGTCTTCATAGAACCATTCAATTTTAGCTTCTTCAGCATTACTGGTCAGGGCATAGACTTGGAACACTGTGGTATTGAATGGTTTGCCTTGGAAACAAACAGAGACCATTCTGTCATTTTTGAGATTTCATCCAAGTACTGCATTTTGGACTCTTTTGTTGACTATGATGGCTACTCCCTTTCTTCTAATGGATGGTACCTCATTGTGGTGTTGATTTGCATTTCTCTGATAATGAGTGATGTTGTGCATCTTTTCATGTGTTTGTTAGCCATCTGTGTGTCTTCTTTGGAGAAATGTCTGTTTAGTTCTATGGCCCATTTTTTGACTGGGTGGTTATTTTACTAGAATTGAGCTGCATGAGCTACTTGTATGTTTGTGAAAGTAATTCTTTGTCAGTTGCTTCATTTGCTATTATTTTCTCCCATTCTGAAGGTGGTATTTTCACCTTGCTTATGGTTTCCTTCGTTGTGCAAAAGCTTTTAAGTTTAATTAGGTCCCTTTTGTTTATTTTTTATTTTATTTCCATTACTGTGGGAGGTGGGTCATAGAGGATCCTCCTGTAATTTATATCAGAGAGTGTTTTGCTTATGTTTTCCTCTAGGAGTTTTATAGTTTCTGGTCTTTCATTTAGATCTTTAATCCATTTTGAGTTTATTTTTGTGTACAGTGTTAGAAAGTGTTCTAGTTTCATTTTACAAGTGGTTGACCGGTTTTCCAAGCACCACTTGTTAAAGAGATTGTCTTTTCTCCATTGTATATTCTTGCCTCTTTTGTCAAAGATAAAGTGTCCATAGGTGTGTGGATTTATCTCTGGGCTTTATTATTTGTTCCATTTCTTTACTGGAGTTAAATCACTGAAATATATGCCTGACCATTTTGGAGGAGCTTGCATTTTGATGGCAGAAATGGATGATCCTGCTCACATTTTTTATTGTCTGAATAGGGCAGGAAAACTACCCTCTGGAATGGGAGATCCCAGTTCTGCATTCTCTCCTTAATGTTTTCCTGATTTAAATCTTGTAGGATCATCACTTCTTTCAGAGACAAAGCTTTGGGCTTTGGGCTCTAGTGATCCAAGGACACCTGGCTGTCCCTTCTGCCCTCCAAATGGCTTTAAGAACCCCTGGGAAGCTACCATATTTCTCTGAAGGACAGTCTGGATATAGGACAATGAGTCAGACATGAAAAGACAAGTTTTTTGATACAAGGATGGTGTGATGGCAAGTCTGAAGCTGGCTGTGGAGCTCTCCCTCAAATTTAACATTCCACTCAGCAGCAAGATGGGTTTTAAGGAATGGCATGAACATGCAGAGTAGAGAGCATGGAATGTTTACTGGAGCCCTCAGTTGACTTTTCCATATGTAAATTTTGGACTGTGTTCCAGTATGTCTTAGGACACTTCTCCTAATATTGTTGAGGACCAGAGAACTTCTCAGGCTTAACTTTCTTCCTGAATCTTTCTTCCTGAAATTTCTGTCACCAGCTACTCTTTGCTGGAGCCCCTAATTTCTTGTATACCAAAGAAACAGTCCTCTGCTGACTTCCCTGGTGGTCCAGAGGTTATGACTCTGCACTCCCAATGCAGGGGCTCTAGGTCCCATCCACTGGTTGGGGAACTAGACCAACAAGATGCAACTAAGAGTTGGCCTGCAGAGTTGAACTATAAGGAAAGCTGTGAGCCAAAGAATTGATGCTTTTGAACTGTGGTGTTGGAGAAGACTCTTGAGAATCCCTTGTACTGAAAGGAGATCCAACCAGTTCATCCTAAAGGAGATCAGTCCTGAATATTCATTGGAAGGACTGATGCTGAAGCTGAAACTCCAATACCTTGGCCACCTGATTGGAAGAACTGACTCATTTGAGAAGACCCTGATGCTGGGAAAGATTGAAGATGGGAGGAGAAGGGGACAACACAGGATGAGATTGTTGGTTGGCATCACCGACTCAATAGACATGAATGTGAGAAAACTCTGGGAGTTGGTGATGGACAGGGAGGCCTGGCGTGCTGCAGTCCATGCGGTCACAAAGAGTCAGACACAACTGAGCAACTGAACTGAGCTGAACTGAAATGTAAAAGGAAGAATGTGTCAGTAGTTTACATTAGAAATCACTGTTCTGGGAGAATGGAGACATGTATGTGTATGACTGAGTCCCTTCCCTGTTCATCTGAAAGTATCACAACAGTTAACTGGTTATGTGTGTGCTAAGTCGCTTCAGTTGTGTCCAACTCTTTTCAACCCTATGGACTATAGCCTGCCAGGCTCCTCTGTCCATGGGATTCTCCAGGCAGGAATACTGGAGTGGGTTGCCATGCACTCCTCCAGGGAATCTTCCTGACTCAGGGATTGAACCAAGTCTCCTACATTGGCAGGCAGGTTCTTTACCACTAGTGCCACCTGGGAAGCTCCATTTACTGGCTATACTCCAATATAAAATTAAAAGTTAAAAGAAAAGAAATCATTGATCTAATTTGTACAAATTTGTATTAATGAAAATTAAAATGGATATGGTGATAATAGACATTTTCTAAGTTATTTTACTTTATCAATACAGATCCCAACACTGATATGAAGTTCAAACAGAGAAATATCCACAGAAGACAGAATGGTGTTTATAAAAGTGCCCATCACAAATGAAAACACCAGGATCAGATGGTTTAACAGGCACTATCAACAATTTTTTAAATGTATTTTTTGTTGCGCTGGGTGTTCACTAATGCACATATCCTTTCTCTAGTCACAGTGAGTGGGAGTTTCTCTCTAATTGTGGTGCATGGGCTTCTCATTGTGGTGACTTCTATTCTCTCAGAGCCCAGGCTCTAGACCCATGGTCTTGAGTAGTTGTGGTGCACAGGCTTAATTGTCCCATGGCATGTGGAATCTTCCTGGACCAGGGATTGAGCCCATGTCTCTGTATTAACAGGTGGATTCTAAACCACTGGACACCAGGGAAGTCCTCTGCTATTCTTTTAACTATAGCCTGGGCTGCTTTCTCCATTCAGCAGTACTGAATGGTTACCAGAGGTCTTTGTACATACTTTAGCTGAATTTCATTAAGGAGCACTCATTGCTTATGCAATGAATGATGAGACATGAAGTTTACTAGGCAAAATCACTCCTTTTCATTTTCCACCAGGCAAACACACAATCTGAACAAAGCCCACTATCCATTTCCCCTGAGTTTTTGGTGCAAGTGAGAAGTTTAAGAGTGAAACATAATCAGTCAGGCCATGCCTGTTTTAAAACTAACTGCAAGTGTGCGGTTTCTAAAACCAACTTAGTTTCAACTTAGTAATTCTATAGAAGGACTCAGCACTCACTGAGAGCTGGTCCACTCACTGTAATGCAATGCAGGAGACCTGGGTTTGATCCCTGGTTTGGGAAGATCTCCTTGAGAAGGGAATGGCAACCCACTCCAGTATTCTTGTGTGAAGAATTCCATGGTCAGAAGTGCCTGGTGGGCTATAGTCCTTGGGGTCACAAAGAGTTTGACATGACAGAGTGACTTAAAAAAATGACATCAGTCAATGGAAGAGATGCATGGGTCAGAGTTCAGAAAAAATAGTTAAATTGGAGCCCCAGTTTTCCTCTCCCCATGAAGTGATGGTATGTGATTTTCCTGGCATTGATACCTGACAACTCATGGAGTACTGCCACCAGGGAGCTTCACCAAGCCCAAGTGCCCAGTGTTTTACTTGAGCTCATCAGTATCTGTCTGTGTGGCTGAGCTTTAGTCTCCAGTTCTTCTGAGAGTCAGGCTAATCCTGTTATCACCAATTCCTCCAGAATCCAACCTGATACTACATAGCCTAAAGCCCCAAAAATCTTACACTGTGAGAGAGTCTTGTGGCCATGCTGTCAAACAAAAAATACTTTTTATATCAGAAAAACAACCTACAGAATGGGAGAAAATATTTGCAAATGATGCAACTGGCAAAGGCTTAATCTCCAAAATATACAAACAGCTCATACAACTCAATATCAGCGGATTCATTTTGATATTTGGCAAAACTAATACAATTATGTAAAATTTAAAAATAAAATAAAATTTTAAAAAAAGAAGAAAAAAAAAAGAAAAAGAAATTCAAGCAACCCAATCAAAAAGTGGGCAGAAGATCCAAATAGACATTTCTTCAAAGAAAGTATACAGGTGGCCAACAGGCTCATGAAAAAATTCCCAACATTGGTAATTATCAGAGAAATGCAAATCAAACCTAGTGAGACATCACCTTACACTGGTCAGAATGGCCATCATCAAAAAGTCTACAAAAAATAAATGCTGGAGAGGGCGTAGAGAAAAGGGAATCGTCCTTCATTGTTGGTGGGAATGTAAATTGGTTTAGCTACTATCAAGAACACAATGTAGCTTCCTTAAAAAAAAACTAAAAATATAGCAATTAATACCATATGATCCCGCAATTACACTCCTGGCCATATACCCAGAGAAAATTATAATTTGAAAATATACACACATCCCAGTGTTCACAGCAGCACTATTTACAATGGCTAAGCCATGGAAACATCCTAAATGTGCATCACCTGAAAAATGGATAAAGAAAAGATGGTATAAAAACACAACAGAATATTACTCAGCCATTAAAAAGAATGAAATAATGCGATATGTGGCACCATGGATGGACCTAGGGATTATCATACTAAATGAAGCAGGACAGAGAAAAACAAATAGCAGATAATATCATTTATATATGGAATCTTTTTGTAAAAAGACATACAAATAAACTTATTTACAAAATAGAATGAGACTCACAGACATAGAAAACAAACTTATGATTACTAAAGGTGAAATGGGGGAGGAAGGAAAAATTCAGTTCAGTTCAGTTTAGTCATTCAGTCATGTCTGACTCTGTGTGAACCCATGGACAGCAGCCCACCAGGCTCCTCTGTCCAGAGGATTCTTCAGGCAAGAATACTGGAGTGGGTTGCCATTTCCTTCTCTGATAGGATCAGAAGTGGAATTTTATTTATTTATTTATTTATTTAGGCTGTGTTGGGTCTTCATGGGTGCATGTGGGCTTTCTCTAGTTGTGGTGAGTGTGGGCTCCTTGCTGCAGTGGCTTTTCTTGCAGAGCACAGGCTCTAGGCACACAGGCTCAGTATTGTCGTGCTTGGGCTTAGTTGCCCTGTGGCATGTGGGATCTTCCCAACCTGGGAATCGAACTAGAGTCTCCTGCATTGCCAGCTGGATTCTTTATCACCGAGTCACCAAGGAAGCCCCAAACATACACTACTATATATGAAATAGATAACTAATAAGGACCTAGGGGGAATTCCCAGATGGTCCCATGGTTAAGATGAAGTCCTTTTTAGGCAGGGGTTCAAACCCTGGTCAGGGAACCAAGTCCCACATGTCTCCAGGCCTGGTTTACAACAAAAAAAGAAGTGACCTGCTGTATAGCACGGGGAACTCTACTCAATCCTCTGTAATGGCCTATATGGGAAAAGAATTTAAAAAGAGTAGATATACATATATATGTATAGCTGACTCACTTTTATATATACCCGGAAGTAACACAACACTATAAATCAACTATACCTTGATAAAATTTAAAAAACATACAATTTAAGCTTTTCTGATAAGATTAGGGGATACTGAGTTCTTCGTGTACAGAAAGCAGAGACTAGATACAATGGAGTCATGGCTCATGAGCAGAAAGGGGCTGATAAAGGGAAAACACACAGAAATCAGGCCAGTTGTATACACCAACCACCAACTGGGATTATGAACAAGAGCAAGAGTAATGTTAAAGATGCAGGACAGAGTGTGGAAACACATGAAGGTGCTCGCCAAGAGTAGGATGCTTTGCGTGGCTCTGGACTCAGCAGAGGGTCTGGGAGACACACTAGCCTTGTGAATATACTGGACTTGCCTACTGTGTCTGTACAGAGTGAGAATCATGGAGCCACTGGCCCAGAAGATGAGCACAGAAAATGAAACTTCAGGGAACGCTATCAAAGCTGCATATATTGAGCCTGAGATGTTCTCAAGATCTGCGGCAGCACAGTACCCTGAATCTCTTATATTTGTCATGTTTGTGCTGCGCCATTTGTCAGAAACATATAATGCATACAGAGGAAAAACGAGATGTACAAACAGGCACTGGATCCAGCAGAAGGAAATGGAGAAGGCAATGTACTTTGGGGCTTTGACTTTAAGATTCTTCCAACAGGAGTTCATGGGGCTGATCGTGATGGTCTGAAACACACTCAAGAGGCAGGTGGTGCCAATGGACATACTCCTGCCCACTTTCTCAAAATACAAAATAAGTTTGCATGCAAAATCACTGGAAAAATGTTTCAACCTCAAAGCTGTAATTGTCTGAGGGAGCCCTTTTGAGAGAATGACCAAAAAGTTGGCAATAGCCAGGTGCTTGCAAATCAAAGCTGTGACCCTCATCCTGCACTGAGTGTGGTAAAGAAAGAGGTAATGGTACAGAAGGGAGAAATTGCCCCAGATTCCAAGCACAGTCTGTAGCAAGAATATTATTCCAAAGGCCAGTTGGCTGGCGGCTGTTGTGTCATTCAAGATACTCCCCTTTACATGATGGCAACAGTGACTCCTCAGAGCAGAATGGCTCATATAAATCTGTGACATCAAGAGCCAACTTTCCTTGTGTGCTTTTGTGAAATTGCCAAGGCTTCATGTGATGGGAAACGATGAGAGAATCAGTATATTTTACGAAAATGTTAGTGGTAGTGACCTGGAGGAAGCAATGACAAATGAGAGTAAATTGAAAGAAAGCATAAAACAACACTTTTAAGAAGCTTACTGGAGGAAAAAAATATCTCCATCACTGCCTTCATCATAAAAGAGGTCAATTCTAAATGCATTTCCCTTCTAAATTTTAAAGAAGATAATGTATTATTGTAGGGACTTCCCTGATGGCTCAATTGGTAGAGAAAATCTGCCTGTAATGCAGGAAACCCCAGTTCAAAACCTGGATTGGGAAAGATCTACTGGAGAAGAGATATGCTACCCACTCCAGTATTCTTGGGCTTTCCATGTGGCTCAGCTGGTATTTTAAAGAAGATAATGTAGTATTTTAGAAAAAAGACAGGAGTTATTCTAGGGTCTTACAATTTCAAATATATGCTACAGGTACTTCTCTGGTTATCCAGTAGCTAAGAATCTTTCTCGCAAAGCAGGGGACACAGATTTGAAACACACTCAAGAGGTAGGTTGTGCCAATGGACATACTCCTGCCCACTCTCTCAACATACAAAATAAGTTTGCAAGCAAAATCACTGGCAAAATGTTTCAACCTCAAAGCTGTAATTGTCTGAGGGAGCCCTTTTGAGAGAATGACCAAAAAGTTGGCAATAGCCAGGTGCTTGCAAATCAAAGCTGTGACCCTCATCTTGCACTGAGTGTGGTAAAGAAAGAAGTAATGGTACAGAAGGGAGAAATTGCCCTGGTTGGGCAACTAAGACCCTATATGCCACAGGGTAACCAAGCCTGGGATCTGCAACTAGAGAGTCTGTGCACCACAACCAAACATCCTGGTTGATACAACAAAGCTCCCATATGATGCAACTAAGACCCAATGCAGCTAAATAAATAAATATTAAAAATACATATATATATATGCTAAAGAGAACAGTATATAAAAACCATATGGTGAAGTAACTTTTGTACACATGAAAATTAAGACTGGTTCTCATCAACACACACAAAGATGCAACTTAGAACCACACAAGTATGTCCTAAAAACCACAAAATAGAATAAAGAGTGGACAGAGTCTTCAAACAAAAACTTGAAGAAGGAACTTATTCAGTGGATAAGACATGTGGAAAACTATTCCACATCCTTGGTAATCAGGACAATTAAAATATAACCATTACCTATATGTCATCAAATACCATTAAGAAATATAAAACAGAAATGAAATGACAAAAATGCCAAGTTTTAGCATAGCTGTGGATCAACCAAGAATCTCATACACTGATGGTGGGTGTTCAAATTGATACAAACATTTTGGAAAACTGTGGTATCTACTTAGCAGATCCGATGTAATCCAGTTCTAAGAAATCCACTCCTATGAATATACTCAACAGGATTTCGTACATATATCACCCGAAGAGTAGTTATATTAATAGGATTTATATGAGAGCCCTAATCATTACTTGTAATAGCCCCTAACTCTTAATACCCACCTACCCATTAACAGCTGAATGATCAATTAAAGATTTGATAGTCACGCAATGAAGTCCTATATAGCAATGATAATGAAAAAACAACAATAAAGAAAACAATACAGAAAAAGTCACAAAGATGTAATGGAATGGAGGAAAAAGTCAAAATGAAAGATGCTTAAAAACAATGGATTAAAGACAATCTCTTTAACAAGTGGTGCTGGGAAATCTGGTCAACCACTTGTAAAAGAATGAAACTAGAACACTTTCTAACACCATATACAAAAATAAACTCAAAATGGATTAAAGATCTCAACGTAAGACCAGAAACTATAAAACTCCTAGAGGAGAACATAGGCAAAACACTCTCCAACATACATCACAGCAGGATCCTCTATGACCCACCTCCCAGAATATTGGAAATAAAAGCAAAAATAGACAAATGGGACCTAATTAAACTTAAAAGCTTCTGCACATCAAAGGAAACTATTAGCAAGGTGAAAAGACAGCCTTCAGAATGGGAGAAAATAATAGCAAATGAAGCAACTGACAAACAACTAATTTCAAAAATATACAAGCAACTCCTACAGCTCAACTCGAGAAAAATAAATGACCCAATCAAAAAATGGGCCAAAGATCTAAATAGACATTTCTCCAAAGAAGACATACAGATGGCTAACAAACACATGAAAAGATGCTCAACATCACTCATTATCAGAGAAATGCAAATCAAAACCACTATGAGGTACCACTTCACACCAGTCAGAATGGCTGCAATCCAAAAGTCTACAAATAATAAATGCTGGAGAGGGTGTGGAGAAAAGAGAACCCTCTTACACTGTTGGTGGGAATGCAAACTAGTACAGCCACTATGGAGAACAGTGTGGAGATTCCTTTAAAAACTGGAAATAGAACTGCCTTATGATCCAGCAATCCCACTGCTGGGCATACACACTGAGGAAACCAGAAGGGAAAGAGACACGTGTACCCCAATGTTCATCGCAGCACTGTTTATAATAGCCAGGACATGGAAGCAACCTAGATGTGCATCAGCAGATGAATGGATAAGAAAGCTTTGGTACATATACACAATGGAGTATTACTCAGCCATTAAAAAGAATACATTTGAATCAGTTCTAATGAGGTGGATGAAACTGGAGCCTATTATACAGAGTGAAGTAAGCCAGAAAGAAAAACACCAATACAGTATACTAACGCATATATATGGAATTTAGAAAGATGGTAACAATAACCCTGTATACGAGACAGCAAAAGAGACACTGATGTATAGAACAGTCTTATGGACTCTGTGGGAGAGGGAGAGGGTGGGAAGATTTGGGAGAATGGCATTGAAACATGTAAAATATCATGTATGAAATGAGATGCCAGTCCAGGTTCAATGCACGATACTGGATGCTTGGGGCTAGTGCACTGGGACGACCCAGAGGGATGGTATGGGGAGGGAGGAGGGAGGAGGGTTCAGGATGGGGAACACATGTATACCTGTGGTGGATTCATTTTGATATTTGGCAAAACTAATACAATTATGTAAAGTTTAAAAATAAAATAAAATTAATTTAAAAAAATTAAAAAAATAAAAAAATAAAAATAAAAAAATAAACTCTGTACTAAGGATTATTTAAAAAAAAAAATGAAAGATGCTGTATGATTTCTTTCATGTGAAGGCCAAGAGTGGCAAAGTGATCTAATATTAAATGCAATAATATTTGTAAACGTAAACCGAATAATCCAGGCCTGCAAATATACCCAACAAAGCTACAGCCTTGGAAATAGTGAGTTTAAGGGGTACAAGAGAGTTTTATGGGCACTGAGAACATTCTGTTTCTTGATCTAGTTGTGGTCTCCAGAGGTGCAATCATTCCTGAAATTTCACTGAGCTATGCACTTATAACCTGCAAACATGTCTTTAATTTTTTAAAATCATGTATTATCAAAAAATGTGGAAGGAGCTTGGGAAAGCCCGTTTCTGTGAATTTGTCTCATCTGCTGCCTGTGTCTGTGAAGGAGGGGAGCTGTAAGCCCAGATCATAACTCCAACAATGAAACATCAGAGAATAGTAACACTGCTGCATACAGTGAATCGCTGATTTTGTCTTAAAATTCAGCAGATCAGTATCCTAAGTCTTCCTGCTTTGTGTTGATGTGTTGCTCCATTTGGCATCATATCCATGGAGAAAATAATGTTTACACAGAGATTTGACTTCTGACCACACAATCTTCTCCTAAAGACCAGGAAATATAATGAACAGTAGACATAGTCTTCATACAGAAACTTTGAGAAAGAAGTTACATACTGTTCAGTAGTGCAAAATGGAGACCCCAATATGCTCAGGAGCTTTTTTTAAAAGAGGATTTTATTTATTTCATCTTATTCATTTATTTATTTGGCTACACCAGATCTTAGTTAATGGTATGTAAACTCTCAGTTATGGCATGCGGCTTCTAGTTCCCTGACCAGGAATTGAACCTGGATCCCTTGCATTGGGAGCAGAGTTTTAACTTCTGGACCACGGGGAAGTCCCCTCCTTGGGAGCTTTTGCTTTAAGTTCCACCCACCTGGATTTCCTGAGGCTGATCTTGATGGCTGGAGACACTTAAGGGGCAAGGGGTACCAATGGACATACCCTGCCAGCTCTGGGGGCATAGAGAACACACTTCCATGGCTAAATCCCTGAAGACAAGCTTCAGTTAAAGGCTGCCATTGTCATGGAGATGCCTTTAAGGGGAATGACCAAAAAGCAACTACAGTCCTGTGCCTGAAGGTCAAGTCTGTGAACCTCAACTCACATTCATGGTAGTAAAGGAACAGATTAAGATAAAGAGAAAAAACACCCAGGATTCCAAATATAGTCTGAGAGGAGCACACCATTCTTATTGCCAACTCCCTGGAGGCCATTCTGCCTGGTGTTTGATGGTCATAACTGCATGGGGTTATGCAGTTTATAAAATAAGAGATCCAGTGTACAGAGAGGTCAAGGGATCTGTCTAAATTCACATGCTGATTACAGGCTTAGAAGTGGTATGAACCTGGTAGGCTGAGTCCAAGACAGTGTCCTAACCACTGTGATGACCAACCAAACACATCAGCTGTTTTTTAATAACCCACTCTGAAATTTAGTTGTTTTATTTTATATCATATGGTTTATTCTATCAGTTCAGTCTAGTCACTCAGTTGTGTCTGACTATTTGCAACCCCATGGACGGTAGCACACCAGGCTTCCCTGTCCATCACCAACTCCCGGAGTGTGCTCAAACTCATGTCCATTGAGTCTGTGATGTCATCCAACCATCTCATATTCTGTCATCCCCTTCTCCTCCTGCCTTCAATCTTTCCCAGCTCGGGGTCTTTTGCAATGGCTCAGTTCTTCTCAAGTGGCCAAAGTATTAGAGTTTATTCCTTACCTTTTATATATTATAATTTTGGTTATAAAAAGTTTCCATATCTGCATAAGTATTTATTCCATAGGTAAATAACATTACAAGAAGACTCCCTGGATTGGAAATGGCAACCCACTCCAGTATTCTTGCCTGGGAAATCCTAAGAACAGAGGAATCTGGTGAGCTATGGTCCACGGGGTCACAAACTGAGCCACTAACATGTATACACACACATACACACAAACACACACAAACTTATAGGAAAGTACTTCCTGTCCATACTGGATATAATGAATGCAAGATTTTCTCAGTATAAGTTTTGCAACATAAAGGTGCATTCCTATCATGCCAGGCACAAATTCACTATGGTATCTTAAACTATGAACCATGAAATACTACTATATGATAAATGAGTATAGGCTAGAAATGAAAGAATTATTTTTGTCTAAATCCTTAGGTCTTTTTAAAATCAAGGTTAAGTGAGACTACAATATAATAAGATTTATGAAGAATATTAACATACTAGATACATGTAAAGTACAATCTGGAGAATATTGACTCTTGTGTGTTGCAAAAGTGAAACCATAAAGAAATGAATGTGTGCTTGGAGTTGGCATTAGAATATTATGAGATTAGACAACATATGAGAAGATACATTTGGTCCTGACAACTATATTCCAAACCTCACCATTATAAAGCTGCCTTTTCCTGAAATGCTGCTTCTCTATCTTGAAGAGGGATAGCAATCTTGCCATTGTCATCAGACCTCAAATGTTTCAGAAAAGACACAACTGCTATGTCCAGTAAGCATGTTATAGCCTAGAGTTAGATATATATGAAAAAAATCATTTCTGTTCTTCAAACAAATTCATATTCATGCCTTCTGTAGAGGATTAGAAAATCATTACTTTTCTATCATAGTCTTTATTGAAAGCATAAAGGCATTATGATAACACTTCTAATACAAATTTAAAATTAGTCTAGAATTTCTGAAAGGTAACATTACAGCAGATTGATCTTAAAAATACAACCCTTAAACTCCTTGAAGATGATCTTATGGCATTTCCTGGGCGTCCAGTGGCTAAGACTCAGCGCTCCCAATGCAGGGAGCCTGGGTTTGATTCCTGGTCAGGAAAATAGATCTCACGTGTTGCAACTAAGAGTTCACATGCTGCAACTAAGAGAAATACTTTTTAAAAATGATTCCTCATCATTACCACTAGGATTGTTCCTGTGTGTCCTCTATGGTAAGAGTTTCAGAAAATAATTTTAGAAGCTGTCAAGTTCGGTGTTGCCTGATGCCAGCAAAGATTGAAGGCAGGAGGAGAAGCGGGCGACAAAGGGAGAGATGGGCGGATGATATCACCGACTCGATGGATATGAGTCTGAGCAAACTCTGGGAGATAGTGAAGGACAGGGAAGCCTGGCGGGCTGCAGTCCATGGGGTTGCAAAGAGTCCGACCCAACTGAGCAACTCAGCAAAAACAAAGATCTTGATCTTGCTTTACCTAAACTCTCTGCTAAGGAATTATTCTGCTTTCCTGACCTGCTTTGCCACCGGATCTATTCCCACTCTACCCCTGGCCCCCCAGCAAGATCCCTTTCCCAAACATGAACACTTACTCCGACCTCCTTCCTTACAGACTCTGCCTCTTAGACTGAAATACAAATTACTCGACCCCTTCTCACTCCTTCTCATGAGAAGGATGCTGGGCTCAGGGTGAAGGTCATGCAGCCAGGACGTGAGTGGGAGAGAGGCAGTCAGACCCTGAGATAAAGGTTTAGGAGCTGTGATCTCATCCTCCTTCAGAACTGCAATTATCATTTCACTTGAAGTGGCAATGACAGGGCCAGCTTGAGGAGCTAATGATCTTTCTGAAAAACTTTTTTTGAGTTGGTAATTACCAAAACCAATTGTGAATCTCCTGTGAGTATCTCCAAAGAGACCACTGATGTGTTTGAGAGAAGCTCATAATTTTTCATGATGAAGGTTATTTTGAAATGATTAGGATTTTTACACAACTCTGAAATCTGTTGCCTTCATAAACCGGTTGTTTGATCTTAGGGATTCCCCCACCAACACAACCAATGCACTTAACAAAGTCAACTGTGAGTCACCAGGCTTTGTTCTGGAAACAAACAAAAAACACCCAATTAAACTTGAGAATGACATAAGAATTTGTGTATGTGTATGTTCATTTATTTATTTACTTGGCTGTGCTGGGTGTTAATTGTGGCAGGCAAACTTTTAATTTTAGCATGTGCCAGTATAGAAAGCCCAGAGATAAATCCATGCACATATGGACACCTTATCTTTGACAAAGGAGGCAGGAATATACAATGGATTAAAGACAATCTCTTTAACAAGTGGTGCTGGGAAAACTGGTCAACCACTTGTAAAAGAATCAAACTAGAACACTTTCTAACACCAAACACAAAAATAAACTCAAAATGGATTAAAGATCTAAATGTAAGACCAGAAACTATAAAACTCCTAGAGGAGAACATAGGCAAAACACTCTCCAACATACATCACAGCAGGATCCTCTATGACCCACCTCCCAGAATATTGGAAATAAAAGCAAAAATAAACAAATGGGACCTAATTAAACTTAAAAGCTTCTGCACAACAAAGGAAACGATAAACAAGGTGAAAAGACAGTCTTCAGAATGGGAGAAAATAATAGCAAATGAAGCAACTGACAAACAACTAATCTCAAAAATATACAAGCAACTCCTACAGCTCAATTCCAGAAAAATAAATGACCCAATCAAAAAAAGGGCCAAAGAACTAAATAGACATTTCTCCAAAGAAGACATACAGATGGCTAACAAACACATGAAAAGATGCTCAACATCACTCATTATCAGAGAAATGCAAATCAAAACCACTATGAGGTACCATTTCACGCCAGTCAGAATGGCTGCGATCCAAAAGTCTACAAGCAATAAATGCTGGAGAGGGTGTGGAGAAAAGGGAACCCTCTTACACTGTTGGTGGGAATGCAAACTAGTACAGCCACTATGGAGAACAGTGTGGAGATTCCTTAAAAATCTGGAAATAGAACTGCCTTATGACCCAGGAATCCCACTGCTGGGCATACACACCAAGGAAACCAGAATTGAAAGAGACACGTGTACCCCAATGTTCATCGCAACATTGTTTGTAATAGCCAGGACATGGAAGCAACCTAGATGTCCATCGGCAGATGAATGGATAAGAAAGCTTTGGTACATATACACAATGGAGTATTACTCAGCCATTAAAAAGAATGCATCTGAGTCAGTTCTAATAAGGTGGATGAAACTGGAGCCTATTATACAGAGTGAAGTAAGCCAGAAAGAAAAATACCAATATAGTATACTAACACATATATATGGAATTTAGAAAGATGGTAACAATAACCCTGTATACGAGACAGCAAAAGAGACACTGATGTATAGAACAGTCTTTTGGACTCTGTGGGAGAGGGAGAGGGTGGGATGATTTGGGAGAATGGCAATGAAACATGTATAATATCATATATGAAATGAGTCGCCAGTCCAGGATCGATGCACGATACTGGATGCTTGGGGCTGGTGCACTGGGACGACCCAGAGGGATGGTATGGGGAGGGAGGTGGGAGGAGGGTTCAGGATGGGGAACACATGTATACCTGTGGAGGATTCATTTTGATATTTGGCAAAACCAATACAATATTGTAAAGTTTAAAAATAAAATAAAATTAAATTAAAAAAAATTTTCAGCATGTGGGACCTATTTCCCTGATCAAAGATCAAGCTTGCACACCCCCTGCATTGGGAGCTTGGAGTCTTAGCCACCAGACCACAAGGGAAGTCCCTGTATGGGACCTTCTTCTTGTACTTAAAACAGCTCTACCTCTTCTTCTTTGTCCTGCATCTCTGATCCTACACTGGACTATACTGTTTTAGATCCCAGATGAAGCCTTAGGTTGATGTTGGAGCTAGAGGAGCAGAAATGATAGTGAAGGAATATCTTTGGGTCTTGGAGGTTGCTTTTCAGTGTTGGCCGGAGCACTCATCTGTCTTTGCAGCACTCTCATGGCCTTTGCTCTTGGTACATGGAAGGCTTCTAGTCACTGACACATCCACCATGGCTCCCTTTGGGCCTGAGCCAAATCCTTGAGTTGACTTTTCTCCATAATTTAGGGTTCACACCTCAACCCCATTTTCTCCTCCAGACATAACCCGATGATTTCCTTCAGTTCAGTCGCTCAGTTGAGTCTTTGTGACCCATGGACTTCTGCACACCAGGTTTTCCTGTACATCAGCAATTCCCCACGCTTGCTGAAAGTCATGTTTATCAAGTTGTTGATGGCGTCTAAACATCTCATCCTCTGTTGTCCCCTTCTCCTCCCACCTTCAATCTTTTCCAGCATCTGGGTCTTTTCCAGTGGGTCAGTTCTTAGCATCAGGTGGCCAAAGTGTTGGAGCTTTAGCTTCAGCATCAGTCTTTCCAATGAATATTCAGGACTTTAGAATTGACTGGTTTGATCTCCTTGCAGTTCAAGGGACTCTCAAGAGTCTCCTCCAACACCATGGTTCAAAAGCATCAATTCCTCAGCACTCAGCTTTCTGTATGGTCCAACTCTCACATCGATACATGACTAGTGGAAAAACCACAGCTTTGACTAGGTGGAAGTTTGTCAGCAAGTAATGTCTCTGCTTTTTAATATGCTGTCCTGGTTGGTTATAGCTTTTCTTCCAAGGATCAAGTGTGTTTTAATTTCATGGCTGCAGTCACCATGTACAGTGATTTTGGAGCCTAAGGAAATAAAGTCTGTCACTGTTTCCATCATTTCCTCTTTAATTTGCCATGAAGTGATGGGACCTGATGCCATGATCTTCGTATTTTGAATGTTGAGCTTTAAGCCAGCTTTTTCACTCTCCTCTTTCACTTTCATCAAGAGTCTCTTCAGTTCCTCTTTGCTTCTGCCATAGGGGTTGTGTCATCTGCATATCTGAGGTTATTTATATTTCTCCCGGCAATCTTGATTACAGCTTGTACTTCATCCAGCCTGGCATTTTGCAAGATGTACTCTGCATATAAGTTAAATAAGCAGGGTGACAATGTACAGCCTTGACATACTCCTTTCCCAATTTGGAACCAGTCCATTGTTAAATGTCTGGTTCTAACTGTTGCTTCTTGACCTGCATACAGATTTCTCAGGAGGCAGGTAAGGTGGTATGGTATTCCCATCTCTTGAGGAATTTCCCACAGTTTATTGTGATCCACACAGTCAAAGGCTTATTCTTCTGAGTCTGGGGTTTTAGTGTCTCTACTGCTCATGAAGAAATCTCTGGTTTTAAAGGATTTGGAATTAGTCAGAGACAAACTGTGTTATACCTTTTTGCAAAGGAATTTCCACTCATTTCTTTACTGGAGTTAAAGCACTGAAATATATGCCTGACCCTGCTGAAGGAGCTTGCCATTTTGGTGGCAGAAATGGATGATACTGCTCACATTTTTATTGTCTGAATAGGGCAGGAAAACTACCCTCTGGAATGGGAGATCCCAGTTCTGCATTCTCTCCTTAATGTTTTCCTGATTTCAGTCTTCTAGGGTCATTGTTTCTTTCAGAGATGAAGCTTTGGGCTTTGGGCTCTAGGGATCCAAGGACACCTGGATGTCCCTTCTGCCCTCCACACGGCTTTGAGTACCCCTGGGAAGCTACCATATTTATCCCAAGGACAGTCTGGGGATGGGACAATGAGTCAGTCATTAAAAGCCAAGTTTTCTGATACAAGGATGCTGTGATGGCAACTCTGAAGCTTGCTCTGGAGCTCTACCTTCAGTTTTACACTCTGCTCAATAGCAAGATGGGTTTTAAGGAATGACGTCAGCATGCAGGGTAGAGGAGAGCATGGCATGTTCACTGGAGCCCTCAGTTGACTTTTCCTCATGTAAATTTTGGACTGTTTTCAGCTATGTCTCAAAACACTTCTCCTGATATTGGTTGAGGACCAGGGAACTTCTCAGGCTTAACTTTCTTCCTTAATCTATGAAATTTCTGTCACTTGCTACTCTTTGCTGGAGCTGCTAATTCCCTGTATACCAAAGAAGCAGCCCTCTGGGGACTTCCCTGGTGGTCTAGTGGCTAAGACTCTGCACTCCCAATCCACGGGGTCTAGGATCAATCAGCTGGTTGGGGAACTAGACCCCACAAGACACAACTAAGTGTTGGCCTGCGGCTATGGAGTATAAAGAAAGCTGAGTGCCAAAGAATTGATGCTTTTGAACTGTGTGTTGGAGAAGACTCTTGAGAGTCTTACCAGTCCATCCTAAAGGAAATCAGTCCCAAATATTCATTGGAAGAACTGATGCTGAAGCTGAAACTCCAATACTTTGGCCACCTGATGCAAAGAACTGACTCACTGAAAAAAACCCTGATACTGGGAAAGATTGAAGGCGGGAGGAGAAGGAGACAACAGAGAATGAGATGGTTGGATGGCATCACCAACTCAATGGACATGAGTTTGAGTAAACTTAGGGAGTTGGTGATGGATAGGGAGGCCTGGCGTGCTGTGGGCCATGGGCTTGCAAAGAGTCGAACACGACTGAGTGACTTAAGTGTAAAATATGTCAATAGTTTACATTAGAAATCACTGTCTTGGGAGAATGGAGACATGTATATGTATGGCTGAGTCCCTTCCCTGTTCATCTGAAAGTATCACAACCCTGTTAACTGGTTATGTGTGTGCTAAGTCGCTTCAGTTGTGTCCGACTCTTTGCAACCCTACGGACTATAGCCTGCCAGGCTCTTCTGTCCATGGGATTCTCCAGGCAAGAATACTGGAATGGGTTGCCATGCCCTCCTCCAGGGAATCTTCCTGACTCAGGGATTGAACCAAGTCTCCTGCATTGGCAGGCAGGTTCTTTACCACTAGTCCCACCTAGGAAGTCCCATTAATTGGCTATACTCCAATATAAAATTAAAAGTTAAGAAAAAAGAAATCATTGACCTAAATGGCACCCTACTCCAGTACTCTTGCCTGGAAAATCCCATGGACAGAGGAGCCTGGTAGGCTGCAGACCATGGGGTCACGAAGAGTCAGACACGACTGAGCGACTTCACTTTCCCTTTTCACTTTCATGCATTGGAGAAGGAAATGGCAACCCACTCCAGTGTTCTTGCCTGGAGAATCCCAGGGACGGGGGAGCCTGGTGGGCCGCTGTCTATGGGGTCGCACAGAGTCGGACACAAGTGAAGCTATTTAGCAGCAGCAGCAGCAGCAGTACAATTTGTATTAATGAAAATTAAAATGGATATGGTGATAATAGACATTTTCTAGGGTATTTTACTTGACCAATACAGATCCCAACACTGATATGAAGTACAAATAGAAAAATATCCACAGAAGACAGAGGGGTATTTATAAAAGTGTCCATCAGAAATGAAAACACCAGGATCAGATGGTTTAGCAGGCAGTATCAACTGTTCTTCTTTTTTTTTTTTTAATGTATGTTTGGTTGTGCTGGGTCTTCACTGATGCACATAGCCTTTCTCTAGTTGTGGTGAATAGGGGATTCTCTCTAATTGTGGTGTGTGGACTTCTCATTGTGATGGCTTCTACTCTTCCAGAGCATGGGCTCTAGACCCATGGTCTTGAGTAGTTGTGATGCACAGGCTTAGTTGTCCCATGGCCGGTGGTATCTTCCTGGACCAGGGATTGAGCCCATGTCTTCTGCATTGACAGGTGGATTCTAAACCACTGGACACCAGGAAAGTCCTCTGCTGTTCTTTTAACTATAGCTAGGGCTGTTCTCTGCATTCAGCAGTACTGAATGGTTACCAGAGGTCTTTGTGCAATTTCATTAAGGAGCACTCATTGGTTATGCAATAAATGATGAGAGAAAAACTTTAAGGGGCAAAATCACTCTTTCACTTTCCAGCAGGAAAACACACAGTCTGAACAAAGCCCACTATCCATTTCCCCTGTGAGAGTTTTCAGCCCAACTGAGAAGTTTAAGAGTGAAATATCATCAGTCAGGCCACACCTGTTTTTGACACTAACTGCAAGTGTGGGTGTTCCCAAACCCACACTCAGTTTTATTCATTCTCTAGAAGGACTCAGCACTCACTGAGAGCTGGTTCACTCACTGTAATGGTTGATTACAGGGTAAAGATACATTCCCTGGTGGATCAGACGGTCAGGAATTCACCTACAATGCAGGATACATGGGTTCGATCCCTGGGTTGGGAAGATCTCCTTGAGAAGGGAATGGCAACCCACTCCAGTATTCTTGCCTGGAGAATTCCATGGACAGAGGAGCCTGGTGAGCTATAGTCCTTGGGGTCATAAAGAGCTGGACACAACAGAGCGACTAAAAAAAGGACACCTGTCAATGGAAGAGATGCATGGGTCAGAGTTGAGAAAAAATAGTCAAATTAGAGCTCCAGTTTTCCTCTCCCCATGAAGTGATGCTATGTCATTTTCCTGGCATTGATACCTGACGACACAGGGAGTACAGCCACCGGGGAGCTTCACCCAAGCCCAGATGCCCAGAGTGTTTTACTTGAGCTCTATCAGGATCTGTATGTGTGGCTAAGCTTTAGACTTCAGTTCTTCTGAGAGTCAGGCTAATCCTGTTATCTCCAGTTCCTCCAGAAGCCAGCCCGATACTACACAGCCTAAAGCCCCAGCCAACTTATAATGTGAGAGAGGCTGGTGCCCACCCCATGAAACAAACAAAAATACTCCTGCTATCAGAAAGGCAACCTACAGAATGGGAAAAAATATTTGCAAATTATGCAACTGACAATTGATTAATCTGCAAAATATACAAACAGTTCATACAACTCAATATCAAAAATTCAAACAACCCAATCAAAAACTGGGGAAAGATCCAAATAGGTATTTCTTCAAAGTATACATGTGGCCAACAGGCTCATGAAAAAATGCTCAACATCACTAATTATTAGAGAAATGCAAATCAAAGCTAGTGAGATAACACCTTACACTGGTCATCAAAATGTCTACAGATTATAAATGCTGGAGAGGGTATGGAGAAAAGGGAATCCTCCTTCATTGTTGGTGGGAATGTACATTGGTTCAGCCACTATCAAGAACAGGCTGCAGTTTCCTTGAAAAATCTTAAAATAGAGCAATTAATAACATATGATCCAGCAATCCCACCCCTGGGTATATATCCAGAGAAAACTATAATTTGGAAAGATACATGCATCCCAATGTTCACAGGAGCACTGTTTACACTAGCTAAGACATGGTAACAACCTAAATGACCATCACCTGATTAATGGATAAAGAAGATATGGTATATAAGCACAATAGAATATTACTCAGCCATTAAAAAAAATGAAATAATGCCATTCGCAGCACCATGGATGGACTTAGGGATTATCATACTAAATGAAGTAACCTGTATAAAGAAAAACAAATAGCACATCAGTTGAGTTCAGTCACTCAATCGTGTCCGACTCCTTGCGACCCCATGAATTGCAGCACGCCAGGCCTCCCTGTCCATCACCAACTCCCAGAGTTCACTCAGACTCACGTCCATCGAGTCAGTGATGCCATCCAGCCATCTCATCCTCTGTCGTCCCCTTCTCCTCTTGCCCCCAGTCCCGCCCAGCATCAGAGTCTTTTCCAATGAGTCAACTCTTCTCATGGGGTGGCCAAAGTACTGGAGTTTCAGCTTTAGCATCATTCCTTCCAAAGAACACCCAGGGCTGATCTCCTTCAGAATGGACTGGTTGGATCTCCTTGCAGTTTAAGGGACTCTCAAGAGTCTTCTCCAACACCACAGTTCAAAAGCATCAGTTCTTTGGCTCAGCTTTCTTCACAGTCCAACTCTCACATCCATACATGACCATAGGAAAAACCATAGCCTTGATTAGATGGACCTTTGTTGGCAAAGTAATATCTCTGCTTTTGAATATGCTATCTAGGTTGGTCACAACTTTCCTTCCAAGGAGTAAGCGTCTTTTAATTTCATGGCTGCAGTCACCATCTGTAGTGATTTTGGAGCCCAGAAAAATGAAGTCTGACACTGTTTCCACTGTTTCCCCATCTATTTCCCATGAAGTGATGGGACCAGATGCCATGATCTTTGTTTTCTGAATGTTGAGCTTTAAGCCAACTTTTTCACTCTCCACTTTTACTTTCATCAAGAGGCTTTTTAGTTCCTCTTCATTTTCTGCCATAAGGGTGGTGTCATCTGCATATCTGAGGTTATTGATATTTCTCCCAGCAATCTTGATTCCAGCTTGTGTTTCTTCTAGCCCAGCGTTTCTCATGATGGACTCTGCATAGAAGTTAAATAAGCAGGGTAACAATATACAGCCTTGATGTACTCCTTTTCCTATTTGGAACCAGTCTGTTGTTCTATGTCCAGTTCTAACTGTTGCTTCCTGACCTGCACACAAATTTCTCAAGAGGCAGATCAGGTGGTCTGGTATTCCCATCTCTTTCAGAATTTTCCACAGTTTATTGTGATCCACACAGTCAAAGGCTTTGGCATAGTCAATAAAGCAGAAATAGATGCTTTTCTGGAACTCTCTTGCTTTTTCCATGATCCAGTGGATGTTGGCAATTTGATCTCTGGTTCCTCTGCCTTTTCTAAAACCAGCTTGAACATCAGGAAGTTCATGGTTCACATATTGCTGAAGCCTGGCTTGGAGAATTTTGAGCATTACTTTACTAGCGTGTGAGATGAGTGCAATTGTGTGGTAGTTGGAGCATTCTTTGGCATTGCCTTTCTTTGGGATTGGAATGAAAACTGACCTTTTCCAGTCCTGTGGCCACTGCTGAGTTTTCCAAGTTTGCTGGCATATTGAGTGCAGCACTTTCACAGCATCATCTTTCAGGATTTGGAATAGCTCAACTGGAATTCCATCACCTCCACTAGCTTTGTTCACAGTGATGCTTTCTAAGGCCCACTTGACTTCACATTCCAGGATGTCTGGCTCTAGGTGAGTGATCACACCATCGTGATTATCTGGGTCGTGAAGATCTTTTTTGTACAGTTCTTCTGTGTATTCTTGCCATCTATTCTTAATATCTTCTGCTTCTGTTAGGTCCATGCCATTTCTGTCCTTTATCGAGCCCATCTTTGCATGAAATGTTCCCTTGGTATCTCTAATTTTCTTGAAGAGATCTCTAGTCTTTCCCATTCTGTTGTTTTCCTCTATTTCTTTGCATTGATCGCCAAAGAGGGCTTTCTTATCTCTCCTTGCTATTCTTTGGAACTCTGCATTCAGATGCTTGTATCTTTCCTTTTCTCCTGTGCTTTTTGCTTCTCTCCTTTTCACAGCTATTTGTAAGGCCTCCCCAGACAGCCATTTTGTTTTTTTGCATTTCTTTTCCATGGGGATGGTCTTAATCCCTGTCTCCTGTACAATGTCACGAACCTCATTCCATAGTTCATCAGGCACTCTATCTATCAGATCTAAGCCCTTAAATCTATTTCTCACTTCCACTGTATAATCTTAAGGGATTTGATTTAGGTCATACCTGAATGGTCTAGTGGTTTTCCCTACTTTTTTCAATTTAAGTCTGAATTTGGCAATAAGGAGTTCATGATCTGAGCCACAGTCAGCTCCTGGTTTTGTTTTTGCTGACTGTATAGAACTTTTCCATCTTTGGCTGCAAAGAATATATCAATCTGATTTCGGTGTTGGCCACCTGGTGATGTCCATGTGTAGAGTCTTCTCTTGTGTTTTGGAAGACGGTGTTTGTTATAACCAGTGCATTTTCTTGGCAAAACTCTATTAGTCTTTGCCCTGCTTCATTCCGTATTCCAAGGCCAAATTTGCCTGTTACCCCAGGTGTTTCTTGACTTCCTACTTTTGCATTCCAGTCCCCTATAATGAAAAGGACATCTTTTTTGGGTGTTAGTTCTAAAAGGTCATATAGGTCTTCATAGAACCGTTCAGCTTCAGCTTGTTCAGCGTTACTGGTTGGGGCATAGACTTGGATTACTGTGGTATTGAATGGTTTGTCTTGGAAACGAACAGAGATCATTCTGTCGTTTTTGAGATTGCATCCAAGTACTGCATTTCGGACTCTTTTGTCCAAAAGATGATGGCTACTCCATTTCTTCTGAGGGATTCCTGCCTGCAGTAGTAGATATAATGGTCATCTGAGTTAAATTCACCCATTCCAGTCCATTTGAGTTCACTGATTCCTAGAATGTCGACATTCACTCTTGCCATCTCTTGTTTGACCACTTCCAATTTGCCTTGATTCATGGACCTGACATTCCAGGTTCCTATGCACTATTGCTCTTTACAGCATCGGACCTTGCTTCTATCACCAGTCACATCCACAGCTGGGTATTGTTTTTGCTTTGGCTCCATCCCTTCCTTCTTTCTGGAGTTATTTCTCCACTGATCTCCCGTAGCATATTGGCCACCTACTGACCTGGGGAGTTCCTCTTTCAGTATCCTATCATTTTGCCTTTTCATACTGTTCATGGGGTTCTCAAGGCAAGAATACTGAAGTGGTTTGCCATTCCCTTCTCCAGTGGACCACATTCTGTCAGATCTCTCCACCATGACCCGCCCGTCTTGGGTTGCCCCACAGGCATGGCTTAGTTTCATTGAGTTAGACAAGGCTGTGGTCCTAGTGTGATTAGATTGACTAGTTTCCTACGAGTATGTTTTCAGTGTGTCTGCCCTCTGATGCCCTCTTGCAACACCTACCATCTTACTTGGGTTTCTCTTACCTTGGGCGTGGGGTATCTTTTCACGGCTGCTCCTTACCTTGAACAAGGGGTATCTCCTCACCACCGCCCTTCCTGACCTTCAACGTGGGATAGCTCCTCTAGGCCCTCCTGCACCTGCGCAGCCACTGCTCCTTGGACGTGAGTTTGGTCCTCCTGGCCACCGCCCCTGGCCTCGGGCGTGAGGGCATGGGGTAGCTCCTCCAGGCCGCTGCCCCTGGCCTCAGATGCGGGCTAACTCCTCTCGGCCGCCACCCCCCCCCCCCCCCCGACCTCAGACTTTGGTAGCTCCCCTCAGCCGTTCCTGCGCCGTCGCAGCCTGGCATTCTTGGCCGCTGCCCCTGACCTCGTAGGTGGGGTAGCTCCTCTTGCCACACTATATCACTTATATGTGGAATCTTTTTTTCAAAAGAAGATACAAATAAACTTATTTACAAAATAGAAAGATACTCAAACATAGAAGAGAAACTTGTGATTATCAAAAGGGAAAAGTGGGAGGAAGGACAATTTAGGAAGTTGGAATTAACATATACACACTACCATATATAAAATAGATAAGCAACAAAGACCTAGTGTACAACACAGGGACTGCACTCAATATTTTGTAATAATCTATAAGGGAAAGAATCTGAAAAAGAAAAAAAAACATATATATATATATATATATATAGTGAGTCACTTTGCTGTCTACACCTGAAACTAACATAACACATACTTCATTTTGTTTATAGTATCTAAATTAAAAAAGCAAAACAAAAAACAAACCAAAAAAAAGCCCTCATTTAAACTGGGCTAAGTCTTGCTCATGGATTGTTTCTACATTTTAGAAATGTAGAAACATTTTATTTCTAAATATTTAGAAATAAATATTTCTAAATATTTCATGGTGCAAATATCTTAGGCATATAAAATATGCCTGGAAAACCTTTACCCTTTATACACTAAAGGATCACAAGTGGAATTTTATTTACTTATTTAGGCTGTGCTGGGTCTTGGCTGTTGCATGAGGGCTTTTTCTAGCTGCAGTGAGTGTGGGCTCATCACTGTGGTGGCTTCCCTTGCAGAGCACAGGCTCTAGGCACACAGGCTCAGTATTGTCGTGCTTGGGCTTAGTTGCCCTGTGGCATGTGGGATCTTCCCAACCCAGGAATTGAACTGGAGTCTCCTGCATTGCCAGCCGGATTCTTTCACACCCAGGCACCAGGGAAGCCCCAAATATACACTACTATGTATAAAATAGGTACCTAATAAGGACCTAGTGGAGACTTCTCAGATGGTCCTGTGCTTAAGACTAAACCCTTTCTAGGCAGGGAGAAGGGGTTCAATCACTGGGAACCAAGTCCCACATGCCCCGAGGCCTGGTTAACAACAAAAAAGAAGTGACCTATTGTATAGCACGGCGAACTCTATTCAATACTCTGTAATGGCCTACATGAGGAAGCATCTAAAAAGAGTAGATATACACACATATGTATAACTGATTCACTTTTTCATATACCTGGAACAAACACAACACTATAAATCAACTATACCTTGATAAAATTTTAAAAATATACAATTTACATTTTTCTGATAAGATCAGGGGATACTGAGTTCTTCATGTACAGAAAGCAGAGACTGGATATGATGGAGTCACGGCTCATAAGCAGAAAGGGGCTGATAAAGGGAAAACATACATTAATCAGGCCAGTTGTGTACACCAACCACCAACTGGGATTATGAAAAAGAGCAAGAGTAATGTTAAAGATGCAGGACAGGGTGTGGAAACACATGAAGGTGCTCGCCAAGAGTAGGATGCTTTGGGTGGCTCTGGACTCAGCGGGGGGTCTGGAAGATACCCTAGCCTTGTGAATATACTGGACTCGCTGACTGTGTCTGTACAGGGTGAGAATCATGGAGCCACTGGCCCAGAAGATGAGCACAGAACATGAAACTTCAGGGAACACTACCAAAGCTGTATATATTGAGCCTGAGATGTTCTCAAGATCTGTGGCAGCACAGTACCCTGAATCTCTTATATTTGTCATGTTTGTGCTGCGCCATTTTTCAGAAACATACAATGCATACAGAGGAAAAATGAGATGTACCAACATGCACTGGATCCAGCAGAAGGAAATGGAGAAGGCAATGTACTTTGGGGCTTTGACTTTAAGATTCTTCCAACAGGAGTTCTTTGGGCTGATTATGATGGTCTGAAACACACTCAAGAGGCAGGTGGTGCCAATGGACATACTCCTGCCCACTTTCTCAAAATACAAAATAAGTTTGCATGCAAAATCACTGGCAAAATATTTCAACCTCAAAGTTGTAATTGTCTGAGGGACTCCTTTCGAGAGAATGACCAAAATGTTGGCTATAGTCAGGTGCTTGCAAATCAAATCTGTGACCCTCAACCTATACTGAGTGTGGTAAAGAAAAAGGTAATGGTACAGAAGGGAGAAATTGCCCCAGATTCCAACCACAGTCTGTAACAAGAAGGTTATTCCAAAGGCCAGTTGGCTGGAGGCTGTTGTGTTATTCAAGATACTCCCCTTTATATGATGGCAACAGTGATTCCTCAGAGCAGAGTGGCTCATATAAATTTGTGACATCGAGAGACAACTTTCCTTGTGTGCTTTTGTGAAATTGCCAAGGCTTCATGAAGGGAAATGATGATGAGAGAAATCAGTCTATTTTACGAAAAAGTCAGCAGGAAGGATGAAGTGATGGCAACCTGGAGGAAGCAATGACAAGTGAGAGTAAATTGAAAGATAGTATAAAACCAACTTTTAAGGAGAAGCTTACTGGAGAAAAAAGTCTCCATCACTGCCCTCATCATGCTGCTGCTGCTGCTGCTGCTGCTAAGTCGCCTCAGTTGTGTCTGACTCTGTGCGACCCCAGAGAGGACAGCCCACTAGGCTCCTCCGTCCCTGGGATTCTCCAGGCAAGAATACTGTAGTGGGTTGCCATTTCCTTCTCCAATGCATGAAAGTGAAAAGTGAAAGTGAAGTCGCTCAGTCGTGCCCGACTCTTAGCAACCCCATGGACTGGAGCCTACCAGGCTCCTCCATCCATGGGATTTTCCAGGCAAGAGTACTGGAGTGGGGTGCCATTGCCTTCTCCGCCCTCATCATAAAAGAGGTCAACTCTAAATGCATTCTCTTCTAAATTTTAAGAAGATAATATATTATTGTAGGGATTTCCCTGATGGCTCAGTTGGTAAAGAATCTGCATGCAATGCAGGAGACTCCAGTTCGATTCGTGGGTCAGGAAGATCTGCTAGAGAAGGGATAGTTTTACCCACTCCAAGAATACCCACTTCAGAATTCTTGGGCTTCTCATGTGGCTCAGCTGGTATTTAAAGAAGATAATGTATTATTTAAGAAAAAAAGACAGGAGTTATTCTAGGGTCTAACTATTTAAAATATATGCTAACGGTACTTCCCTGGTTGTCCGGTAGTTAAGAAACTGCCTTGCAATGTAGGAGACACAGGTTTGATACCTGGTTGGGCAACTAAGA
Source organism: Bos javanicus (assembly GCF_032452875.1). Classification (NCBI taxonomy): domain Eukaryota; kingdom Metazoa; phylum Chordata; class Mammalia; order Artiodactyla; family Bovidae; genus Bos; species Bos javanicus. The sequence goes on along the minus strand of NC_083885.1, from coordinate 58,536,218 downwards.
CCCTATATGCCATGGGGTTTCTAAGTATGGGATCTGCAACTGGAGGGTCTGTGCACCACAACAAAAGATCCTGCGTGATACAACATAGTTACCACATGATGCAATCAAGACCCAATGCAACTAAATAAATAAATATTTCCATACACTAAAGAACACAGTATATGTAAACCATATGGTGAAATAACTTTTGCACACATTAAAATTAAGACTGGATCTCATCAAGACACACACACAGACACAGATACAACTTAAAATCACACAAGCATGTCCTAAAAACCTGAAGATAGAATAAACAGTGGACAGAGTCTTCAAAGAGAATCCTCAAGAAAGAATTTATTCAATGGATAAGACATGTGGAAAAATATTCCACATCCTTGGCAATCCGGTCAATTAAAATGTAACCACTACCTATATGTCATCAAATACCATCAAGAAATCTGAAACAGAAATGACAAAAATGCCAAGTTTGGGCATAGCTGTGGATGAACCAAGAATCTCATACACTGATGGTGGGTGTTCAAATTGGTACACACATTTTGGAAAACTGTGGTATCTACTTAGCAGATCAGATGTAGTCCTGTTCCAAGAAATCCACTTCTATGAATATATTCAACATTTTATACATGTATTACCCAAAGTTTAGTTATATTAATAGAATTTATATGAGAGCCCTAATCATTACTTGTAATAGTACCTAACTCTTAATACCCACCTGCCCATTAACAGCTGAATGATCAGTTAATCCTTTGGTAGTCACACAATGAGGTCCTATATAGCAATGATAATGAAAAATCAACAATAATATAAAACAATAAAGAAAAATTCACAAAGATGTAAAGGAAAGGAAGGACAAAAGTCCAAATGAAAGATGCTGTATGATATCTTTCATGTGAAGGCCAAGACAGGCAAAGTGATCTAATATTAAATGTCATAATAGTTGTAAATGTGTACCTAATAATCCAGGCCTACAAATATACCCAACAAAGCTATAGTCTTGGAAACAGTGAGTTAGAAGGGGCACAAGAGTTTCATGGGAATTGAAAACATTGTGTTTCTTGATCTAGTTGTGGTCTCCAGACGTGCAATAATTCCTGAAATTTCACTGAGATATTATGCACTTATAACCTGGGAACATGTGTTTAATTAAAAAAAAAAACAAAACATGTATTATCAAAAAATGTGGAACGAGCTTGTGAAAGGCTGTTTCTGTGAATGTGTCTCATCTGCTGCCTGTGTCTGTGAAGGAGGGGAGCTGTAAGCCCAGATCATAACTCCAACAATGAAACATCAGAGAATAGTAACACTGCTGCATACAGTGAATCGCTGATTTTGTCTTAAAATTCAACAGAGCAGTATCCTAAGTTTTCTTGCTTTGTGTTGATTTTTGCTCCATTTGGCATCATATCCATGGGGAAAATATTGTGTACAGAGAGATACGACTTGTGACCATACAATCTTCTCCTAAAGACCAGGAAGAATAATGAACAGTAGACACAGTTTTCATACAGAAAGCTTGAGAAAGAAGTTATATACTCTCCAGTAGTGCAAAGTGGAGACACTGATATGCTCGGGAGTGTTTTTTTGTTGTTGTTGTTAAATGATTTTATATATTTCATCTTATTATTTATTTATTTGCCTGCACCAGGTCTTAGTTAATGGCATGCAAACTCTTAGTTATGGCACATAAACTCTCAGATATGGCATGTGGCTTCTAGTTCCCTGACCAGGGATTGAACCTGGACCCCCTGCATTGAGAGCACAGTCTTAACCTCTGGACCACAGGGAAGTCCCCTCCTTGGGAGCTTTTGCTTTAAGTTCCACCCACCTGGATTTCCTGGGGCTGAACTTGATGGCTGGAGACACTTAAGGGGTCAGGAGGGCCACCGTACCAGCTTTGAGGGCATAGAGAACACATTTGCATGGCTAAATCCTCCCTGTCCATCACCAGCTCCTGGATCTTCCTCAAACTCATGTCCATTGAGTCGGTGATGCCATCCAATCATCTCATCCTCTGTCGTCCCCTTCTACTCCTGCCTTCAATCTTTCCCAGCATCAGGGTCTTTTCCAATGAGTCAGTTGTTCACATCAGGTGGCCAGAGTATTGGAGTTTATTCCATTGTGTTTATATATTAAAATTTTTGTTGTAGAAAGTTTCCATATCTGCATAAGTATTTATTCTGTAGGTCAATAACATATCAAAAAGATTCCCTGGATTCAGAAATGGAACCCCCCCTCCAATATTCTTGCCTGGGAAATCCTATGAACAGAGGAGCCTGGTGAGCTATAGTCCAGGGGTCACAAACTGAACCACTAAAACGTACACACACACACACACACACACACACACACACAATCCTATAGGAAAGTACCTCCTGTCCATAATGGATTTAATGAATGCAAGATTTCCTCAATATAAGTTTTGCAATAGAAAGATGCATTCCTACCATACCAGGCACAAATTAGCTATGGTATCTATCAAAAAAAGTCTTGGACAATATTACTTTGTTTAATAAACTATGAACCATGAAATACTACTATATGATACATGAATGTAAGATAGAAATGAAATAATTTTTTTGATCTAAATCCTTAGGTCTTTTTTAAATTGAGGTTAAGTGAGACTACAATATAACAAGATTTGTGAAGAATATTAACATACTAGACACATGTAAAGTACAATCTGGAGAATATTGACTCTTGTGTGTTGCAAAAGTGAAACCATAAAGAAATGAATGTGTGCTTGGAATTGGTGTTAGAATAGTATGAGATTAGACAACATATGAGAAGATACATTTGGTCCTGACAAGTGTATTCCAAAACTCACCATTATAAAGCTGCCTTTTCCTTAAAAGCTGCTTCTCCATCTTGAAGAGGGATAGCAATCTCGCCATTGTCATCAGACCCCAAATATTTCAGAAAAGACACGATTGCTATGTGCAGTAAGCATATTATATGCCTAGCGATCAATATATATATATATATATATATATATATATATATATATATAATCATTTCTGTTCTTCAAACAAATTCATATTCATTCTTTCTGTAGAGGATTAGAAAATTGTTACTTTTCTATCCTAGTCTCTATGGAAAGCATAGAGGCAGCATGATAACACTTCTAATACAAATTTAAAATTAATCTAGAATTTCTGAAAGGTAACATTACAACAGATTCATGTTAAAAATACAACCCTTAAGCTCCTTGAAGATGATCTTTTGGCACTTCCCTGGTGGTCCATTGGCTAAGACTCTGCCCTCCCAATGCAGGGAGCCTGGGTTTGATTTCTGGTTAGGAAAATAGATCCCACATGCTGCAACTAAGATACATACTTTTAAAAATGATTCCACATTATTATCACTAGGATTGTTCCTGTGAGCCCTCCACAGTAAGAGTTTCACAAATTAGCTTTAGGAGCTATCAAGTTCGGTGTTACCTGATGCTGGGAAAAATTGAAGGCAGGAGAAAAAGGGGAAAACAGAGGATGAAATGGGTGGATGGCATCACCGACTTGATGGACATGAGTCTGAGCAAACTCTGGGAGATAGTGAAGGAAAGCAAAGCCTGGTGTGCTCCAGTCCATGGGGTTGCAAAGAGTTGGACACAACTGAGCAACTGAACAACAAAGATTTTGATCTTGCCTTACCTAAACTCTCTCCTAATGAATTATTCTGCTTTCCTGACTTGCTTTGCCACTGGATCTGTTCCCACTCTAGCCCCAGCCCATAGAGAGATCCCTTTTCCACACATGAACACTTACTCATACCTCCTTCTTCACAGACTCTGCCTTTTAGACTGAAATACAAAGTACTCGACACCTTCTCATTCCTTCTCATGAGAAGGATGCTGGGCTCAGGGTGAAGGTCATGGCAGCCAGGACGTGAGTGGGAGGGAGGCAGTCAGACCCTGAGATATAGGTTTAGAAGCTGTGATCTCACCCTCCTTCAGATCTGCAATTATCGTTTCACTTGAAGTGGCAATGACAGGGCCAGCTTGAGGAGCTAATGATCTTTCTGAAAAACTTTTTTTGAGTTGCTAATTACTCTCCTGTGAGTATCTCCAAAGAGACCACTGATGTGTTTGAGAGAAGCTCATAATTTTTCATGATGAAGGTTATTTTGAAATGATTAGGATTTCTACACAACTCTGAAATCTGTTGCCTTTGTAAACAGGTTGTTTGATCTTAGGGATTTCTCCACAACCACACCCAATCCACTTACAAAGTCAATTGTGAGTCTACCAGGCTTTGTTCTGGAAAAAAACAAAACAAAACAAAAAACACCCAATTAAACTTGAGCATGACATAAGAATTTTGTGTGTGTGTGTGTTCATTTATTCATTTACTTGGCTGTGCTGAGTCTTAGTTGTGGCATGGACACTATCAGTTGGAGCATGTGGGATCTAGTTCCATGATCAGGGATCAAACTTGCACACCTCCTGCAATAGGGGCTTGGAGTCTTAGCCACCAGACCACCAGGGAAGTCCCTGTACAGGACCTTCTTTCTTGTACTCAAAACATCTCTACCTCTTCTTCTCTTTCCTGCATTCCTGATCCTACACTGGACTACACAGTTTTAGATCCTGGGTGAAGACTTAGGTTGTCGTTAGAGCTAGACGAACAGAAACGATAGTAAAGGAATATATTTGGGTCTTGGAGGTGGCTTTTTAATGTTGACTGGAGCACTCGTCTGTCCTTGCAGTACTCTCCTGGCATTTGCTCTTGGTATATGGAAGGTTTCTGGTCACTGACATATCCACCGTGGCTCCCTTTGGGCCTGGAGCCAAATCCTTGAGTTGACCTTTCTCCACCATTTATGGTTTGCACCTCAACTCCATTTTCTCCCTTGGAAATAGGCCAATGATTGCCTTCAGTTCAGTCACTCGGTCAACTCTTTGCAACCCATGGACTTCTGCACACCAGGCTTCCCTGTGCATCAGCAACTCATGAACCTTGGTGAAACTCATGTCCATCAAGTCTTTGATGCCATCCAACCATGTCATCCTCTGTCGTCCCCTTCTCTTTCTGCCTTCAGTATTTCTGAGCATCTGGGTCTTCTCCGATGAGTCGGTTCTTAGTGTCAGGTGGCCAAAGTACTGGAACTTCAGCTTCAGCATCAGTCCTTCCAGTGAACATTCAGGACTGATTTCCTTTAGAATTGACTGGATTGATCTCCTTCCAGTCCCAGGGACTTTCAAGGTCTTCTCCCACACCATGGTTCAAAAGCATCAAATCTTTGGCGCTAAGCTTTCTTGATGGTCCAACTCTCACATCCATACATGACTACTAGAAAAACCATAGCTTTGACTAGATGGAGCTTGTTGGCAAAGTAATGTCTCTGCTTTTTAATATGCTGTCCTGGTGTGTTATAGTTTTACTTCCAAGGAGCAAGTGTTTTTTCAATGTCATGGGTGAGTCACCATGTAGAGTGATTTTGGAGCCTAAGAAAAAAAAAATTCTGTCACTGTTTCCATTTTTTCCCCTTCTATTGCCATGAAGTCATGGGTCCAGATGCCACAATCTTCATTTTTTGAATATTGAGTTTTAAACCAGCTTTTTCACTGTTCTCTTTCACTTTCATCAAGAGGCTTTTCAGTTCCTCTTTGCTTTCTGCCAGAAGGGTGGTGTCATCTGCATATCTGAGGTTATTCATATTTCTCCTGGCAACCTTGATTTCAGCTAGTGCTTCATCCAGCCTGGCATTTCGCTTGACGTACTCTGCATAGAAGTTATATAAACAGGGTGACAATATACAGCCTTGACATACTCCTTTCCCAATTTGGAACCAGTCCGTTGTTCCATGTCTGGTTTTAACTGTTGCCTCCTGACCTGGATACAGATTTCTTAGGAGGCAGGTAAAGTGGTCTGGTATTCCCATGTGTTGATGAATTTCCCGTAGTTTGTTGTGATCCACACAGTCAAAGGCTTATGCTCCTAAGTTCTGAATTTCAGTGTGTCTACTGTGCATGAAGAAAGCTCTACCTGAAAGGATTTGGAATTAGTCAGAGGCAGACTGTGTCATACCTTTTTGCAAAGGAATTTCCACTTATTTCTTTACTGGGGTTAAATCATTGAAATATATGCCTGACCCTTTTGGAGGAGCTTGCCATTTTGGTGGCAGAAATGGATGATCCTGCTTACATTTTTATTGTCTATATAGGGCAGGAAAACTACCCTCTGGGATGGGAGATCCCAGTTCTGCATTCTCTCCTTAATATTTTCCTGATTTCAGTCTTCTAGGGTCATTGTTTCTTTCAGAGATGAAGCTTTGGTCTTTGGGCTCTAGTGATCCAAGGACACCTTGCTGTCCCTTCTGCCTTCTACATGGCTTTAAGAACCCCTGGGAAGCTACCATATTTCTCCCAATGACAGTCTGGGGATGGGACAATGAGTCAGTAATTAAAAGCCAAGTTTTCTGATACAAGGATGCTGTGATGGCAACTCTGAAGCTGACTCTGGAGCTCTACCTCTAGTTTCATATTCCACTCATCAGCAAGATGGGTTTGTTTTGTTTTTTCCTGGAAAATTCCCATTTTATAAAATTTTAATTAATTTAATTGGAGGCTAATTAATTTACAATATTGGAATGTTTCTTGCCATTCATTCACGTGAATCAGCCATGGGTTTACATGTTTTCCCCATCCTGAACCCCCCTCCCACCTCCCTCCCCACCCTATCCCTCAGGGTCATCCCAGTGCACTAGCCCTGAGGGCCCTGTCTCATGCATTGAACCTGGACTGGTGATCTATTTCAAATATGGTAGTACACATATTTCAGTACTATAGCCTCAAATCATCCCACTCTCGCCTTTTCCCACAGAGTCCTAAAGTTTGTTATTTACATTTGTGTCTCTTTTGCTGTCTTGCATATAGGGCCATTGTTGCCATCTTTCTAAATTCCATATGTGTGAGTTAATATACTGTATTGGTGTTTTTCTTTTTCACTTACTTCACTCTGTATAATAGGCTCCAGTTTGATCCACCTCATTAAACTGATTCAAATGCATTTTAATAGCTGAGTAATATTCCAATGTGTATATCTACCACAGCTTTCTTATCCATTCGTCTGCTGATGGACATTTGTTGCTTCCATGTCCTGTCTATTATAAACAGTGCTGTGATGAACATTCGGGTATACATGTCTCTTTCGATTCTGGTTTCCTCAGTGTGTATGCCCAGCAGTGGGATTGCTGGGTCATATGGCAGTTCTATTTCCAGTTTTTTAAGGAATCTCCACACTGTTCTCCATAGTGGCTGTACTCGTTTGCATTCCTACCAACAGTCTAAGAGGGTTCCCTTTTCTCCACACTCTCTCCAGCATTTATATTTTGTAGACTTTTTGATGACAGCCATTCTGACTGGTGTGAGATGGTACCTCATTGTGGTTTTGATTTGCATGTCTCTGATAATGATACAGTCAACAACAAAAAAAGACCAGGAGCTGACTGTGGCTCAGATCATGAACTCCTTATTGCCAAATTCAGACTTAAAATGAAGAAAGTAGGGAAAAACACTAGACCATTCAAGTATGACCTAAATCAAATCCTTTATGATTATACAGTGGAAGTGAGAAATAGATTTAAGGGCCTAGATCTGGTAGAGTGCCTGATGAACTATGGACTGAGGTTCGTGACATTGTACAGGAGACAGGGATCAAGACCATCCCCATGGGAAAAAAAATGCAAAAAAGCAAAATGGCTGTCTCGGGAGGCCTTACAAATAGCTGTGAAAAGAAGAGAAGTGAAAAGCAAAGGAGAAAAGGAAAGATATAAGCATCTGAATGCAGAGTTCCAAAGAATAGCAAGGAGAGATAAGAAAGCCCTCTTTGGCGATCAATGCAAAGAAATAGAGGAAAACAACAGAATGGGAAAGACTAGAGGTCTCTTCAAGAAAATTAGAGAACCAAGGGAACATTTCATGCAAAGATGGGCTCAATAAAGGACAGAAATGGCATGGACCTAACAGAAGCAGAAGATATTAAGAAGAGGTGGCAAGAATACACAGAAGAACTGTACAAAAAAGATCTTCACGACCCAGATAATCACAATGGTGTGATCACTGACCTAGAGCCAGACATCCTGGGATGTGAAGTCAAGTGGACCTTAGAAAGCATCACTATGAACAAAGCTAGTGGAGATCGTGGAATTCCAGTTGAGCTATTTCAAATCCTGCAAGATGATGCTGTTAAAGTGCTGCCCTCAATATGCCAGCAAATTTGGAAAACTCAGCAGTGGCCACAGGACTGGAAAAGGTCAGTTTTCATTCCAATCCCAAAGAAAGGCAATGCCAAAGAATGCTCAAACTACTGCACAATTGCACTCATCTCACATGCTAGTAAAGTAATGCTCAAAATTCTCCAAGCCAGGCTTCAGCAATATGTGAACCGTGAACTTCCTGATGTTCAAGCTGGTTTTGGAAAAGGCAGAGGAACCAGAGATGAAATTGCCAACATCTGCTGGATCATGGAAAAAGCAAGAGAGTTCCAGAAAAACATCTATTTCTGCTTTATTGACTATGCCAAAGCCTTTGACTGTGTGGATCACAAAAAACTGCTGAAAATTCTGAAAGAGATGGGCATACCAGACCACCTGACCTGCCGCTTGAGAAATCTATATGCAGGTCAGGAAGCAACAGTTAGAAATGGACATGGAACAACAGACTGGTTCCAAATAGGAAAAGGAGTACGTCAAGGCTGTATATTGTCACCCTGCTTATTTAACTTCTATGCAGAGTCCATCATGAGAAACGCTGGACTGGAAGAAACACAAGCTGGAATCAAGATTGCTGGGAGAAATATCAATAACCTCAGATATGCAGATGACACCACCCTTATGGCAGAAAGTGAAGAGGAACTAAAAAGCCTCTTGATGAAAGTAAAAGTGGAGACTGAAAAAGTTGGCTTAAAGCTCAACATTCAGAAAACAAAGATCATGGCATCCGGTCCCATCACTTCATGGCAAATAGATGGAGAAACAGTGGAAACAGTGTTAGACTTCATTTTTGGGGGCTCCAAAATCATTGCAGATGGTGACTGCAGCCATGAAATTAAAAGACGCTTACTCCTTGGAAGGAAAGTTGTGACCAACCTAGATAGCATATTCAAAAGCAGAGACATTACTTTGCCAACAAAGGTCCGTCTAATCAAGGCTATGGTTTTTCCAGTGGTCATGTATGGGTGTGAGAGTTGGACTGTGAAGAAGGCTGAGTGCCGAAGAATTGATGCTTTTGAACTGTGGTGTTGGAGAAGACTCTTGAGAGTCCCTTGGACTGCAAGGAGATCCAACCACTCCATTCTGAAGGAGATCAGCCCTGGGATTTCTTTGGAAGGAATGATGCTAAAGCTGAAACTGCAGTACTTTGGCCACCTCATGCGAAAAGTTGACTCATTGGAAAAGACTCTGATGCTGGGAGGGATTGGGGGCAGGAGGAGAAGGGGACGACAGAGGGTGAGATGGCTGGATGGCATCACTGACTCTATGGATGTGAGTCTAAGGGAACTCTGGGAGTTGGTGATGGACAGGGAGGCCTGGAGTGCTGAGATTCATTGGGTTGCAATGAGTCGGACACGACTGAGCGACTGAACTGAACTGATAATGAGTGATGTTGAGCATCTTTTTATGTGTTTGTAGCCATCTGGAGAAATGTCTGTTTAGTTCTTTGGCCCATTTATTGATTGAGTCATTTATTTTTCTAGAATTGAACTGCATGAGCTGCTTGTATGCTTTTGAGATTAATTCTTTGTCAGTTGTTTCATTTGGTAGTATTTTCTCCCATTCTGATGGCTGTCTTCTCACCTTGCTTATGGTTTACTTCGTTGTGGAAAAGTTTTTAATTTAATTATGTCCCATTTGTTTATTTTTACTTTTATTTCCATTACTCTGGGAGGTGGGTCATAGAGCATCCTCCTGTGATTTATGTTAGAGAGTGTTTTGCCTATGTTTTCCTCTAGGCATATTATTAGTTTATCTTACATTTAGATCTTTAATCCATTTTGAGTTTATTTCTGTGTATGGTGTTAGAAAATGTTCTAATTTCATTCTTTTACAAGTGGTTGACCAGTTTTGCCAGCACCACCTGTTAGAGAAATTTGTCTTTTCTCCATTGTATATTCTTGCCTCCTTCGTCAAAGATAAGGTGTCCATAGGTGTGTGGATTTACCTCTGGGCTTTCTATTTTGTTCCATTGATCTATATTTCTGTCTTTGTGTCAGTACCATACTGTCTTAATGACTGTAGCTTTGTAGTATAGTCTGAAGTCCAATAGGTTGATTCCTCCAGTTCCATCCTCCTTTCTCAAGATTGCTTTGGCTATTCGAGTTTCCTTTTTTTTCTTTTTCTTTTTTTTTTTTTTGATATTTCCATACAAAGTGTGAAATTTTTTGTTCTAGTTCTGTGAAAAATACCATTGGTAACTTGATAGGGATTGCATTGAATCTATAGGTTGCTTTGGGTGGTATACTCATTTTCACTATATTGATTCTTCTGAGTCATGAACATGGTATATTTCTCCATCTGTCTGTGTCATCTTTGATTTCTTTCACCAGTGTTTTATAGTTTTATATATATAGGTTTTTTGTTTCTTTAAGTAGATTTACTCCTAAGTATTTTATTCTTTTCGTTGCAATGGTGAATGGAATTGTTTCCTTAATCTCTCTTTTGGTTTTCTCATTGTTAGTGTATAGGAATGCAAGGGATTTCTCTGTGTTAATTATATTTCCTGAAACTTTACTATATTCATTGATTAGCTCTAGTAATTTTCTGGTGGAGCCTTTAGGGTTTTCTATGTAGAGGATCATGTCATCTGCAAACAGTGAGAGTTCTACTTCTTCTTTTCCAATCTGGATTCCTTTGATTTCTTTTTCTTTTCTGATTGCTGTGGCCAAAACTTCCAAAACTATGTTGAATAGTAGTGGTGAGAGTGGGCACACTTTTCTTGTTCCTGGCTTTAGGGGAAGTACTTTCAATTTTTCACCATTGAGGATAATGTTTGCTGTGGGTTTGTCATATATAGCTTTTATTGTTGAGGTACGTTCCTTTTATTCCTGCTTTCTGGAGGGTTTTTATCATAAATGAATGTTGAGTTTTGTCAAAGGCTTTCTCTGCATCCATTGAGATAATCATATGGTTTTTAATCTTTCAATTTGTTAATGTGGTGTATTACATTAATTGATTTGCTGTATTGAAGAATCCTTTCATCCCTGGGATAAAGCCCACTTGGTCATGATGTATGATCTTTTTAATATGTTGTTGGATTCTGTTTACTAGAATTTGTTAAGGATTTTTGCATCTATGTTCATCAGTGATAATGGCCTGTAGTTTTCTTTTCTTTCTTTCTTTCTTTTATTTATTTATTTTGGTGGCATCTTTGTCTGGTTTTGGTATTAGGGTAATGGTGGCCTCATAGAATGAGTTTGGAAGTTTGCCTTCCTCTTCAATTTTCTGGGAGAGTTTGAATAGGATAGGTGATAGCTATTCTCTAAATTTTTGGTAGAATTCAGCTGTAAAGCCATCTGGTCCTGGGCTTTTGTCTGCTGGAAGATTTCTGATTACAGTTTCGATTTCCATGCTTGTGATAGGTCTGTTAAGATATTCCATTTCTTCCTGGTCCAGTTTTGGAAAGTTATACTTTCTAAGAATTTGTTCATTTCTTCCAAGTTGTCCATTTTATTGTCATATAGTTGCTGATAGTAGTCTCTTATGATCCTTTGTATTTCTGTGTTGTCTGTTGTGATTTCTCCATTTTCATTTCTAATTTTGTTGATTTGATTCTTCTCCCTTTCTTTCTTGATGAGTCTGGCTAATGCTTTGTCAATTTTATTTATCTTCTTAAAGAACCAGCTTTTCTCTTTGTTGATTTTTGCTATAGTCTCTTTTGTTTCTTTGCATTTTTTTCTGCCCTAATTTTTAAGATTTCTTCCTTCTACTAACCCTGGGGTTCTTCATTTCTTCCTTTTCTAGTTGCTTTAGGTGTAGAATTAGGTTATTTATTTGACTTTTTTGTTGTTCTTGAGGTAAGCCTGTATTGCTATGCACCTTCCCCTTAGCACTGCTTTTACAGTGTCCCATAGGTTTTGGGTTGTTGTGTTTTTATTTTCATTCGTTTCTATGCATATTTTGATTTTTTAAAATTTCTTCTGTGTTTCTTGATTATTCAAACACAGCATGTTGTTCAGCTTCCATATGTTGGAATTTTTAATAGTTTTTCTCCTGTAATTGACACCTAATCTTACTGCATTGTGGTCAAAAAAGATGCTTGGAATGATTTCAATTTTTTTGAATTTACCAAGGCTAGATTTATGGCCCAGGATGAGATCTATCCCAGAAAAGGTTCCATGTGCACTTGAGAAAAAGGTGAAATTCACTGTTTTGTGGAGAAATGTCCTATAGATATCAATTAGGTCTAACTGGTCCACTGTATCATTTAAAGTTTGTGTTTCCTTGTTAATTTTCTGTTTAGTTGATCTATCCATAGGTGTGAGTGGGGTTTAAAGTCTCCCACTATTATTGTGTTATTGTTAATTTCCCCTTTCATACTTGTTAGCATTTGCTTTACATAATGAGGTGCTTCTATGTAGGGTGCATATATATTTATAATTGTTATATCTTCTTGGATTGATCCTTTGATCATTATGTAGTGTTCTTCTTTGTCTCTTTTCATAGCCTTTATTTTAAAATCTATTTTATCTGATATGAGTATTGCTACTCCTGCTTTCTTTTGGTCTCTATTTGCTTAGAATATCTTTCCAGCCCTTCACTTTCAGTCTGTATATGTCCCTGGTTTTGAGGTGGGTCTCTTGTAGACAACATATATAGGGGTCTTGTTTTTGTATCTATTCAGCCAGTCTCTGTCTTTTGATTGGGGCATTCAACCCATTTATATTTAAGGTAATTATTGATAAGTATGATCCCATTGCCATTTACTTTGTTGTTTTGGGTTCGAATTTATACACCCTTTCTGTGTTTCCTGTCTAGAGATGATCCTTTAGCATTTGTTGAAAAGCTGGTTTGGTGGTGCTGAATTCTCTCAGCTTTTGCTTGTCTGTAAAGCCTTTGATTTGTCCTTCATATTTGAATGAGATCCCTGCTTGGTACAGTAATCTGGGGTGCAGGTTTTTCTCTTTCATCACATTAAGTATGTCCTGCCATTTCCTTTTGGCCTGAAGAGTTTCTATTGAAAGATCAGCTGTTATCCTTATGGGAATCCCCTTGTGTGTTATTTGTTGTTTTTTCCTTGCTGCTTTTAATATTTGTTCTTTGTGCTTGATCTTTGTTAATTTGATTAATATGTGTCTTGGGGTGTTTCACCTTGGGTTTATCCTGTTTGGGACTCTCTCGGTTTCTTGGACTTGGGTGACTATTTCCTTCCCCATTTTAGGGAAGTTTTCAACTATTATCTCCTTAAGTATTTTCTCATGGCCTTTCTTTTTGTCTTCTTCTTCTGGGACTCCTATGATTCGAATGTTGGGGCATTTAACATTGTCCCAGAGTTCTCTGAGGTTGTCCTCATTTCTTTTAATTCTTTTTTCCTCTCTGCTTCATTTATTTCTACCATTCTATTTTCTACCTCACTTATCCTATCTTCTGCCTTTGTTTTTCTACTGTTGGTTCCCTCTAGAGTGTTTTTGACCTCATTTATTGTATTATTCATTATTGATTGACTCTTTATTTCTTCTAGGTCCTTGTTAAACAATTCGTGCATCCCCTCAATGCTTGTCTCCAGGCTATTTATCTGTATCTCCATTTTGTTTTCAAGATTTTGGATCATTTTTACTATCATTATTCTGAATTCTTTTTCAGGTAGACTTCCTTTCTCCTCCTCTTTTGTTTGGTTTGGTGGGCCTTTATCATGTTCCTTTACCTTCTGAGTATTTATCTGCCTTTTCATCGTGTTTAGATTGCTGTGTTTGGGGTGGCCTTTCTGTATTCTGGCAGTTTGTGGAGTTCTCTTTATTGTAGAGTTTCCTTGCTGTGGGTGGGGTTGGACAGGTGGCTTGTCAAGGTTTCCTGGTTAGGGAAGCTTGTGTCGGTGTTCTGGTAGGTGGAGCTGGATTTCTTCTCTCTGGAGTGCAATGAAGCGTCCAGTAGTGAGTTTTGAGATGTCTATGGGTTTGGTGTGACTTTGGGCAGCCTGTATATTGAAGCTCAGGGCTACGTTCCTGCGTTGCTGGAGAATTTGTGTGGTATGTCTTGCTCTGGAACTTGTTGGCTCTTGGGTGGTGCTTGGTTTCAGTATAGGTATAGAGGCTTTTGGATGAGCTCTTATTGATTAATGTTCCCTGGAATCAGGAGTTCTCTGGTGTTCTCAGGTTTTAGACTTAAGCCTCCTGCCTTTAATTTAAGTCTTATTCTTACAATAGCCTCAAGATTTCTCCATCTATACAGCATCAGTGATAAACCATCTAGGTTAATGAGAAAAGCTTCTCCACAGTGAGGGACAACCAAAGAGATTCACAGAGTTACAGGGAGAAGAGAAGAGGGAGGAGGGAGATAGAGGTGACCAGGAGGAGAAGAGGGGGAATCAAAAGGGGAGAAAGCAAGCTAGCCAGTAATCAGTTCCCTATGTGCTCTCCACAGTCTGGACCCCTCAGAGAGGTTCATGGAGTTACACAGAGAAGAGAAGAGGAAGGAAGTAGACAGAGGTGATCAGGAGGAGAAAAGGGGGAATCAAAAGGAGAGAGACAGATACAGCCAGTAGTCAGTTCCCTAAGTGTTCTCCACAGCCCAGAACACACAAAGAGATTCACAGAGTTGTGTAGAGAAGAGAAGGGGGAGGTAGAAGATAGAGGCGACCCAGTGGAGAAAAAGGAGAGTCAAAAGGGGGAGAGAGCAATTAAGCCAGTAATCACACTCCCAAGTAAAAATGGTCGCTGAAGATTGGGTTCTTAAAGGTACAAAATTGATAACAAATACCAAAAAGCAAAGATTAAAAATTTAGAGTAGAAGTTAGATTCTCAAAAATACAATATAAAAAAAAAACAAAACAAAGTCACAAAAATTATAAAATATATATATATGAAGTTTGCTTTAAAAATAGGGTCTTTTTTTTTTTTGCAAGGTAATAAGTAGGTTATAAAAATGCAAATTAAAGGAGTAATAGAGGACTTAAAATTTAAAAAATTTTTTAAATGATAAGAGTAAAAATATATCTAGGAATTTCTCTGGAGCCGTTGTGGGCAGTGTGGGTTCAGTTCAGTTTCAGATAGTTCCTTGATCCGGTTTATACTTCTCAAGGTCTATAGGCCCCTTCCAATGTAACTACAGGGTTATGGTGCTAAGTACAGGGTTTCAATCTGTTGCACCTATCACTTCCAAAGCAGTTCCCTCTGTTTATTTTAGTTTCTTCTACTTTCTGGTCTCTTTGGTGTCTAATTTCCGCCCTGACACAAGGGGACGAAGGTGGTCACCTATTTAGGCTCACTTGTTCAGTCGTGCTGTGGGGAGGGAGCAACACTGCAAACAAATATCACTGGCATGTGTGGGGACTGCTCACAGTGTCTTGGCCACACTGAGTTTGCCCCTACTCAGGGCGTGTGCGCTTTCCCAGTCTACATTTCTCAGGCTCTAGGTTGCTCTGCCCAGGAACTGTCTGAGCTGGACCCTGAGTTGCGTGCACTTCCCAGATATAAGCCACTCAGGTTCAGGTTCTCAGGTACTCCACAAAGGCGAAGACTCAGTTGGGCCTGCGTTTTGTGCCCTTCCCAGATCCGAGCAGCTCAGGTGACCAGGTGCTTGGTTAGCACAGTCTCCCCAGGTGGGGAGTGCATCTTATCACCTCCCTGGTGCCAGCCGCCTAGTTTCCTAGGTAGCAGCAGGCACGCCCGTCTCAGGTGTTACCTGTTTCTCTTCTGGGGAGCTGATCTCTGGCTGCAACCTTCCCAGTGGATGTCAACTGTCCAGAATCCCAAGAAGTCGTGGTTAACAACTGGGAACCTGCTTGCAGTTTAGTAGAAGATGCCTCTCTGGGGCCAAGATTGTCCCTGTCCGGCTCTGGCTGACCCCGCCTGCCTCCCTGCCTCTGGCGGGGGATGGGCTGGTCTGCAGCCGGCTAGCTCTCCTCAGTCCTTTGTTCTGTGAGCAGCTTGGCAGTGCCTTGCTGCTGGTGCTGCTGCTAAGTCGCTTCAGTCGTGTCTGACTCTGTGCGACCCCATAGACGGCAGCCCACCAGGCTCCCCTGTCCCTGGGATTCTCCAGGCAAGAACACTGGAGTGGGTTGCCATTTCCTTCTCCAATGCATGAAAGTGAAAAGTGAAAGTGAAGTCGCTCAGTTGTGTCCAACCCTCAGCGACCCCATGGACTGCAGCCTACCAGACTCCTCTGTCCATGGGATTTTCCAGGCAAGAGTACTGGAGTGGGGTGCCATTGCCTTCTCTGGGCAGTGCCTTAGGTTAGGGCTTTCATAGGATAGTTCCTTTTTTTCCTCTCTCCCTCTGGCTATCCCACAGTTTGGGTTGCTATCTCACGTTAGTTCCCTCAGATTGCCCTCAGGGCATTCAGGCCCGGTCCTTACCCTAAGCAATGTAGCCCACGCCTCCCTGTTCAGCCACGTGCTGGTGGTGGATGGGAGCACTGGGAATTGCCATTAGGCACATAATCTATGGGTATTATTTATTTATTTATTTTTCCTCCTGGTTATGTTGCCCTCTGAGATTCCAAAACTCCCCACAGAGAGTGTTTCCTGGTGTTTGGAAACTTCTCCTCTTTTAAGACTCCCTTCCTGGGATGGACCTCCATCTTGTCTCTCTCTTTATCTTTATATTTTGTCCTACCTCCTTTCGAAGACAATGGGCTGCCCTTCTGGGTGCCTGATGTCCTCTGCCAGCATTCAGAAGTTGTTTTGTAGAATTTGCTCAGTGTTTAAATGTTCTTTCCATGAATTTGATGGGGAGAATGTGGTCTCCCCATGCTATTCCTCTGCCATCTTAGGACTGCCCCCAGAAATGGTAATTAAACACAATGCAATATTCAGTTCAGTTCAGTCGCTCAGTCGTGTCCGACTCTTTGCAACCCCATGAATTGCAGCACGCCAAGCCTCCCTGTCCATCACCAACTCCCGGAGTTCACTCAAACTCACATCCATTGAGTTGGTGATGCCATTCAGCTGTCTCATCCTCTGTCGTCCCCTTTTCCTCCTGTCCCCAATCCCTCCCAGCATCAGAGTCTTTTCCAATGAGTCAACTCTTCGCATGAGGTGGCCAAAGTACTGGACTTTCAGCTTTAGCATCATTCCTTCCAAAGAAATCCCAGGGCCGATCTCCTTTAGAATGGACTGGTTGGATCTCCTTGCAGTCCAAGGGACTCTCAAGAGTCTTCTCCAACACCACAGTTCAAAAGCATCAATTCTTCGGCGCTCAGCTTTCTTCACAGTCCAACTCTCACATCCATACATGACCACTTATTACTCAGCCATTAAAATGAATGAAATAATGCCATTTGCAGCACCATGGACTGACCTAGGTATTATCATACTAAATGAAGTAAGCTGGACAGAGAAAAGCAAACAGCGTACAATATCGTTTATATGTGGAATCTTTTTTTTTTTTAAGATCCAAATAAACTTATTTACAAACCAGAAAGAGAGTCACAGACATAGAAAATAAATTTATGATTATCAAAAGGGAAAAGGGGGAGGAGGGATAAATTAGGAAGTTCGAAATAACATATACACACTACCATATATAAAACAGCTAAACAACAAGGAACTAGTGTACAGAACAGGGAACTGCACTCAATATTTTGAAATAACATATAAGGGAAAAGAATCTGAAAAAGAAAAATATATATAACTGAAGCGCTTTTCTGTGTACACCTGAAACTAACATAACATATAATTTAAAAAGCAAAATAAAAGACAAACAAAAAAACCCTCATTTAAACTGGACTAAGAACTTGCTCATGGATTGTTTCTACATTTGAGCCCATGGTGAAAATATCATAGGCATATAAAGCATGCCTGGAAAAACCTTTACCCTTTATACACTAAAGGACCAGAAGTGGAATTTTATTTATTTATTTAGACTGTGCTGGGTCTTGGTTCTTGTGTGTGGGCTTTCTCTAGTTGTGGTGAGCATGGGCTCCTCACTGCAGTGGCTTCTCTTGCAGAGCACAGGCTCTAGGCACACAGGTGCAGAAATTGTAGTGCGTGGGCTTTGTTGCCCTGTGGAATGTGGGATCTTCCTGACCCAGGAATCGAACTGGAGTCTCCTGCATTGGCAGCCGGATTCTTTACCATCAAGTCACCAGGGAAGCCCTAAATATACACCACTATATATAAAATAGGTAACTAATAAGGGCCCAGGGGGAATTCCCAGATGGTCCAATGGTTAAGACTAAGTCCTTTCTAGGCAGGGAGAAGGGGTTCAGTCCCTGGTCAGGGAACCAAGTCCCACATGCCCTGAGGCCTGGTTTACAACAAAAATGAAGGGACCTACTGTATAGCACAGGAACTCTACTCAATACACTGTAATGGCCTATATGGGAAAACAATCTAAAAAGAGTAGATAAATGTATAACTGATTCACTTTTTTTATACACCCGGAAGTAACACAACACTATAGATCAACTATACCTTGATAAAATTTTATTTATTTATTATTATTTTTTTAAATGTTACTTGCAATTCAATTTTATTTTTTTATTTTATTTTTATTTTTTGGCATACAGTCTCTTTTTTTAATTTAAATTTATTTATTTTAATTGGAGGCTAATTACTTTACAATATTGTATTGGTTCTGCCACACATCAACATGAATCTGCCACGGGTGTACACGTGTTCCCCATCCTGAACCCCCTCCCACCTCCCTCCCAGTACCATCCCTCTGGGTCATCCCAGTGCACCAGCCCCAAGCATCCTGTATCGAACCTGGACTGGCACTTTTTTTCTTATATGATATTATACATGTTTCAGTGCCATTCCCCCAAATCGTCCCACCCCCTCTCTCTCCCACAGAGTCCAAAAGACTATTCTATACATCTGTGTCTCTTTTGCTGTCTCACATACAGGGTTATTGTTACCATCTTTCTAAATTCCATATATATGCATTAGTATACTGTATTGGTGTTTTTCTTTCTGGCTTACTTCACTCTGTATAATAGGCTCCAGTTTCATCCACCTCATTAGAACTGATTCAAATGTATTCGTTTTTATGGCTGAGTAATACTCCATTGTGTATATGTACCACAGCTGTCTTATCCATTCATCTGCTGATGGACATCTAGGTTGCTTCCATGTCCTGGCTATTGTAAACAGGGCTGCGATGAACATTGGGGTACATATGTCTCTTTCCCTTCTGGTTTCCTCAGTGTGTATGCCCAGCAGTGGGATTGCTGGATCATAACAGTTCTATTTCCAGTTTTTTAAGGAATCTCCACACTGTTCTCCATAGTGGCTGTACTAGTTTGCATTCCCACCAACAGTGTAAGAGGGTTCCCTTTTCTCCACACCCTCTCCAGCATTTATTGTTTTGGATCGCAGCCATTCTGACTGGTGTGAAGTAGTACCTCATTGTGGTTTTGATTTGCATTTCTCTGATAATGAGTGATGTTGAGCATCTTTTCAAGTGTTTGTTTGCCATCTGTACATCTTTTGGAGAAATGTCTGTTTAGTTCTTTGGCCCATTTTTTTTTAATTAGGTCGTTTATTTTTCTGGAATTGAGCTGCAGGAGTTGCTTGCATATTTTTGAGATTAGTTGTTTGTCAGTTGCTTCATTTGCTATTATTTTCTCCCATTCTGAAGGCTGTCTTTTCACCTTGCTTATAGTTTCCTTTGTTGTGCAGAAGCTTTTAATTTTAACTAGGTCCCATTTATTTTTCCTTTCATTTCCTATATTCTGGGAGGTGGGTCATAGAGGATCCTGCTGTGATTTATGTCAGAGAGTGTTTTGTCTAGGTTCTCCTCTAAGAGTTTTATAGTTTTGGTCTTATGTTTAGATCTTTAATCCATTTTGAGTTTATTTTTGTGTATGGTGTTAGAAAGTGTTCTAGTTTCATTCTTTTACAAGTGGTTGACCAGTTTTCCCAGAACTACTTTTTAAAGAGATTGTATTTTCTCCATTGTGTATTCTTGCCTCTTTTGTCAAAGATAAGGTGTCCATAGGTGCGTGGATTTTAAAAACATACAGTTTACATTTTTCTGATAAGATTATGCAATACTGAGTTCTTCATGTACAGAAAGCAGAGACTGGATACAATGGAGTCATGGCTCATGAGTAGAAAGGGGCTGATAAAGGGAAAACACACAGAAATCAGGCTATTTGTATACACCAACCACCAATCGGGATTATGGTAAAGAGCAAGAGTAATGTTAAAGATGCAGGACAGGGTGTGGAAACACATGAAGGTGCTCGCCAAAAGTAGGATGCTTTGGGTGGCTCTGGACTCAGCAGAGGATCTGGGAGACACAATAGCCTTGTGAATATACTGGACTCGCTGACTGTGTCTGTACAGGGTGAGAATCATGGAGCCACTGGCCCAGAAGATGAGCACAGAAAATGAAATTTCAGGGAACACTATCAAAGCTACATATATTGAGCCTGAGATGTTCTCAAGATCTGTGTCAGAACAGTACGCTGAACCTCTTGTATTTCTCATGTTTGTGCTGCACCTTTTGTCAGAAACATATAATGCATACAGAGGAAAAATGAGATGTACCAACATGCACTGGATCCAGCAGAAGGAAATGGAGAAGGCAATGTACTTTGGGGCTTTCACTTTAAGATTCTTCCAATAGGAGTTTATGGGGCTGATCGTGATGGTCTGAAACACACTCAAGAGGCAAGTGGTGCCGATGGACATACTCCTGCCCACTCTCTCAACATGCCAAATAAGTTTGCAGGCAAAATCACTGGCAAAATGTTTCAACCTCAAAGTTGTAATTGTCTGAGGGACTCCTTTCGAGAGAATGACCAAAATGTTGGCAATAGCCAGGTGCTTGCAAATCAAAGCTGTGACCCTCATCCTGCTCTGAGTGTGGTAAAGAAAGAGGTAATGGTACAGAAGGGAGATATTGCCCCAGATTCCAAGCACAGTCTGTAATAAGAAGATTATTCCTATGGCCAGTTGGCTGGAGGCTGTTGTGTTATTCAAGATACTCCCCTTTAAATGATGGCAACAGTGATGCCTTAGAGCAGGATGGTTTATATAAATCTGTGACATTGACAGCCAACTTTCCTTGTGTGCTTTGTGAAATTGCCAAGGCTTCACGTGACAGGAAACGATGATGAGAGGATCCATATATTTTATGAAAAAGTCAGCAGGAAGGACGAAGTGGTGGCGACCTGGAGGAAGCAATGACAACTGAGAGTAAATTGAAACATAACATGAAACAACACTTTAAGAAGAAGCTTACTGGAGGAAAAAATATCTGCATCACTGCCCTCATCAAAAAAGAGGTCAATTCTAAATGCATTCCCTTCTAAATTTTAAAGAAGATAATGTATTATTATTGTAGGGGGTTCTGTGATGCCTCAGTTGGTAAAGAAAATCTTCCTCCAATGCAGGAGACCCCAGTTCAATTTCTGAATTGGGAAGATCTGCTGGAGGATACATAGGCTTCCCACTCCAGTATTCTTGGTCTTCCTGTGCAGCTCAGCTAGTATTTTAAAGAAGATAATGTATTATTTTAGAAAAAAAGACAGGAGTTATTCTAGGATCTTACAAGTTAAAATGTATGCTAAAGGTACTTCCCTGGTTGTCTGGTAGCTAAAAATCTGCCTTGCAAAGCAGGGAACACAAATTTGATTTCTGGTTGGGCAACTTAGACCCCATATGCCACGGGGTAACTAAGCCTGGGATCTTCAACTAGAAAGTCTGTGTACCACAACAAAAAATCCTGCATGATACAACAAAGCTCCCATATGATGTGACTAAGACCCAATGCAGCTAAATAAATAAATATTAAAAAAATATATGTATGCTAAACAGAACAGAATATATAAAACATATGGTGAAGTAACTTTTGCACATATGAAAATTAAGACTGGTTCTCATCAATACACATACACACACAAAGATGTAACTTAGAACCACACAAGTATGTCCTAAAAAACACAAAATAGAATAAACAGTGGACAGAGTCTTCAAACAGAAACTTTGAGAAGGAAGTTATTCAGTGGATAAAACATATCAAAAAATATTCCACATCCTTGGTAATCAAGACAATTAAAATATAACCACTACCTATATGTAATCAAATACCAT
Source organism: Bos javanicus (assembly GCF_032452875.1). NCBI lineage: Eukaryota > Metazoa > Chordata > Mammalia > Artiodactyla > Bovidae > Bos > Bos javanicus. Next base: position 58,514,026 of record NC_083885.1, on the reverse strand, counting down.
CAAGAAATCTGAAACAGAAATGACAAAAATGCCAAGTTTGGGCATAGCTGTGGATGAACCAAGAATCTCATACACTGATGGTGGGTGTTCAAATTGGTACACACATTTTGGAAAACTGTTGTATCGACTTAGCAGATCAGATGTAATCCTGTTCTGAGAAATCTGCTCCTATGAGTATACTCAATAGGATTTTGTACATGTATCACCCAGAGATTAGTTATATTAATAGAATTTATATGACAGCCCTAATTATTACTTGTAATAGCCCCTAACTCTTAATACCCACCTACCCATTAACAGTTGAATGATCAATTAATCCTTTGATAGTCACAGAATGAAGTCCAATATAGCAATGATAATGACAAAACAGCAATAATATAAAACAATAAGATAAATTCACAAAGATGTAATGGAATGGAGGAGAAAGTCCAAGTGAAAGATGCTGTATGATTTCTTTCATGTGGAGGCCAAGAGAGGCAAAGTGATCCAATATTAAATGTCATAATAGTTGTAATCATATACTGAATAATCCAGGCCTACATATAGTTAACAAAGCTATAGCCTTGGGAACAGTGAGTTAGAAGGGGCACAAGAGAGTTTCATGGGAACTGAGAACATTCTGTTCCTTGATCTAGTTGTAGTCTCTAGACGTGCAATAATTTCTGAAATTTCACTGAGCTTCACACGTATAACATGCGAACATGCTTTTAACTTTTTAAAAAAACATGCATTATCAAAAAAATATGGAAGGAGCTTGGGAAAGCCTATTTCTGTGCATGTGTCTCATCTGCTGCCTGTGTCTGCAAAGGAGGGGAGCTGTAAGCCCAGATCATAACTCCAACAATGAAACATTAAAGAATAGCAACATTGCTGCATACAGAGAATCACTGATTTTGTCATAAAATTCAGCAGAGCAGTATCCTAAGTCTTCATGCTTTGTGTTGATGTGTTGCTCCATTTGGCATCATGTCCATGGGGAAAATAATGTTTACACAGAGATATGACTTGTGACCAATCTTCTCTAAGGACCAGGAAATATAATGAACAGTAGACACAGTCTTCATACAGAAACTTTGAGAAAGAAGTTACATACTGTTCAGTAGTGCAAAGTGGAGACCCCAATATGCTCAGAAGCTTTATTTCTTGAGAGGATTTTATTTATTTCATCTTATTCATTTATTTATTTGGCTGTACCGGGTCTTAGTTAATGGTATGTAAACTCTTAGTTATGGCAGGTAAATTCTCAGTTATGGCATTGGGAGCACAGCCTTAACCTCTGGACCACAGGGAAGCTTTTGCTTTAAGTTGCACCCACCTGGATTTCCTGGGGCTGATCCTGGTGGCACTTCAGGGGCCAGGAGGGCCAATGGACACACCCTGCCAGCTCTGGGGGCATAGAGAACACATTTGCATGGCTAAATCCCTGAAGACAAGCTTCAGTTAAAGGCTGCCATTGTCACGGAGATGCCTTTAAAGGGAATGATCAAAAAGCGACTACAGTCCTGTGCCTGAAGGTCAAAACTGTGAACCTCAACTCTCATTCAATGTAGTATAGGAAGAAATTAAGGTAAAGAGAAGAAGCACCCAGGATTCCAACTATAGTCTGAGAGGAGCACACTGTTCTTAATGCCAACTCCCTGGAGGCCATTCTGCCAGTTGTTTGATGTACATAACTGCATGGGAGGCACTGGCACTGATTTATTGCAAAGATAAGGAGATCCTAGGTACAGAGAGGTCAGGTGATCTATGTAAATTCACATGCTGATTACAGGCCTAGTGGTGGTAAGAACCTGGTAGGCTGAGTACAAGACAGTGTCCTAAGCACTGTGATGCACCAACCAAACACATCAGCTGTTTTTCAATAATCCAATGTGAAATTTAGTTTTATTTTTCTATCATACAGTTTATTCTATCAGTTCAGTGCAGTCACTCAGTTGTGTCCAACTATTTGCAACCCCATGAACGGTAGCACACCGGGCTTCCCTGTCCATCACCAACTCCTGGAGCAGGCTCAAACTCATGTCCATTGAGTCCGTGATGCCATCCAACCATCTCATCCTCTGTCATCCCCTTCTCCTCCTGCATTCAATCTTTCCCAGCTCAGGGTCTTTTGCAATGGCTCAGTTCTTCTCATCAAGTGGCTAAAGTATTGAAGTTTATTCCATACCTTTTATATATGATAATTTTGGTTGTAAATAGTTTTCATATCTGCATAAGTATTTATTCTATAGGTAAATAACATATCAAGAAGATTCCCTGGATTGGATATGGCAACCCATTCCAATGTTCTTGCCTGGGAAATCCTAAGAACAGAGGAACCTGGTGAGCTATGGTCCATGGGGTCACAAACCGAGCCACTAACATGTATACACACAAACACACACAAACTTATAGGAAAGTACTTCCTGTCCATATTGGATATAATGAATGCAAGATTTCCTCAATGTAAGTTTTGCAACAGAAAGATGCATTCCTGTCATGCCAGGCACAAATTCACTATGGTATCTATCAAAAAAAGACTTGGACAATATTACTTTGTTTAAAAAACTATGAACCATGAATTACTACTATACAATAAATGAGTATAGGATAGAAATGAAAGAATTATTTTTGTCTAAACCCTTAGGTATTTTTAAAATCGAGGTTAAATGAGACTACAATATAACTTGACTTGTGAAGAATATTAACATACTAGGCACATGTAAAAGTATAATCTAGAAAATATTGACTGTTGTGTTGCAAAGGTGGAAGCATAAAGAAATGAATTGTGTGCTTGGAATTGGTGTTAGAATATGCGATTAGACAACATATGAGAAGATATATTTGGTCCTGACAACTATATTCCAAACCTCACCATTATAAAGCTGCCTTTTCCTTAAATGCTGCTTCTCTATCTTGAAGAGGGATAGCAATCTCGCCATCATCATCAGACCTCAAATGTTTCAGATAAGACACAACTTCTGTGTCCAGTAAGCACATTTTATGCCTAGAGTTAGATATATATGTAAAAAATCATTTCTGTTCTTCAAACATATTCATATTCATGCTTTCTGTAGAGGATTAGAAAATCATTGCTTTTCTATCCTAGTCTTTATGGAAAGCATAAAGGCATGATAATACTTCTAATACAAATTTAAAATTAGTCTAGAATTTCTGGAAGGCAATGTTACAGCAGATTGAATTTAGAAATACAACCCTTAAGCTGCATCAAGATGATCTTTTGGCACTTCCCAGTGTCCAGTGGCTAAGACTCAGTGCTCCCAATGCAGGGAGCCTGGGTTTGATTCCTGGTCAGGAAAATAGATACCACATGCTGCAACTAAGAGTTCACATGCTGCAATAAGATTAATACTTTTAAAAATATTCCTCATTATTATCACTAGGATTGTTCCTTGAGCCCTCCGCAGTAAGAGTTTCACAAAAGAGCTTTAGGAGCTGTCAAGTTCGATGTTGCCTGATGCCAGGAAAGATTGAAGGCAGGAGGAGAAGGGGATGACAAAGGAAGAGATGGGTGGATGGCATCACTGACTCAAATGGACATGAGTCTGAGCAAACTCTGGGAGATAGTGAAGGACAGGGAAGCCTGGCAGGCTGCAGTCCCTGGGGTTGCAAAGAGTCAGGCACAACTGAGCGACTGAACAACAAAGATCTTGATCTCGCTTTACCTAAACTCTCTCCTAAGGAATTATTCTGCCTTCCTGACCTGCTTTGCCACTGGGTCTATTCCCACTCTACCCCCAGCCCACAGAAAGATCCCTTTTCCAAACATGAACACTTACTCTGAGCTCCTTCCTTACAGACTCTGCCTCTTAGACTGAAATAAAGTACTCAACTCCTCATTCGTTCTCACGAGAAGGTTGCTGGGCTCAGGGTGAAGATTGTGGCAGCCAGGACGTGAGTGGGAGGGAGGCAGTCAGACCCTGAGATAGAGGTTTAAGAGCTGTGATCTCATCCTCCTTCAGAACTGCAATTATCATTTCACTTGAAGTGGCAATGACAGGGCCAACTTGAGAATCTAATTATCTTTCTGAAAAACTTTTTCTGAGTTGCTAATTACTCTCCTGTGAGTATCTCCAAAGAGACCACTGATGTGTTTGAGAGAAGCTCATGATTTTTCATGATGAAGGTTATTTTGAAATGATTAGGACTGCTACATAACTCTGAAATCTGTTGCCTTCATAAACAGGTTGTTTGATCTTAGGGATTCCCCCACAACCACCCCCAACCCATTTAAGAAAGTCAATTGTGAGTGTTCCAGGCTTTGTTCTGGAAACAAACAAAAACACCCAATTAAACTTGAACAGAACATAAGAATCTTGTGTGTGTGTTCATTTATTCATTTACTTGGCTGTGCTGGGTCTTAGTTGGCATGCACACTATTAGTTTCAGCATGTGGGTTCTAGTTCCCCAATCAGGGATCAAACTTGCACACCCCCTGCAATGGGAGCTTGGAGTCTTAGCCACCAGCCCGCTAGGGAAATCCTTGTATGGGACCTTCTTTCTTGTACTCAAAACAGCTCTACCTCTTCTCTTTCCTGCATCTCTGATCCTACACTGGACTACGCAGTTTTAGATCCCAGGTAAGGACTTAAGTTCACGCTAGAGGTAGAGTAATAGAAATGATAGTAAAGGAATATCTTTGGGTCTTGGAGGTGGCTTTTCAATGTTGGCTGTAGCACTCATCTGTCTTTGCAGCACTCTCATGGCCTTTCCTCTGGTACACGGAAGGCTTCTAGTCACTGACATATCCACCATGGCTCCCTTTGGGCCTGGAGCCAAATCCTTAAGTTTACCTTTCTCCACCATTTACAGTTCACACCTCAGATCCATTTTCTCCCCTGGAAATAGGCCGATTATTGCCTTCAGTTCAGTCACTCAGTCATGTCCAACTCTTTGCAACCCATGGACTTCTGCACACCAGGCTTCCTTGTCCATTACCAACTTTCAGAGCTTGCTGAAACTCATGTCCATCAAGTCGGTGATGCCATCCAACCATCTCATCCTCTGTCATCCCCTTCTCCTCCTGCCCTCAATCTTTCCTAACCTCAAGGTCTTTTCCGGTGAGTCAGTTAGCATCACGTGGCCAAAGTATTGGAGCTTAGCTTCATCATTAGTCCTTCTAATGAATATACAGGACCGATTTCCTTTAGGATGGACTGGTTGGATCTGCTTGCAGTCCAGGGGACTTTCAAGAGTCTTCTCCAACACAATTCAAAAGCATCAATTCTTTGGCATTCAGCTTTCTTGATGGTCCAAGTCTCACATCCATACACGACTACTGGAAACACCATAGCTTTGAGTCAATCGACTTTTGGCAGCAAAGTAATGTTTCTGCTTTTTAATACACTGTCCTGGTTGGTTATAGCTTTACTTCCAAGGATCAAGTGTCTTTTAATTTCATGGCTGCAGTCACCATCTGCAGTGATTTTGGAGCCCAAGAAAATAAAGTCTGTCACTGTTTCCATTGTTTCCCCTTCTTCTTCTTCTTCTTCTTCTTCTTTTTTTTTTTTTTTTTTTTTTTACTTTACAATATTGTATTGGTTTTGCCATACATCAACATGCATCCACCACGGGTGTACATGTGTTCCCCATCCTGAACCCCCCTCCCACCTCCCTCCCTGTACCATCTCTCTGGGTCATCCCAGTGCACCAGCCCCAAGCATCCTATATCGAACCTGGACTGGTGATTTGTTTCATATATGACATTATACATGTTTCAATGCCATTCTCCCAAATCATCCCACACTCTCCCCTCCTCACCCCTCCCCCAGAGTCCAAAAGATTGTTCTATACATCTGTGTCTCTTTTGCTGTCTCACATACAGGGTTATTGATACCATTTGCCATGAAGTGGTGGTACTGGATGCCATGATCTTTGTTTTTTGAATGTTTAGTTTTAAGCCAGCTTTCATTCTCCTATTTCACTTTCATCAAGAGGCTCTTCAGTTCCTCTTTGCTTTCTGCCATAAGGGTGGTGTCATCTGCGTATCTGAGGTTATTGATATTTCTCCCGGCAATCTTGATTTGAGGTTGTGCTTCATCCAGCCCAGCGTTTCGATGATGTACTCTGCATATAAGTTAAATAAACAGGGTGACAATACACAGCCTTGAAATACTCCTTTCCCAATTTGGAACCAGCCCATTTTTTCATGTCTGGTTCTAACTGTTGCTTCTTGGCCTGCATACAGATTTCTCCGGAGGCAGGTAAGGTATTCTGGTATTCCCATCTCTTGAGGAATTTCCCACAGTTTGTTGTGTTCCACAAAGTCAGAGGCTAATGCTCTTGAGTCCTGAGTTTCAGTGTCTCTGCTGTGCATGAAGAAAGCTCTGGTATTAAAGGATTTGGAATTAGTCAGAGGCAGACTGTGTCATATCTTTTTGCAAAGGAATTTCTACTCATTTCTTTACTGGGGGTAAATCACTGAAATATATGCCTAACCCTTTTGAGGAGCTTGCCATTTTGGTGGCAGAAATGGATGATCCTACTCACATTTTTATTGTCTGAATTGGGCAGGAAAATTACTCACTGGAATGGGAGATCCCAGTTCTTCATTCTGTCCTTAATGTTTTTCCTGATTTCAATATTCTAGGCTCATTGCTTCTTTCAAAGATGAAGCTTTGGGCTTTAGGATCTAGGGATCCAAGGACACCTGGCTGTCCCTTCTGCCCTCCACATGTCTTTAAGAACCCCTGGGAAGCTATCATATTTCTCCCAAGGACAATTGGGGATGGGAAAATGAGTCAGTCATTAAAAGCCAAGTTTTCTGATACAAGGATGCTGTGATGGCAACTCTGAAGCTGGCTCTGGCACTCTACCTTCAGTTTTACACTCTGCTCACCAGCAAGATGGGTTTTAAGGAATGGCATCAGCATGCAAGGAAGAAGAGAGTATGGCATGCTTACTGGAGCCCTCAGTTGCCTTTTCCTCAGGACACTTCTCCTAATATTGGTTGAGGACCAGAGAACTTCTCAGGCTTAACTTTCTTCCTGAATCTATGAAATTTCTGTAACCAACTACTCCTCACTGGAGCTGCTAATTTTCTTGTATACCAAAGAAACAGCCCTCTGTGGACATCCCTGGTGGTCCAGTGATTAAGGTTCTTCACTCCAAATGCAGCATTCTAGGTTCAATTCCCTGGTTGGGGAACTCGTCCCCACAAAGTGCAGCTAAGTGTTGGCCTGCAGCAACTAGTGAACCCACAGGCTGCAACTATGACCTGGAATAGCTAAATAAATAAATGAAAATATTTTAAAAGTGCCCTCTGTCCCAAATATGGTACTATACCCATCTTATGGGATTTTTTTAACACAAACATACCAGCAAAAATCTGGAATAAGTTCTCACAACTCCATACTAAGTAAAGTAAGTCAGACAGAGAAAGACAAATATATGATATCACTCATATGTGGAATCTAATGAAATATTTTTTAGAATCTAATTTAAGAATGATACAAATGAACTTATTTACAAAACAGAAAGAGACTCACAGACTTAGATAACAAAATGGTTGTCTAAGTAGGGGGGAAGACTGAGGGAAAAGGATAGTTAGAGAATTTGGAATGGACATGTACACACTGCTATATTAAAAATGGATAAACAACAAGGACCTACTATTTAGCACTGGGAACTCTGCTCAATGTTATGTGGCAACATGGATGGGAGGGGAGTTTGAGGGAGAATGGATACACATATATGTATGGGTGAGTCCCTTTGCTATCTCCTTAAAACTATCAAAACATTGTTAAGTGATGATACTCCAATATAGAATTAATTTTTTAAAAAGGGCTATGACACTCAGGTTACCAGGCATCAGAAAGAGACAGAGCTCTTTATTCCTCTCCACTCTGCCCATGTAGGTTCTGTATTCACCAATGATGAAATACCCACACTCATTACTTTGAAAGACATGTGGCTTCCTTATATACTGTCCACTGACCTTATGCTCATGAGTGAATGAATACCTGACCATTGTGGAAAAATAACACCATGGACCTAGAGATTGTCATACTAAGTGAAGTAAGTCAGACAGAGAAAGACAAATACATGATATCACTCATATGTGGAATCTAATTTATTATTATTTTTTGGAATCTAATTAAAGAATGATACAAATGAACTTGTTTAAAAAACAGGAAGATACTCAGATTTCAAAAACAAACTTATGGTTACCAAAGGGGAAATGTGGGAGGGAGAGATAAATTAGGAGTTTGGGATTAACAGATACACAGTACTATATATAAAATAAATAACCAACAAGGACCTACTGTATAGCATAGGGAATTTTACTCAATATCCTGTAATAAATTAATGGGAAAATAATCTGAAAATGAAAGAATATATGTATAACTGAATCACTTTGCTCTACACCTGAAACTATCACAACGTTGTAGATCAACTATACCCCAATAAATATTTAAATACATATAATTTACATTTTTCTGATAAGATTAGCAGATAGTGTATTGAGTTCCTCATCAATGAATGCAGAGACTGGATACAGTGGAGTCACGGCTCATGAGCAGAAAGGGGCTGATAAAGGGAACACACACAGAAATCAGGCTGGCTGTATTCACCAACCACCAACTGGGATTATGATAAAGAGCAAGAGTAACATTAAAGATGCAGGACAGAGTGTGGAAACACATGAAGGTGCTCACCAAGAGTAGGATGCTTTGGGTAACTCTGGACTCAGCGGAGGATCTGGGAGACACACTAGCCTTGGGAATATACTGGGCTCGCTGACTGTGTCTGTACAGGGTGAGAATCATGGAGCCACTGGCCCAGAAGATGAGCACAGAAAATGAAATTTCAGGGAACACTACCAAAGCTGTATATATTGAGCCTGAGATGTTCTCAAGATCTGTGGCAGCACAGTACCCTGAATCTCTTGTATTTGTCGTGTTTGTGCTGCGCCATTTGTCAGAAACATATAATGCATACAGAAAAAAATGAGATGTACCAACAGACACTGGATCCAGCAGAAGGAAATGGAGAAGGCAATGTACTTTGGGGCTTTGACTTTAAGATTCTTCCAACAGGAGTTCATGGGGCTGATTGTGATGGTCTGAAACACACTCAAGGGGCAGGTGGTGCCAAAGGACATACTCCTGCCCACTCTCTCAACATACAAAATAAGTTTCAGGCAAAATCAGTGAAAACATGTTTCCACCCCAAAGCTGTAATTGTCTGAGGGGAGAGAATGATCAAGGAGTTGGCTATAGTCAGGTGTTTGAGAATCATAACCATGGCTCTCATCCTGCATTGAGTGTGGTAAAGAAATAGGTAATGGTTAAGAAGGGACAAATTGCCCAGAATTCCAATCATAATCTGTGATAAGAATATTATCCCTAGGGCCAAATCTCTGGGGGTTATTTTTTTCATTCAATATTTTTAAATGAAAGTGTTCTCCTTCTTTTAAAGGGTTTGTATCTTTATTATTTATTTATTAGGCTGCACCAGATCTTCAACCTTCATTGTGGCATGTGGGATCTAGTTCCCTGATCAGGGATTGAACCCAGGGCCCCTGCATTGGGAGCGCTGAGTCTTAGCTACTGGAACACCACCCATGTCCCCAAAATATTTTCCTTTAAATAGTGACAGTCATTCTTCTGAGTAAAATGTCTCATTGATGTTTTTTGACAGCAAGTGTAATGTTACTTTTGTGCTCCTATTGGTTTGCCAAGGTTTCATGAGACAGGAAGAGATGGAGAGATAGCTGGTGTATTTCAGGGAAAAGTCAGCAATAAGGATGAAGCAGAGTTAACCTGGAGGAAGCAATGACAAGTGAGAGTAATTGGAAAGAGAGCTTATTACAACATTTCAAGAATTAGCTGAAATTTGCTAGCCAGATTGGAGAAAAGTAACACTTCAATCACTGCCCATATCATCAGACAAATCTATTCTGAATAGATTCCATTTCTAATTTTTAAAATTATGCAATTTTTAGAAAAACAATTTCAAAAATTTAAATTAAAAATATATCTGAAACACCACAAAACATATAAACCATATGGCAAAATGGCTTTATCTTATCTTTAGCTTCTATTAAGACTGCTCACATCAACACACACACACACACACACACACACACACAAGATTTGTCACCAGCACAAAGAACTCCTAAAGACCATATAGTAGAATACAACATGACCAAACTGTTTCAACAGAAACTTCAATAGTTATTCAATGGATAATACATATGTAAAAAATATTCAATGTCCTTAGGAATCAGGAAAAGGAAAATATAACCACTACCTACACATCAAACACCATCCAGAAAACTAGAATGGAAATGACAGAAATATAACGTTTTGGCAAAGATGTGGGTCAACCAAGAATCTCAATCAGATATTAAAATTTGAACAAAGATTTTGGAGACTAGATGTAATTTATGTTTCAACAATTCCTCTCCTATGTGTATCATCAAGACTAGTAGAATTTATGTGCTAGCACTTACCCATTACTCATGTGTGTGTGCATGTTCAGTCGCTTCAGTTGTGTCTGACTATTTGAGACCCTATGGACTGTAGCCTGCCAGGGATTCTCCAGGCAAGAATATTGGAGTGGGTTGCCCTGCCCTCTTCCAGGGGATCTTCCCAATGCAGGAATCAAACCTGTGTCTTCTGAATTGCTGGCAGATATTTACCCACTGAGCCGCCTGGGAAGCCCACACATTACTCATAATAGCCCTAAAATCAAAACTACTCAGTTGTCCATGAACAGTAGAATAAATCAGTAGAATTAATCCTTTGATAATCACACAGCAAAGACCTATATAGCAATGTTAATGTATACTAATAGTTAAATGCAATAATACGAAGAGTAGTCTTGTGTGGATATGAAAGTTGGACCAGAAGGAAAGCTGAGTGCTGAAGAATAGATGCTTTCAAATTTTGGTGCTAGAGAAGTCTCTTGAGAGTCCCTTGGACTGAAAGGAGATCAAATCAGTCAATCCTATAGGAAATCAACCCTGTATATTCATTGGAAGGACTGATGCTGAAGCTCCAATACTTTGGCTACCTGATGTGAAGAGATGACTCATTGGAAAAGACCCTGATGCTGGGAAAGACTGAGGGCAGGAAGAGAAGGGGGAACAGGATGAGATGGTGAGGTAGCATCACCAACTCAATGAACATGAGCTTGAGCAAACTCCGGGAGATAGGGAAGTGCAGGGAAGCCTAGAGTGCTACAGTTCATGGGATTGTAAACAGTCAGACACAAGTTAATGACTAGAACAATAACATACAAATAGTTTCCCCAAAATCATATGCAACTGGGAGAAAAGGCCAATATGAAGGTTTTCAGACTCTATGATTCCATTTAAGTGTGAAGCAGGCAAAAGTGATCTAATCTCTTAAATGTTAGAATAGTTGTAAAGCTCTTACCAAAAATCCTGACCTACAAATAGATTCAAGAAAACTATAGTCTTGGGAATAGAGACTAGGAGTATAGAGGGTTTCTAGGTGACCCACAATATTCGGTTTCATTCATATACATATATATATATATATATATATATATATATATATATATATATATATAAATTTTCTTTATCGACTTTTGGCTGTGTTGGGTCTCCACTGTTGCACAGGCATTTCTCTAGTTGCAGAGAGCAGGGTCTACTCTCTAGTTGCGGTGCTCAGGCTTCTCATTGCAGTGACTTCTCTTGTTGTGGAGCTCAAGCTCTAGGGTGTTCAGGCTTCATTCATTGCAGCATGTGAGCTCAGTATTTGTGGTTCCCGGGCTCTAGAGCATAGGCTCAATAGTTGGTGCATGAGCTTAATTGCTCTGCAGCGTGTGGAATCTTCCCAGATCAGGGATTGAACCCACATCTCCTGTATTGGCAGGCTGACTCCTTATCACTGAGCCACCAGGGAAGCTCAACAGTCTGGTTTTTTATCCAGTCATTGCCTACAGAGATGTGGTCATTTCTGAAACTCCACTAAGCTGTGTACTTATAACCTGTGCATATGTTTTTAAATTTTAAAAAATCTATCACAAAAAACAGATTTTAAAGAAACTGAGAAAAAACTATTCCTCTGAATGTTGGATCTGCTGATTGTGTCTGTAGAGGATAAGCCTTAGAGAGCCACAGGTCCTGATCATGAGCCCAACAATGAACATCAGACAATAACAACATGGCTGCATATATTGAGTCACTGATTTTATAATTCAGAAGAGTGATATCCCAGATCTTTGCTCTTTGTGTTCGTCTATTGCTTGATTCGGCAAGTCTATGCACTGGGAATTGATATACACCAGCTTATACCTGGTAGGCTACAGTCCATGGGGTCGCTAAGAGTCGGAGATGACTGAGCGACTTCGGCTTTCACTTTTCACTTTCATGCATTGGAGACGGAAATGGCAACCCACTCCAGTGTTCTTGCCTGGAGAATCCCAGGCACGGGAGAGCCTGGTGGGCTGCTGTCTATGGGGTCGCACAGAGTCGGACACGACTGAAGCGACTTAGCAGCAGCAGCAGCAGCTTATACAAGGTCCAGCAGAGGAATATGAAACCTCCACTCCTTTGGAGCTTTTCAGTTCTACCCAACTCTGGTTCCTGGGGAGGATCGTGATGGCTGGAGACGCATAAGAGGCAGGAGGTGCCCATGGACATACCCTGCCAGGTCTGTGAGGATAGAAAATTGGATATGTCACTGAAGACATGCTTTAACTAACAACTACCAGTGTCATGGGGATGTCTTAAAGAGAATGACCAAGAAGCGACTGTATGTACGTGCTTGAGGATCAAATGTGTGGATCTCAACCTTTAGGAAGAGATAATGGTAAAGGAAGAAAATAGTAGTCCTCCTGTAGTCTGAAATGAGCAGACCCTTCTTTGCAAATCCCCTGAGGCCATTCTGCCAGTTGCTGGTGACTGGTGTTTTGTCTTCAGAATGAGAGGATCCTGTTTTGGAGCATGTGCTGTGGGATACAGTCTTCAGATAAGTGGAAATCCCATATTTGCTTTGATAAATATTTACTTGAGAGGTTCATGGTCTCAAGTAAATATTAAGAGGCTTCACAGAGTTGAATATGTAACCTTTAAATAGCGCTTATGATGGATGCATTACTATTGTACTACATCACACAAGGTGCTTTCTTTGATTTTTGTACCTGCCGGGGGTACATTATTTTCCTGAGGGCATTATTTTCAGCATTATTTCAGTAAGGAGACCTGAGGTACAGAGAATTGAATGACCTGTGTAAATGCACATGCTGCTATGGGGCTGAGTGATAGGAACCTGGTAGGCTAGTTGCCAAGACAGTGCCCTGACCACTGTGTTACACTAATAAATCATGTTAGCTCTGTTTTCAAATCATCCAGAGCTGAATTTCATTTTGTTTTTGTACTTTTCCACCTAATTCACATCATTTTTTAATTTTATTATATAATCATGGTTGTGAACAGTTCCTATTTTTAGGAACTTAAAAAAAATTAATTTATTTATTTATTTTAATTGGAGGCTAATTACTTTACAATATTCTGCCATACATTCACATGAATCAGCCATGGGTGTACATGTGTTCCCCATCCTGAAGCCCCCTCCCAACTCTCTCCCCTCAGGGTCATCCCAGTGCACCAGCCCTGAGCACCCTGTCTCATGCATTGAACATGGACTGGCGATCTATTTCACATATGATAATATACATGTTTCAATGCTATTAGGAACTTCTTTTTAGTCTAAGAATTTACCATATGGTCAATATCAAATATAAATGATTTTTTGAGGTCATAATAAAGTACAGATGCAGTTTCACAGACTACTGTTAAATGTCCAAATTGGATTTAATGATGCAAGATTTGTTTAGTGTTAGTTGGCACCCCACTCCAGTACTCCTGCCTGGAAAATCCCATGGACGGAGGAGCCTGGAAGGCTGCAGTCCATGGGGTCGCTGAGGGTTGGACATGACTGAGTGACTTCACTTTCACTTTTCACTTTCATGCATTGGAGAAGGAAATGGCAACCCACTCCAGTGTTCTTGCCTGGAGAATCCCAGGCACGGGGGAGCCTGGTAGGCTGCAGTCTATGGGGTCGCACAGAGTCGGACACGACTGAAGTGACTTAGCAGCAGCAGCAGTTGGCCACAGAAAGGCTCATTTGCTATCATTCCAGGAACAAAGCATAATGGTATGTATCAAATAAATTATTGGATGATAAATCCTTCTTTACTAAACTGCAATGCATGAAATACTGCTATGTGATAAAAAGAATGTAGCTCTTTTACCTGTTATTAATAATTTTGGTCTAAATGCCTAGGTATTTATTAATGCTTACAATGAGTAAAACTATTAACAATGAAGCAAGATTTGTGAATGTTAAAATACAAGAGACATGTACTTTATGCATGTCTTAAATGCAACATAGTGAATATGGAACCCTGTGTATTGTTTAAGTTGAAATCATCAAGAAATGAGTTGTGAGCTTGGAATTGATGCTAAAATATTATTAAGCCATACAACACAAGACAAGATACATTTGGTAGTGACTATATTTTAACACTCATAATTAAAAAGTTATCTTTTCCTTAAATGTTACTTCTCTAACTTGAGTAGGGAAAGCATCTCTCCATAGGTGTTAGACCTTGAATGTTTTCAATGGAGATAATCACTGTATCTGGTAAATGCATCATATTCCTAGAGCTTGATTTAAAAAAAAAAAAACAACATTTTTATCCAAAAACAAACTCATATTCTCAATGTATGCAGAGGACTAGAAAACTGTTACGTGCTATCCTGGCTTCCCTGGTAGCTCAGCAGTAAAGAATCCACCTGCAATGAAAGAGATGTGGGTTCAGTCCCTGGGTTGGGAAGATCCCCTGGAGGAGGAAATGGCAACTCACTCTAGTATTCTTGCCTGGAAAATTCCATGGACAGAGGCGGCTGATAGACTATGGTCCATAGAGTCTTAAAGAGTCAGACATGACTGAAGTGACTGAGCATGCATGCACAGTGCTATCATACTCTGTATAATAGGCAAAAAGGCAGTATAAACCTACCTCTAATTATAATGAAAAATTAGTCTTTAAACCCTGTAAAGTAATGTAAAGGTGGCTCAGTGGTAAAGAATCCACCTGTAATGCAGGAGATGCAGGTTCAATCCCTGGGTTAGGAAGATTCTCTGGAGAAGGAAATGGCAGCCCACTCCAATATTCTTGCCTGGAAAATTCCATGGACAGAGGAACCTGGTGGGCTACAGTCCACGGGGTCACCAAGAGTTGGACACAACTGAGCCTGCAAGCATGCATACAAGGTAACATCAGAATGATTTCAAAACAAAAAGCCTTAAGACCTTAAAAAATGATTCTTCATCCTCACTGTGATGATTCAACATTGATCACCCACAGTGAAGATTTCATTCAGCGACACCAGGAGGCATGAGGCAGGGTTTAGGATCCTCATATCTCTTTACAAGGTCAGCTCATACCTACAGTCTTATTCTGCTTCCCTGTCTAGCTTTGCCACTGAATCTGTTCTTACCCCCCAAATCCCTTTTCCAGACATGAACACTTACAGACTTCCTTCCATAAACTCTGTCTCTTGGGCTGAAATAGAAAATGCTCACCTGACTCCTTCTGGTGGGCTCAGGGTGAAGGTCATGACAGCCAGGACGTGAGTGGGAGGGAAGTGGTCAGACCCTGAGATATAGGTTTATGTTCTGTGACCTCATCTTCCCTCAGAATGCAATTATCATTTCATTTGAAGTAGTAATAACAGGGCAGGCTTGGGGAGCTAATGATCTTCCTGAAAAACTTTTTTTGAGTTGCTAATTACCAAAACCAATTATGACTTTCTGGTGAGTATCTCCAAAGAGACCACTGATGTGTTTGGGAAGAGGCCTGTAATTTTTCACGATCCCTGATGGCACAGAAAGTCACCTGTGGAAGGAGGAGTCATGCTGATGTCTGAGTGACTGGTAGTGAGTTATGTGTGTCTCAGGATTCCCTGATTCCCTGAGAAGCTCTTCCACTAAACATCTAGTTCATCCTTCATCTTTGGACTTCTAAGCTGCACTGCTATTAGACTTGGATTCAGACGTAGCACAAGAAGAATATCTGGGATAGGAATAACAGGAAGAACATGCATGATGTTACTTTTTCATTTGTATAATTAAAAACAGGTTAATTTGAGACTCCCCTGGTGGTACAGTGGATAAGGATCTGCCTGCCAGTGCAGGGGGATATAGGTTCAAGCCCTGGTCCGGGAAGATCCTACTTGGTGTAGGGCAACTAAGCTGGGGCGCCACAACTATGAGCCTGTGCCCTGGAGCCCGGGAGCTGCCACTAGAGAAGCCACCACGATGAGAAGGCCATGAACTGCAATGAAGACCCAGCACGACAACCAAATTAAATAATTTAATTTGGAGATGGAAATACGGAAAAGTTTCTAAGAGATGATACTTTACAGATATGGTACTTTTCTGTTGAAGTTGGTCATATGCAATCCATATAATCTACTTTTCATGATTTTGTTTTTAAACCACTTCTTAAAAATCAGCAGTTCAAAGGGAAATGTCCGTAAGGCATTTTCCTTACTTGTACTGGATCTGAAGAAGTGAATGTTAATTTAAAGATGTTTTATCATAATGCCCTCAAGCACAAAACAAGACCGGGAGCTGACTGTGGCTCAGATCATGAACGCTTTATTGCCAAATTCAGACTTAAATTGAAAAAAGTAGGGAAAACCACTAGACCATTCAGGTATGACCTAAATCAAATCCCAAATGATTATGCAGTGGAAGTGACAAATAGATTCAAGGGATTAGATCTGATAGACAGAGTGCCTGAAGAACTATGGACAGAGGTTCGTGACATTGTACAGGAGGCAATGTTCAAGACCATCCCCAAGAAAAAGAAATGGAAAAAGACAAAACGGTTGCCTGAGGAAGCC
Organism: Bos javanicus; assembly: GCF_032452875.1. Lineage (NCBI taxonomy): Eukaryota > Metazoa > Chordata > Mammalia > Artiodactyla > Bovidae > Bos > Bos javanicus. The sequence continues at coordinate 58,497,135 of NC_083885.1, read as the reverse complement.
TTACAAATAGCTGAGAAAAGAAGAGAAGTAAACAGCAAAGAGAAAAGGAAAGATATACCCATTTGAATTCAGAGTTCCAAAGAATAGCAAGGAGTGATAAGAAAGCTTTCCTCAGTGATCGGTGCAAAGAAATAGAGGAAAACAGTAGAATTGGAAAGACTAGAGATCTTTTCAAGAAAATTAGAGTTACCAAGGGAATATTTGGACACAACTGAACGACTGAACTGAAGGGAATATTTCATGCAAAGATGGGCACAATAAAGGACAGAAATGGTATGGATCTAACAGAAGCAGGAGATATGAAGAAGAGGTGGCAAGAATACACAGAAGAACTATACAAAAAAGATCTTCATGACCCAGACAACCACAATGGTGTGATCACTCACTTAGAGCCAGACATTCTGGAATGTGAAGTCAAGTGGGACTTAGGAACCATGACTACAAACAAAGCTAGTGGAGGTGATGGAATTCCAGTTAAGCTATTTCAAATCCTGAAAGATAATGATGTGAAAGTGCTACATTCAATATGCCAGCAAATTTGGAAAACTCAGCAGTGGCCACAGGACTGGAAAAGATCAGTTTCAATTCCAATCCCAAAGAAAGGCAATGCTAAGGAATGCTCAAAGTACTGCACAATTGCACTCGTCTCACATGCTAGCAAAGTAATGCTCAAATTTTTTCAAACCAGGCTTCAACATGATGTGAACTGTCAACTTCCAGATGTTCAAGCTGCATTTAGAAAAGGCAAAGGAACCAGAGATCAAATTGCCAACATCAACTGGATCATCGAAAAAGCAACATAGTTCCAAAAAAACATCTACTTCTGTTTTATTGACTACACCAAAGCCTTCGACTGTGGGAATCACAACAAACTGTGGAAAATCCTTCAAGAGATGGCATACCAGACCGCCTGACCTGCCTCCTGCAAAATCTGAATGCAGGTTAAGAAGCAACAGTTAGAACTGGACATGGAACAACAGACTGGTTCCAAATCAGGAAAGGAGTACTTCAAGGCTGTGTATTGTCACCCTGCTTATTTAACTTATATACAGAATATATCATGTGACATGCCAGGCTGGATGAAGCACAAGCTGGAATCAAGATTTCTGGGAGAAATATCAATAACCTCAGATATGCCAATGACACCACCTTTAAGGCAGAAAGTGAAGAAGAACTACAGAGCCTCTTGATGAAAATGAAAGAGGAGAGTGAAAAAGTTGGCTTAACACTCAATGTTCAAAAAATAAAGATCATGGCATCTGGTCCAATCACTTCATGGCAAATAGATGGGGAAACAGTGACACACTTTATTTCCTTGGGCTTCAAAATCACTGCAGATGGTGACTGCAGCCATGAAATTAAAAGATGCTTGCTCCTTGGAAGAAAAGCTATGACCAACCTAGACAGCATATTAAAAAGTAGAGACATTACTTTGCTGACAAAGGTCCATCTAGTTAAAGCTATGGTTTTTCCAGTAGTCGTGTATAGATGTGAGAGTTGGACTATAAAGAGAGCTGAGCACTGAAGAATTGATGCTTTTGAACTGTGGTGTTGGAGAAGACTCTTGAGAGCCCTCGGACTGCAAGGAAATCAACCAGTCCATTCTAAAGGAAATCAGTCATAATATTCATTGGAAGGACTGATGCTGAAGCTGAAACTCCAATACTTTGGCCACCTGATGTGAAGAACTGACTCATTTGAAAAGACCCTGATGCTGGGAAAGATTGAAGGCAGGAAGAGAAGGGGACAACAGAGGATGAGATGGTTGGATGGCATCACCAGCTCGATGGATATGAGTTTGAGCAAGCTTCGGGAGTTGGTGATGGACAGGGAAGCCTGGCTTGCTTCAGTCTGTGGGGTCGCAAAGAATCAGACACGAGTGAGTAACAGAGCTGACTGACTGATGCTAACAATGACATTGAGTGCAAATAGGGATATACCACAGAAAACAGAGCATTTTGAAAAGCATCCTTTATAAACAAAAGCACAAGGATCAAGTGGTATAACCGATTGTTTTTATGATTCTTTTAAACATCAGACAAGCCAGTGCTACTTTCTCAACTCAACAGCATTGGATTGTTACCAGAGGTCTTTACACTTGTGCTGACATTTCATGAAGGAGCACTCATTGGTTACGGGATTGATGAAGACACCTAAAATAACAACACCACAGTTAAAAAGCATCAATTCTTCAGTGCTCAGCTCTCTTTATAGTCCAACTCTCACATCTATACATGACTACTGGAAAAACCATAGCTTTAACTAGATGGACCTTTGGATTTTCCAACGGACATGCCCACAGTCTGAACAAGGTCTACTCAATAGTTCCCACGAGTGTTTTTGGTCCTGCTGGGAAGTTAAAGGAAACACAGTTCACACAAAAGCACATCCACTTCTGACTCCAACTGCAAGTGTGGGCTTTCCCAAACCCATGCCTGCTGGGAGCGAGCTCCGCCCATGGCAAAGGTCATGAGGAAGGAGGCTTGGCATATGCAAAGGCAGGATCGAGCCTCAGAAGTCCCCCTGGAAATTCTCAAGCATCTACCCCCAAAACCAGAGTCTGCCTACTTTCTGCTTTGTGCTTTCACCTACACCTCCAACTTTATGGGGGGCTGTCCCCCACTACCTCTCTCTGAAAAAGAGTTAGCTTACAGCTCCAGTTAATAATTCCTGGGTGTGACAGTGTTTCAACCTACAAACTCCTTTGGAAATCCTCTAGCCTGCCTGAATAGGTTTTTCTGGCCACATGTGATTGTTCAGAGCCTCCCAACTGTGAGAGGCAGGAGATGTTCTAAACCGTCTAAACACATATTCCTTTGAGTAGTTAAAAGATTGATTAGAAATTGTATTGGTGAAGGGTTTTTCACTTGCTGGGCCAATGTTTGCTGCTAAGTCTCCATATCCCTTACTTACTGTGTCCTTGGCAGTGTATTGATTGATATAATGGGTGTATAGAAATGTAAGTAGTGGCCTCAATGTTTATAACCTTGGACCCTTGAGTTAATTCTTTTCTTGATTGAGCCCACCTCACCTTTGCCCTATAGGAATGCAGCTTTGTCCAATGCTTTTTGGAGGCTGGCGCCTGACTTTAGAATAATCACCTTTAGAGAAAGATAAGTTTCTTAAAATGTTAACAGGCCTCCTGGCCAGAAGAGGGTGTAAATCACCTAAACTTTTGCATATGATAAGTTTGAAAGCCTGGCTTCGATTAGGATCAGGAACTGCTGTCCTTGCATGACTCTACCCCTTCCCCCTCTATGCATAACTTAAGGTATAAAAACTACTTTGGAAAATAAAGTGCGGGCCTTGTTCACCAAAACTTGGTCTCCCCATGTCGTTCTTTCTTTCACCTTCTGGCTGAATTTTTCCTCTGAGGCGGGGAAGCTCGTCAAGCCTACTAATTTTGCCTGGGCTTCTAAGATCTGACCGGGGAGGCCTTAGTGTCTCCTCTCCTTCAGGAGAACGGGAGGACGCCTGCAGCCTTCATAGGTGACATAAATTCCCTGCTTTGGAATTTCATTCAGCCTCTTTTCTTCACTGAATTTTCCTACTGAGCTATCCTTATTCCAGCCTCTTTTCTCCACTGAATTTCATCAGTGCACTGTCCTTATTTCAGCCGCTTTTCTCCACTGAATTTCCTCACTGAGCTATCCTCATTCTATTACTCTTTATATCTTTGATGAATATTTAAATAAATAGGTCGCCGACGCCGTCTCTCCTTCGAGTACCCTGGATCAGCTGGGACTGGACCCCGGCACATGCCCATTTCGGTAATTCTCTTGAAGGACTCAGAACTAACTGGCACTCTTCTCCTCACAGTTGTGGTTTATTATATGGAAAGACAGATTAGCACCAAACAAGGAAGAGATGCAAGGGGTACAGCAGCCCAGGACAACGCCAGATCGCTCATTGTTCTCTGCAGACGGCATCTCCTGGTCTCTGGCCACAGCTCTCAGCAAAATGCACATCTTTGTCTGAGCATCTGTATTTAGTACATTTACTATAGGCTTCATAAGACAGACGGCAATAGTATCTCTGAATGTACCTAACATTTGAAGAGCCAGTATGAGGTAAATAGAGATTTAATGAGATTTTAATGAGACAGTGACTCCATTCTACAAAGCTATTACATACATTTTCACAGATTTCTACTAATTCAAGTTTTCTTTCCCCCTTGCTCATTCTTCACCACACGGCCCTCTGTTTTCAAGTCAGTGAATGCAATCATATCTGGCCACACATATGCCAAACACACATATACATAGACATAGTCTGACACACATGTGTTTGCACACTCACATATATACTTAATCACCCCATACTCCACACTCATCCCACACTCACAAACACTCATGACACATGGAACCACACTCACATTATTGCACACTCTTCACTCACACAGCAACATAAAAGACACAATCCCACTTACTTTCACAGAATCATTTATTTGGTCATCAAGAGGGTTATTATGTTCATCGTGTGTCTGTATAAGGTAAGGCTGCATCTTTTCTGGGGAGTGAAGGCCAGAAAAAGGGAGGAAATGTATGTACTTTACCCTCTGTCCATCCTGTCAAAGCACTCAAGGATAATATATTAGACATGCATCTTCTAAAAATTTCTGAGAGCTTTGCCACTTGAGGTGGGGAGTATGGTATAAACGTTGGAATGCCTGTGGGTATGACTGGGAGTGGGTGTAATGGAGAAAGATAAGAAAGAGGACATGGGGGGCAGGTCAGAGGGTAAGGTGAGACAAAGGGGTTCTGGGGTGCAGAGTACAGGAGGAAAGAGGGTGCAGGAGTAAACAGCACATGGATTTGAAGGCTGCAGTGGGTTTCAAGTCCACTGCAGGATTTAAGGGAACTCAGAGGTTAAGCAAAAACGTTAAGGGCACATCACATATTTGCACTGTGGGGAATAAGGGTTGCAGGAGGCATGGGAACATAAAAGAGATTCCACTGAATATGTAGCTTATACTAGGTGGTGTGTTCATTTTTACAATTCTAATCCCCCAAACCATGAATCTGGTATATCTTTCCACCTGTTTGTGTTGTAATTTCTTTCCTCAGTGTCTTACAGGTTTCCAAGCACATGTCTTTTACTTCCTCTCTTACTTTCTGAGGAAATGGATGCTTTTACTATGTTTTTAAAGCATTTTACTAGCTTTGAACATGGTTGATTTACTACCTTTACCAATGAGATTTTTCCTTTTGTAATGTTCATGGTTCTAGTGTGGCCTTTTTTCTGCTTAGAGAAGTCCCTCTAACATTTCTTTTACAGGTGGTTTCACAGTGCTGAATTATTAACTTTTGCTTGTCTGTAAAACTTTTTACCTCTCCATCAAATCTAAACGAAAGCCTTGCTGAGTACTCTTGGTTACAGATATTGGTTGGGTCAAAAAGTTCATTTGGGTTTTTCCATAAGATCTTACAGAAAAACTCAAATGAACTTTTTGGCCAATCTAGTATTTTCCTTTCGTCTTTTAAGTAATACTGTTCCATACCCATTGACCTGCAGAGTTTCTGCTAAAAAGTCAGTTGATAGCCTTACAGGTGTTCCTTTGTAGGTAACTTGTTCCTTTTCTCTTGCTGTTTTTGATATTCTTTATTTTTAAAGAGTTACTTTATAGTACAGGGAAATATATTCAGCATCTTGTAATAACCTAAAGTGGAATATAATCTGAAGAAAAAACCCAAGTCACTTTGCTGTACACTGAGGCTAATACACTATTGTAAATCAACTATACCTCTAAAAAAAAAAAAAAGAGAGAGAGAGAGTGGAGTCTCTATTTCCTACAGCCTTCTGGCTCTCCTGAAAGACAGCCCTACTGGATTTTAAATATTCTGGGTGCTCATCTTCTCCGTGTTAGAGCCCCATGTAGGGCTCAGAACCCTCACCCCTTGAGGAGAATCTCTGTAGTTGTATTATTCTCCTGTATGTAGGTCACACACCCAGTGCTACGGTTCTTGACTATACAGAGATTCCAACCCTCCTACCTGTCTTGTTGTGGACACTTCTGCCTTTCTTGAGTTGTAGCAGACCTTTTCTGGTAGCTTCCAGTCTTCCTCATCAATATTTGCTCTGTATTCAGTTGTAATTTTGGTGTGTCCATGAGAAATGAAGAGCTCACAGTTTTCCTGCTCCACCATTTTGGAGCAGTTGCCTGGGGTATTCTTGGTATAGCAGCCCCCAGCTGACTAAAACAGATTTTTCTGGTCAAGGAAGGTGGGTTGATTATACTCACCTGAACTTTAGAAGTCAAATAGAGATAATTGAAAGACAAGAGATTGCAAACAGGAAGGGGACTCAACTTGCCAATGCAGGCATGGTTGATGGAGAGAATTCAAATGTAAGTCTATTAAAGGAAACAAATTCTACCAACAACATGAATCAGACTGGAAGCAATTCTTATTTAGGTTTCACTTCAAAAATTCTCTTTGGTCACTGAAAGTGAAGGAATGAATGAATTGGCAACTGTGCACTGTGGAAATACATACAGTTCACATATATCACATAATAGTAGGGGATTTTCTTATTTCTTATCCAAGCAAAGTAGAGCCTGTGTACACTGGAGTCATGGCTCATGAGCAGAAAGGGACTGGCAGTAGGGAAGCATGCTGCTATGATTACAGTCTCATTCACAAGGAAACAGTTCAGATGATCAAAAAGAGCCACAACAGGTTGAAAAATGGAGGAAAGAGTATAAAAATAGACAAAAGTGCTCACCAGGAGAAGGATGGTTTGGGTAGCTCTGGACTCAGGGAAGGACTTGGGGAAGGGGTTGGTCCCCTGAATGTGTTGGATTTACTGCTTATGTCTGTACAGGATGACAACCATGGAGCTGCTGGCCCAGAGTGTGAGCCCCAAACATAAAACATCAGGAAATAATAGCAACACTGCAGACAATGCCCCTCTGGTTCTGTCATGACGAACAGCAGAACAGTATCCAAAATCTCTTTCCTCTGTGATGTTTTTGTCACTCCATTTGCCAGTTATATAGAAAGGAAAAAATGACATTTACCACCATTTGCAGGATCCAACACAGGAAAATAGAGCTGGGAGCTCTATTTGTACGTACTTGGGAGCTGTTACTTTCAGCACTGCCCACCTGGAGTTCCAGGGACTGATTGTGATCACCTGAAAGACATTCAAGAGGCAGATGCTACTGATGGACCCTCCCCTCCCCACTCTGCAGAAAGAAGAGAACTTTGCAGCCAAAATCACTGCGGATATGCTTCCACCCAAAGACTGCCATTGTCTAGGGGACTCCTTTACAGGGGAGGATCAAGGAGTTGACCACAATCAGGTGCTTAAGGATCAAATCTGTGGACCATAACCTGGAGCCAGTTGAAGTGAATGATGATATGATGGCAAAGGAGTGAGAAATTCCCCAGGATTCCAGTCACCATCTGAGTTAAGATGATTATGCCTATTGCCAACTTGCTGCTGCCCATTCTCTCAGTTCACAGTCAAATACTTGTCTTGTGAGTTAGAATATCCTGCCTGGGAACATGAGGTGTGGGTTACATACACGGTGTCAGCTGGTATCTCATATTCTCCACTTAACATTAGTTCCCACTTGGAAACTAGCAGTTTATAAACAGTTGCATGTATGATATTTAAAGAGCACTAATACATAAAAGTAATCACTGCAGCATGATTACTTCTTCATTCTTCAAAATCTATGAGCCAGACACTTATTTGACCTTAATGATACAGAGAAGAGTAAGATAACCATAGAGTGGTTCAGTGTTTGTCAAAATCTACTTTTAGGACAGAATGAGGACTTGAAACCCACTGGACTGGTTTAAAAAAACATGCATTGATCCCCTATTTCTGCCAAAAAGTTAATTACCTGTGTTCATATAAATTCAGATTTATATTTAGCTTTTTTTCACAACTTGTTCTTTGATTTTAGACTGGTACTATTTTATAACTTCCATGATAAGAAGATTCCAGTTTTGTAAAGTTTTATTCTGGAGGGCACTATGTAGTGTGACTGAGGCTTTAGCTGTCTTAGTATATGTACATGCACTGCTGCCGGGAGAATCTGGCAGGAACCTGCCCAAGACATGAAAATGAGGATGGCTCAGAATTAAGATGCAAACAGTAAGATCTTTTGCTTTTATTTCAGAAAAGCAGTGATAATAGCATGTATCCAAGAAATTGTTAAATAGTCACATGTAATGCCATAAACTTTGGTACATAAAATACTCATGCATGATTAATTAGTGTAAGGAGTTACTAAGTTATTATTTTCAGGTGATGCAATTATCTACTTGTAATAGAAAATATAACAATGAATTAGTATTTGCAAATGATATTAACATACCAGAGATATATACAAATCAAAACCTGCGAGGCATGTATTTTTATGCATTTTATAAATGAAAACACCACATATTTAGATTGATATTAAGATACTTTTTAAATGGGCAGAAATGATATGATATATGACTGAAAGTTGCTCCCTGAAACTCAGCATTATTATGTGAACTTTCCTTAACATTTCATAATATTAAGAGTGAAGACAGCCTCACCATAATCAGTGGACTCAGGATGTTTTCAGTGAGGACACAATTACTGTCTCCATTAACATCCAGAGTCAGAGAAGACATTTTCCTTCAAGGTGTTTCCATTTGGATACACTTTCTGCACAGGATAACATTTTTTGCAGACTCGTCATACTCTTTATTGCCACCCTGGAGTTATTAGTGCTATACCTCTACTCACCCTGAACATTGAGTCTATTTTTTCCCCTACAGTAGGTTCAAGAGTGAACTGATTTTACACCTACAGTTTTAAGCACCTTAAACAATCAGGTTTCGTTTTCACTTGGACCAAGCCACAGTAGTCACTGTCAGTGAGGATTCAGTTAAACTGCCTGAGATGGTTTAGGATTAGGACCCTATCTCTCTTTATCAGTTCAGCTCATGCTTCACAATATTCCCATGTTCCCACCTGGAGTTGGCTCTGAATCCAGTTACTACACAGAAGACTGTGCCTTTCTGATATAATCGCTTACTCAGCGTCCTGATCTGCCTTTCTTGTACAGACTCTGACTCTCAGATTGAAACAGAACATCGTTACCTGGCACCTTCCTGCTCCCAGTAGAGTGGGCTCCCTGATGGTCATTATACCCAGTATGTGTGTAGGAGGGAGGCAGCCAGACCCTGATATATAGGTTTGAGATGCTGTGTCTTCCCCACTCCTCCCATCAGAGCTGCAATTATCATTTCACCTGCAGCAGCAATGGGAGTGCAGGCCTGGGATCTGAGAACATTTCTGGAAAATTTTCTCTCAGTTGTTAATTACTGGAAACAATTACAAGTTTCTAGTTAGCACCTTTAGGAGACTAAAGGAATGTTTCCAAGAGCCTTCTTATTTTCCCTGACCACTAATGGCAGACAGGGTCTCACATGGAAGAGTGTAAGAAATACTGAAATACACACATGATTGAGGTAACTATTTGGGTCTCTCTGGATTCTTCACTTCCATGAGATGTTTCTCTACATTCCACTAATCTGAACCATCAATTAAAATATTGGTGGAGAAATGGAATGAGTCCAATTACCTGGGAGGTATATTCAAAGAGATAAAAGGGAAAGGAGGAACATGGGAGAACTCATTATATGAATCATTAGCACAAATAAAATCAATTGATTTAGACTCATTTTCATAATTTCATGGCAATTATGAAGGAAATCTTGTCAGAAAATACACTTTATTCTTATTTAATTCTGTTGGTGATAAGAATGGGATGCAGAACAAATGCATAGAAACAAAGAGAGGGTTCGAAAAGAGTAGCTCTTAAATAAAATCATCTAGATCTGATGGCTCAATAGTCTGAGCAATTAATTCAGGAGGATCAAACATAGAGACTAAATAAAATACTGCTAAAAACCAGTGGATCAATGGGAAATAAAAAGAAAATCAGAAATTACCTTGAAGCAAATAAAAATAAAACAGAAACTTTAAAAATCAAGAAATAGAAAAGGCAATTCTAAGAGAAACTGAGAAAGATAAAAGCCTACCTGAAGAAACAAGAAAAATTTCAAATAAACAACCTAACCCACCATCTAAAGAAATTATAAAAGGAATTACATAAAATGTCCAAGATAGGAGACAGAGGAAATGATATAAATCAGAGTATTTTAAAAATCAGAGATTAAAACACCAACAGAACAAGTCAATGAAACCAAGAGGTGGTTTTTTGAAAAGATACATACAACTGATAAGCCTTTAGCTGGGGTTCATTTAAAAAGAGAGAGAGAGAGAGAGAGAGAGAGAGAGAGAGAGAGAGAGAGAGAGAACCTGGAACTTCCCTGGTGGTGCTGTGGTTAAGACTTCGCCTCCTAGTGCAAGCGGTGCAGTTTGATCCCTGGAAAGGGAGCCAAGATCCCACATCCCTTGTGGACAAAAAGCAAAATGTGAAACAGAAGCAATATTGTAACAGAAGCAATAAATACTTTAAAAATGGTCCACATAAGAAATCTTTAAGAAAAAGAAATTAGGTACATATACTGTTTTGTATAGACTTTTTACACTTCTTATGTTGTTTGTGAATTTAAAGTTTGCATAATGTTGTACAGCACTCATTGGCATTGCTGTATAAGAATTCATGTTAGGAATATTGAATAATGTCATGAGTCCACTATTATAAGGAGTGATTCTAGAAAAATGGAATTTAAGGGAGAGTTTTGCATTGGTTCCTGGGTTTTTGGAAATGGCTTTTGAATCTGAAGCCCTTCCATTGTGACTCAGCTGGTAAAGAATCTGCCCACAATGTGGAGACCTGGGTTCAATCCCTGGGTTGGGAAGATCCCCTGGAGAAGGGAAAGGGTACCCACTCCAGTATTCTGGCATGGAGAATTCCATAGACTAAGTCCATGAGGTCACAAAGAGTTGGACATGACTGAGCGATTTTCACTTCACTTCACTTCGAATCTGATTAGAAGTGAAGACACTAATGAGCTCAATTCCAGCAGTAAAGACAGCATGGAGAGTCCATGTCCTGATTCAGCAGTACAGACTCCCAACACATCTGCATGGGATACACCCCATCACCTCTTAGATAAGTAAGTATCTGAGTGACTCTGCTTACAATACTTTTGAACATTTGGGAGAAACTAATGAATGTATTAACATTGGCTGCTTGCTCCTAATGTTGCTGGACTAAGAGATGAGTGAAGAGTTTGAGCTCAGTGATTGGAATGCCCCATTCCAGCACCATATATAGAAGCCCAAGGCTTCTATGTGTGCCCTGAAGGAGACCCTTACCCTTTCCCACCCCTTAGCTGAGATTGCTGAAAATCAAGCAGAGACTCGTGCCCTCTTGTTATGTATTACAAAGGATAACTCAGGAGAAAAATTGTGGGGTTCACACAATTATGTATCAAGAATTATAAGTCAAGTTGGGTTTTTTAAGGAAGATTTTATTTTAGAATAGTTTTAGATTTTCAAAAATGGAAGACTATACAGAGTCTCCTTATATTCCACATTCAATTGGTGACTCTGAAATCTTGTATGTGTCAAGTTGTTTAATTAATGAACCAATAGTAATTAATTTGTGCTAACTAAAGTCAATACTTTATTCATATTTTCTCAGTTTCTCTTTTATATCCATTTTCTTTTCCATGAATTGATCCAGATACCAACTGTCACGTTGTAGTCATCACTCTCTAGTCTCCTCTTTGCTGTGACAATTAATCAGACATTCCTCTGACTTAATGATGGTGACAGATTTGAGAAGCACTAGTCTGGTATTTTCTGGAATGACCTTTAACTGAGATTACTGTGAATTTTTTTTGCATTTCTTTTCCACGGGGACGGTCTTGATCCCTGTCTCCTGTACAATGTCACAAACCTCCATCCATAGTTCATCAGGCACTCTATCTATCAGATCTAGTCCCTTAAATCTATTTCTCACTTCCACTGTATAATCATAAGGGATTTGATTTAGGTCATACCCGAATGGTCTAGTGATTTTCCCTACTTTCTTCAATTTAAGTCTGAATTTGGCAATAAGGAGTTCATTATCTGAGCCACAGTCCACTCCCAGGCTTGTTTTTGCTGACTGTATAGAACTTCTCCATCTTTGGCTGCAAAGAATATAATCAGTCTGATTTCAGTGTTGACCATCTGGTGATGTCTTGGTCATGAAAGATCTTTCTTGTACAGTTCTTCTGTGTATTCTTGTCACTTCTTCTTAATATCTTCTGCTTCTGTTAGGTCCATACCATTTCTGTTCTTTATCAAGCCCATCTTTGCATGAAATATTCCCTTGGTATCTCTAATTTTCTTGAAGAGATCACAAGTCTTTCCCATTCTGTTGTCTTCCTCTATTTCTTTGCATTGATCACTGAGGAAGGCTTTCTTTTCTCTCCTTGCTATTCTTTGGAACTCTGCATTCAGATGCTTATATCTTTCCTTTTCTCCTTTGCTTTTCGCTTCTCTTCTTTTCACAGCTATCATGATCAAGATAATCACGATGGTGTGATCACTCACCTAGAGCCAGACATCCTGGAATGTGAAGTCCAGTGGGCCTTAGAAAGCATCACTATGAACAAAGCTAGTGGAGATGATGGTATTCCAGTTGAGCTATTTCAAATCCTGAAAGATGATACTGTGAAAGTGCTGCACTCGATATGCCAGCAAATTTGGAAAACTCAGCAGTGGCCAAAGGACTGGAAAAGATCAGTTTTCATTCCAATCCCAAAGGAAGGCAATGCTAAAGAATGCTCAAACTACTACACAATTGCGCTCATCTCACACACTAGTAAAGTAATGCTCAAAATTCTCCAAGCCAGGCTTCAGCAATACATGAACTGTGAACTTCCAGATGTCCAAGCTAGTTTTAGAAAAGGCAGAGGAACCAGAGATCAAATTGCCAACATCTGCTGGATCATCGAAAAAGCAAGAGAGTTCCAGAAAAACATCTATTTCTGCTTTATTGACTATGTCAAAGCCTTTGACTGTGTGGATCACAATAAACTGTTGAAAATTCTGAAAGAAATGGAAATACCAGACCACCTGACCTGCCTCTTGAGAAACCTATATGCAAGTCAGGAAGCAACAGTTTGAACTGGACATGTAACAACAGACTGGTTCCAAATAGGAAAAGGAGTACATCAAGGCTGTATATTTTCACCCTGCTTATTTAACTTATATGCACAGTACATCATGAGAAATGCTGGGCTGGAAGAAGCACAAGCTGGAATCAAGATTGCTGGGAGAAATATCAATAACCTCAGACATGCAGATGACACCACCCTTATGGCAGAAAGTGAAGAGGAACTAAAAAGGCTCTTGATGAAAGTGAAAGAGGAGAGTGAAAAAGTTGGCTTAAAGCTCAACATTCAGAAAACGAAGATAATGGCATCTGGTCCCATCACTTCATCGGAAATAGATGGGAAAACAGTGGAAACAGTGTCAGACTTTATTTTGGGGGGCTCCAAAATTACTGCAGATGGTGATTGCAGCCACGAAATGAAAAGATGCTTACACCTTGGAAGGAAAGTTATGACCAACCTAGATAGCATATTCAAAAGCAGAGACATCATTTTGCCAACAAAGGTTCGTCTAGTCAAGGCTATGGTTTTTCCAGTAGTCATGTATGGATGTGAGAGTTGGACTGTGAAGAAAGCTGAGTGCCAAAGAATTGATGCTTTTGAACTGTGGTGTTGGAGAAGACTCTTTAGAGTCCTTTGGACTGCAAGGAGATCCAACCAGTCCATTCTAAAGGAGATCAATCCTGGGTGTTCTTTGCAAGGAATGATGTAAAGCTGAAAATTCCAGTACTTTGGCCACCTCATGCAAAGAGTTGAGTCATTGGAAAAGACTCTGATGCTGGAAGGGATTGGCGGCAGGAGGAGAAGGGGACGACAGAGGATGAGATGGCTGGATGGCATCACTGACTCGATGGACGTGAGTCTGAGTGAACTCTGGGGGTTGGAGATGGACAGGGAGGCCTGGCGTGCTGCGATTCATGGGATCGAAAACAGTTGGACACGACTGAGCTACTGAACTGAACTGAACTGAATGTGACATTTCTTTCATGATTATACTTGGGTTCTGTGTTTTGGGGAGGAAGACTGCAGAGGTATAAGAGCCATTTTCATTTCATCATGTCAAGGGTCCATACAACCAACATGACTTATCACTGTTGATATTAACCTAGGTCTCCAGGATGAGGCAGGGGCCTCTGATTTACTCATCAAATGTTATTTTTGTCCCTTTTCATGGTGAACTCATTGAAAGCAAGACACTATGCCACACTTAAGCATGGGATGTTATTTTCCACGTTTTTTCATGATAAACTTTTAACACAATTATATAGAATCTTTCTGAAAAGGAATTATGTTTCCTCAAATACATTATTTCTTCAATTGTATTTCATTTCAGTTTTCACTGGTACACATTAATTTTTATACTTTGAGTTATAATCCCAAACCACTTTGTTAAAAAATCAAATTGTCCAACTTGGTGATTGGCTGTTCTTTTAGGTGACTTCTGTGTGTCTCTGATATAGCCCATCATTATGGTTCTTCTTACTTCTTATTTAAAGCACTTCCTTCTTCTACTATTTAATATAGGATTCTAAAGGAAATATATATATATACATATATATATATACACATACATATATATCCTAGCCCCAGCTTCAGCCATTACTTCACCAAGCAACAGCTGCTCTTATTAATGAATGGTGTGATGAACCACAGTATGCACTGTACATGTGGTCATGGCCACTGGTGTCTGAAAGGTGGGGTTGTACACAGGTAGCCCAGGGGACAGAATATTCAGCCAAACATGATATTTCTCAAACTTAAAAGTCTGACAGAATTTACCCTCCTTGGATTTTACCTGCCTTGGACAAGTGAGTTGCTTCTTCTTTCTGATTTCCTGTTTTGGGAAAGAGAATATCCATCCTATTCGGTCACACCATTGGAATTTGGTAAGCGTATTACGTATCTGCTTTCAAAAAAAAAAGAAGAAGAAGAAGACAATGGAGGAAACAAGCTCCTTGATTTCAGACTATACTACAGAGCTACCGTCAACAAAACAGTATCAAACTGGCACAAAAATAGGCACATAAATAATTGGAATAGAGAGGCCAGAAATAAACCCACGTGCTATTGGTCAATTAATCTATGACAAATAAGCCCTACCACTGAGAGCTGGTGGGCCTCACTCTTGAGGATGTTCTCCTCCCAGGACCTTCTCTCCTCCCTCTCCACGCTTGTTATAAAGACCTTAACACACCTCCTTTGTGAATGAGTACGAAACAGACTCAGACCAAATCTCACCATGCAAACATGGATGGAATAATATATAATGGAGGTATATATAATATATAATGGAGAAAACATAGTTTCTTCAAAAGTGGTGCTGGGGAAACTCAACAGCTATGTACACATAAGACAATAAAATTATTTCAATATTTTGTACACTTTAAAATCACATAATGCTATATATCAAATGCATTTTAATTTTAAAAATCAGCTGACATAGTTCATCTATTATTTTAAAAACATTAGAATATTCTTTTGTTTTTGTGTTTCTTTTTGGAAAGTATATTTCACTTCAATCTGTTCATTTCTGCATGAAAGTATTTAAATGTTTTAATCTCAGTTCCAAACAACATATTTCTAATAAATACTACCACCTCTCTAGGCATGTTATCTGTAAACTCATAATGGACTGACAAAGTCTCTACTGAAGGAGATGTATTTTAAATTCCAACTCCCCACCAGGTCACTCTTTATTCTGTGAGGACATTAACTTGTTCTCTTTCATTAATGACTATTGCAGATGCTAACCCACAATCATGCATACCTTTCTCTTTAAGTTCACGCCTGTATAACTTCTAGGAAACGTACTATAGCGGACTGAAAACTACACACCTGAATAGCTTATAATATGCAGATTGTTTCAAGACTTGATTTTATTATCACATGAATTCTGAACTCATTTTCTGAAAGTATTAGAAAAATTAAACCATATAATTCTTTACAAGATAACTATATGTCATGACAATACTATAACAATTGTTTATTTTCAAGAAGATGTTCAGCATGTCATGTTTACTATTCTCTTGAGATTCAAAATTTTAGCTAGATCTCTGAGGTGAAGCCATAAAGAAGGTTGACCACTGAAGAACTGATTATTTGGACTGTGGTTTTGGGAAAACCCTAGAGAGTCCCTTGGACTGCAAGGAGATCCAACCAGTCAATTCTAAAGGAAATCAATCCTGAATATTCATTAGAAGGACTGATGCTGAGGCTCCAATACTTTGGCCACCTGATGTGAAGAAATGACTCATTAGAAAAGACCCTGAGGCTGGGCAAGATTTAAGGCAGGAAAAGAGGATGACAGAGGAAGAGATGGTTGGATGATATCATCGACTCGATGGACATGAGTCTGAGCAAACTCCAGGAGGTATTGAAGGACAAGGAAGCCTGGTGTTTTGCAGTCCATGGGGTCGCAAAGAGTCAGACATGACTGAATGTCTAAACAACTGAGGTGAATTAATGAATGGTCATCCATACACTTCAGAAATACACCCAATTCACACATTTCTCATAATAGTAGGGGACTTTGTATTCCTTATCCAGGCAAAATAGAGCCTGTGTACATTACAGTCACAGCTCATGAGCAGAAAGGGACTGACAGTTGGGACACACAAAGCCAAGATTACAGTGATGTTCACAAGGAACCAGCTGGGATAATCAAAAAGAGCCATCATGAGTTGAAAAATGGAGGAAAGAGTATAAAAATAGACAAACGTGCTCACCAGGAGAAGAATGGTTTTGGTAGCTCTGGACTCAGGGGAGAATTTGGTGGGGGTATCAGCCCTACGAATGTGTTGGACACGATGCTTATGTCTGTATGGGATGAAAACCATGAAGCTGCTGGCCCAGAGCATGAGCCCCAAACATAGAACATCAGGGAGTGATAGCAATGCTGCAGACAATGACTGTTGGATTTTGTCATGATGAATAGAAGAACAGTATCCAAAATCCTTCTTGTTTGTGTTGTTTTTGTCATTCCATTTGCCATTTATACGTAGAGGAAAAATGAAATTTACCAACATTTGCAGGATCCAACACAGGAAAATAGAGGGAACGATGTACTTAGGAGCTTTAACTTTCAGCGCTGCACACCTGGATTTCCAAGGAGTGATCGTGATCACCTGAAAGACACTCAAGAGGCAGATGCTACCGATGGACACTCCCCTCCCCACTCTGTGCAGAAAGAAGAGAAGTTTGCAGCCAAAATCACTGTGGATATGCTTCCACCCAAAGACTGCCATTGTCTGGGGGACCCCTTTACAGAGGAGGACCAAGGAGTTGGCCACAATCAGGTGCTTAAGGATCAAATCCGTGGACCTTAACCTGGAGCCAGTGAAGTGAAGGATGATATGATGGCAAAGGAGTGAGAAATTCCCCAGGACTCCAACCACCGTCTGCATTAAGAAGATAACGCCTATTGTCAAATCAATGCTGGCCATCCTCCCGGTTCACAGTCACTGATATTTGTCTTGTGAGTTAGAATGTCCTGCATGGGAACATGAGGTGTGGGTTACATGCATCATGTCAGCTGAAATCCAGTATTCTCCATTTACCCTTAGTTCCCACTAAGAAATATTTACTTTATGTTCTTCAGTTACCAGCAGCTTTAAACAGTTGCACATATGATATTTAAAGAGCATTACTATGTAAAATTAAAAGCTGTAGGCTCTACACATGATCACTTCTTCATTCTTCAACAATCTATGAGGCAGGTACTTATGTGATGTTAATGATACAGAGGAGGGTGACATAAGCACAGAGAGGTTGAATATTTGTCAAAATCTGCTCTTAGGACAGAGTGAGGACTTGAAACCCACTGGACTGCTAAAGATAGTGCATTGAACCCCAACTTTGCCAAAAGGTTAGTTAACTGTTCATATACTAATTCAGATATATATTTAGTTTTGTTTTCAGAACTTGTTCTTTGATATTTGACTGCTGCTATTTCATAATTTTTATTAAGACAGACACTTTGTCTTATAAATGAGGCTTCATGTGTCTTAGTATATGTACGTGCACTGCTGCCTGCCAGGGGAATATGGGAGGAGCCTGCCCCAGGACCAGGTAGTGTCATGAAGATGAGGATGGCTCAGAATTAGGATGGAAACAGGAAGACTTCTGCTTTTATTTCAGAAAAGCAGTTATAATGCAAGTACTCCAGAAATTGTTAAATAATCCCATATAAAGTCATTAACTTGGGACATAAAATAGTCACACATGATGAAGTAGTACAAAAGGAAAAAGTAAATTATTATTATTTTCCAGTGATACATATATCTATTCATTAATAGCAGAGTTAATTGAATATACGGCAATGATTTATACTTTTCAAATGATATTAACATACCGGAGATATGTACAAATCAGCACCTGCAAGGGATCTATTCTTATGCATTTTATAAATTAAAGTAAGAGGCATTTAGATTCATATTAAAATACCTTTTAAATGGGCAGAAACAGTACGATATACGACTGAGAGCTGCGGCCTGAAACTCGGCATTATGTGAAGTTTCCTTAACTGCTTATTTCATAACATGAAGAGTGAAGACAGCCTCACCATAATCAATGGACTCCGGATGTTTTCAGTGAGGACACAATTACTGTCTCCGTTAATATCCAGAGTCAGAGAAAACATTTCCCTTCAAGCCATTTCCAGTTGCATTCACTTTCTGTATAGGATTACATGATTTTTGCAGACTCATCATACTGTTTATTACCACCCTGGAGTTATTCTTGTGGCCCCTCTAGGCATCCTGAACATTTAGTCTATGATTCCCCTGAGGCAGACTCAAGAGAAAATTGATTTTATATCTACATTTTTAAACACCTCATAAAAATCAGGTTTTGTTATCACTTGGACTAAGTCCAACAGCCACTGTCAGTGAGGATTAAATTAAACTTCAGGAGGAGCCAGCAGGGATTGGTTTAGGGTGAGGACCCCATCTCTCTTTGCCATCTTGGCTCATGATTCAGGATTTTACTACCTTATGCATAGTGTTGGCACTGAATCCAGTGACTACACAGAAGACTGCCCCTTTCTGATATGATCACTCAGCATCTTGATCTGCCTCTCTTTCACAGACTCTGCCCTCTCAGACTGAAATAGAACACCCTTACCTGACACCAACCTGCTGCCAGGAGAGTGGGCTCCCTGATGGTCATTATACCCAGTTCGTGTAGGGGAGGCAGGCAGTTGGTCCCTGATATGTAGGTTTGAGATGCTGTGTCCTCCCCTCCCCTCCCATCAAAGCTGCAATTATCATTTCACCACCAGCAGCGATGGGAGTGCAGGCTTGGGAGCCAAAAACGTTTTGAAAACTTTTCTCTTAGTTGTTAATTACTGGAAGCAATTACAAGTTTCTAGTTGGCACCCTTAGGAGACAACTGGATATATTTGAGAGGCTTTTTTTTTTTTTTTTTTCATAATCCCTGAAGATGACAGGGTCTCACCAGGAGGAAAGCAGGAAATGCTGAAATCCCACACGTTAGGGACTGACATAAGCCATGTAGGTCCCTCTGGATTCTTCACTTCCTTGTGATGTGTCTCTGCTCTGAAACTAGTACTTTCCTCACCTTCAACCACTGGACCAAACCATCAACAAAAGTACTGGTAGAGAAATGGAATGAGACAAAATACCTGGAAAGTACATTCAAAGAGATGAAAGGAATAAGAGGAATATGATTAGAAACTCATTATATGGACCACTGGCACAAATCAAATCAATTTAGACTCATTTTCATAACTCGATGCCAATTATTATGGAAATCTTGTAGGAAAATATAATTTATTATCATCAACCTCTGTGACAAGAACTGGATGTGGAACATATAAACAGTAAAAAAGGGATAGGGGTTGAAAAGAACATGTCATAAAATAAAATCACCTAGATATGATGGCGCAGTGATTTTGACAATTACTTAATTCAAGAGGATCAAACCTAGGCACTAAACAACAGGCTATTAATAACCAATAGGTCTATGTGAAATCAAAAGAAAATGAGGAATTACCTTGAAGCAAATAAAAATAAAAACAGAAAATTTCAAAATCTATAAAACACAGCAAAAGCAGTTCTAGAGGGAAATTTATATGGATAAAAGCCTATCTCAAGAAGCAAGAAAAATCTCAAATAAACAATCTAACCTACCAACTAAAGAAATTAGAAAAAGAACTACACATAGTGTCAAAGATAGCAGAGAGTGGGAGCGATATAGATGAAAGAGAAAAATTTAAAATCAGACATCAAAAGACCAATAGGACAAGTCAATAAAAGCAAGAGCTTTTTTTTCTTAAAGATGCACAAAACTGATAAGCCTCTACTGGGGGGATCGGGGAAATAAAAAAGAAGACCTAGGACTTTCCTGGTGGTCCTGTGGTTAAGACTTTCAACATAGGGTGTGCAGGTTTGATCCCTGGTAAGGGAGCTAAAATTTTGCTGCCTAAATCAAAACATAAAACAGAAGGGATACTGTAACATATTCTATCAGATCAGATCAGAGCAGTCGCTCAGTCGTGTCCGACTCTTTGCGACCCCATGAAGCGCAGCATGGAGGCCTCCCTGTCCATCACCAACTCCCAGAGTTCACTCAGACTCACGTCCATCCAGTCAGTTGAGAGAGTCAGTTCCTAGGCAGGTTGATAGGGAGTCTAGGGGTCCCCAAGGAGAGAGGGGTCTGGAATTCTCAAGGAGGAAGAAAGGACAAACTTTTTTTCTTTCTCCACATTCCTTAGGATTATATACCAATAATGTATCCTGCCTAAGGACAGTCTTTGGATTCCACCTTCTGTTATCTTAAAATGTTAATTATGGGAGTAGACCTGGTCTTTACAAGGATGTATCTTGCCTGAGGACAGTGTTATCTTAAAATGCAAATTATGGGAGTAGGTCTGATGAGGTCTTTACAACCTCCAGATATTCTTTGGATTATATAACTTCATTGTTAACACTAGCAAGCTGGTACTCTTTTTGCCCCCTTCTGATGCCTATGTCAGAAGCTTTCTCTATCTCCTTTATACTTTAATAAAACTTTATTACACAAAAGCTCTGAGCGATCAAGCCTCGTCTCTGGCCCCGGATTGAATTCTTCTCCTCCGGGGGCCAAGAATCCCGGTGTATTCGCGTGATTCAACAACAACCTTTCACAGTGATGCCATCCAGCCATCTCATCTTCTGTCGTCCCCTTCTCCTCCTGCCCCCAATCCCTCCCAGCATCAGTCTTTTCCAATGAGTCAACTCTTCACATGAGGTGGCCAAAGTACGGGAGTTTCAGCTTTAGCATAAATGGTTCATATCAAAAAAATCTTAAAAAAAGAAGTGCATTTACAGTTATGTGTTACCCTTATATTCCTTATGTTCTTTGTGAATTTAAGATTACCATAAAGTTGTATAGCACTCATTGTTATTGCTGCATATGCCAATCTGTCCATGGGAGAAACGCTGCAAGAATACTGAAGTGGATTGCCATTTCCTTCTCCTGGGGATCTTCCTTGACCCAGGAATCGAACCCCCATCTCCTGCAGCTCCTGCACTGCCAGGCAGATTCTTTCCCATTGAGCCAGCTGGGAAGTGTATATAATATACAATATACAAGATTTCACTTTTATGAATTTCAAATAATGCCATGATTCCATTGTTATGAGGAGTAATTCTAGGGAAATGGAATTTAAGGCAGAGTTTTTCATCAGTTCCTGTTTTTGGAAAATGGCTTTCTAATCTAATTAGAAGTAAAGACACTAATGAGCTTATTTCCAGCAGTAAAGAGAACACAGATTCCATGTCCATGTCCTGATTCTGCAGTACAGACTCCCAACACATCTGCCTGTTAGTAGAAGTAAGTATCTGGGTGACTCTCTTTACAATACTTTTTAACATTTGGGAGAAACTAATGAATGTATTAACATTGGCTGTATGCTCCTAATATTGCTAGACTAAGAGGTGAGTGACAAGGTTGATCTCAGGGATTGGAATACCCCGTTCAAGCACCAGAGAAAGAACCCAAGGCTTCTATGTGTGCTCTGAAGGAGACCCTTACCTCCTCCCACCCTTTAGCTGAGATTGCTGAAAATCAAGGAAGGACTCTTACCCTCTTGGTATTTATTCCAAGGGAAGGCTCAGGAGAAAAGACTGTGCAGTTATCTCAATTATGTATTGGGAATTCTAGCCATGTTCTTTAGAAGGATTTTATTTTAGAACAACTTTTGATTTACAAGAATGACAAGACTCTACAGAGTTCGCATGTATCCCACGCTCAATGCATTGACTCTTAAAATCCTCTATTCGGTGTATAAAGTTGCCATAATTAACAAATCAATAGTGATGAAGTTGTGTTAACTAAAGTCAACACTTTATTCGGATTTTCTCAATTTTTCCTTTATATCCATTTTCTTTTAAAAGAACTGATCCAAATACCAAATCTCACGTTGTATTCACCTCTCTCTAGGCTCCTCTTCGCCAAGACAATTAGTCAGACATTTCTCACATTTAACCATGTGACAGATTTGAGGAGAACTAATGGGAAAAGGAGTACGTCAAGGCTGTATATTGTCACCCTGCTTATTTAACTTATATGCACAGTACATCATGAGAAATGCTGGGCTGGAAGAAGCACAAGCTGGAATCAAGATTGCTGGGAGAAATATCAATAACCTCAGATATGCAGATGACACCACCCTTATGGCAGAAAGTGAAGAGGAACTAAAAAGCCTCTTGATGAAAGTGAAAGAGGAGAGTGAAAAAGTTGGCTTAAAGCTCAACATTCAGAAAACGAAGATCATGGCATCCGGTCCCATCACTTCATGGGAAATAATGGGGAAACAGTGGAAACAGTGTCAGACTTTAATTTTTTGGGCTCCAAAATCACTGCAGATGGTGATTGCAGCCATGAAATTAAAAGACGCTTACTCCTTGCAAGGAAAGTTATGACCAACCTAGATAGCATATTCAAAAGCAGAGACATTACTTTGCCAACAAAGGTCCATCTAGTCAAGGCTATGGTTTTTCCAGTAGTCATGTATGGATGTGAGAATTGGACTGTGAAGAAAGCTGAGCGGTGAAGAATTGATGCTTTTGAACTATGGTGTTGGAGAAGACTCTTGAGAGTCCCTTGGACTGCAAGGAGATCCAACCAGTCCATTCTAAAGGAGATCAGTCCTGGGCGTTCTTTGGAAGGAATGATACTGAAGGTGAAACTCCAGTACTTTGGCCACCTCATGCGAAGAGTTGACTCATTGGAAAAGACTCTGATGCTTGGAGGGACTAGGGGCAGGAGGAGAAGGGGATGACAGAGGATGAGATGGCTGGATGGCATCACCGACTTGATGGACGTGATGGAGTTCACTCTGAGTGAACTCCAGGAGTTGGTGATGGACAGGGAGGCCTGGTGTGCTGACCTCCGGGAGTTGGTGATGGACAGGGAGGCCTGGCGTGCTGCAATTCATGGGGTCTCAAAGAGTCGGACACAACTGAACGACTGAACTGAACTTAACTGAATGGCAGTCATATTACAATATTTATGTGTAACGAATTACCAAATCTTACACTTTAAATTTACACAATGTTATATGTCAAATATATTTCAGTTTTTTAAATCTGCTGAAATATAGTTTTCTTTCGGTGTGTTTTTTATTGTCCTTCACTTCAAACTGCTCATTTCTACATGAAAACATTTTAATGTGCTAATCTCCCTGCATGACTAATAAATACTGCCATTTCCCTTAACAATGTTAACTATAAACTTGTAACTGGCTCCCAAACTCTCACCTGATTTTACCTTCGAGTGCTAACCAGGGTATTCTGCCGAGGTCCAGCCCCGGCTGATCCAGGGAGTTCGAAGCGGGGACGGTGTCGCCGAGGATCAGGATACAATAGCTTCAATTAGGTATTAATTAGAGATATAAAGAATAATAGAATGAGGATAGCTCAGTAGGAAAATTCAGTGGAGAAAAGAGGCTGAGTAGATTGATTTACACGGGAGGCCAATAAAACTTCAAGACAAGAAGTTTGCACCACTTACGTAGGCCGCAAGCGTCCTTCCGTTCTCCCAAAGGAGAGGAGACACTGAGGCCTCCCTGGTTGGATCTTAGAAGCCCAGGCATAATTAATAAGCATGGTGGGTTCCACGCTCCAGATGGAGACTCAGCCAGAGTTTGAGAGAGAGAGAGACATGGGGAGACCAGTCTTTCGAGGAACTGATCCCAATTCTTTATTTTCCATGGTCTACTTTTGTACACTGAGATGTATGCCAAAGTCACGTGGGGTCAGCAGTCCTGACTTTTATCAAAGTCAGGTGCTTCATACAAATGTATACAGAAGTCTTAGGAGAGTTACATCATCTTCTGGCCGGGGGGCCTGCTGACAATTTATGACCCTCTCCTTGTGACAGTGGTCAGTCAACCAGGACACTTATTTCTCCAGGGGTGATTATTCTTAAAAAGACTCCACCTTCCGAAGGTACCAGGTAAAGTTACATTCCTATAGGGGGAGGGTGTAGTGGGTTTTAATTAAGGAAAGAATTTACTTAGCCTAAGGTCTAACGTGATTAATATCAAAGGTTAATACTTATTTCTTCTATATATTCATTAATGTGTGTAAGGGCAGGGGATGTGGAGACTCAGCAACAAACATTGGCTCAACAAATGAAAAACCCTTCAAAAATACAATTTCTAATCAGCCCACTATACTTATACTAATGGTTTTCTAACTTTTCTAAGGAACCTGTTTTTAGAAGGTTTAAAGCATCTCGTGCCTCTCACGGTTGGGAGGCTGTGAGCAATCACATGTGGCCGGACAAGCCTGTCAGGCAGGCTAGAGAACCTTCAGAGGAGTTTGTAGGTTAAAACATTCTTGTCATGCCCAGGAGTTTTTATTAACTGGACCTCTAAGTTAACTCCTTCTCCGAAAGAGGTGGTGGGGGACAGCCCCCCGTAAAGTCAGAGGTGTAGGTGAGAGCACAAAGTAGTAAAGTAGGCAGGCTCTGGTTATGGGGGTAGATGCTCGAGGATTTCCAGGGGGACTCCTGAGGCTTGATCCCACCTTTGCGTATGTCGAGTCTCCTTCCTCATGACCTTTGCCACGGGCGGAGTGCCTCACGCTGGCCCCCAACAGTATTCTTTACTCTGTGAGGACATTGATTTCTTCCATTTTATTTCTGACTACTGTACACACTGATCCCTCTTCATGTATACTTTTATCTATAATTCCATACCTACTTCATTTCTGGGAAATTCGTTTTGTTAGACTGAAAGTAACACATTTTAACACTTCATAATATGCAGATTATTTTAAGACCTGTTGTTTATTGCATAAATCTGAACTCCTTTTCTACAAGCAAAGTTCATTGATATATTTATATTTCATGACAATATATTTCAATTGGTCTTTATATTGAAGAAGACGCTTGGCATGTCCGGTATAATATTGAGATTCCAAATTTAAATTAGGATTCTGAGCGTGAATAAATGAACTGGCAATGGCTCATTATAGAAATAAATAAAATTCACACTTTTCTCATAATAGTAAGGACTTTGCATTCCTTATCCAGGCAAAGTAGAGCCTTTGTACACTGGAGTTATGGCTCATGAGCAGAAAGGGGCTGACAGTAGGGAAGCACGCTGCAATGATTACAGAGATGTCCACAAGGAACCGGCTGGGTTGATCAAAAAGAGCCAAAAGTACTTGAAAGACGAAGGAAACAATATAAAAGTAGACAAAGGTGCTCCCCAGGAGAACGATGGTTTTAGTAGCTCTGGACTCAGGGGAGGACCTGGAGGAGGCGTCAGTCCTACGAATGTGTTGGACCTGCTGCTTATGTCTGTACAGGATGAGAACCATGGAGCTGCCAGCCCAGAGCGTGAGCCCCAAACATAAAACATCAGGGAACGACAGCAATGCTGCATATGAGGCATCTTTAGCTTTGTCAGTAAGAATAGAAGAACAGTAGCCAAAATCTCTTTCCTTTGTAATGTTTTTGTCACTCCATTTGCCAGTTATATAGATGGGAAAAATGACATTTACCAACATTTGCAGGATCCAGCACAGGAAAAGAGAGAGAACCACGTACTTGGGAGCTGTTACTTTCAGCGTTGCCCATCTGTAGTTCCAGGGACTGATTGTGATCACCTGAAAGACACTCAAGAGGCAGATGCTGCCGATGGACACTCCCCTCCCCACTCTGTGCAGAAAGAAGAGAAGTTTGCAGCCAAAATCACTGTGGATATGCTTCCACCCAAAGATTGACATTATTTGGGGGACCCCTTTACAGAGGAGGACCAAGGAGTTGGCCACAATCAGGTGCTTAAGGATCAAATCTGTGGACCTTAACCTGTAACCCATGATGTGAAGGATGATATAACTGCAAAGGAGTGAGAAATTCCCCAGGATTCCAATCAAGGTTTGTGTTAAGATGATCATGCCTATTATGAAAAAGCTGCCAGCCATCCTCTCAGTTCACAGTCACTGGTACTTGTGAGTTAGAATGTCCTGCGTGGGAATATGAGGCATGGGCTACATGCATAGTGTCAACTGTAATCCAATATTCTCCACTTAACAATAGTTCCCACTTGGAAATATTTGCTTCTTGTGTTTTCTGTTACCAGCAGCCTTTAAAGGGTTCCATGTATAACATTTAAAGAGAACTAATATGTAAAATTAATCACTGGAGATACTCATGTGATCACTTCTTCTTCTTCACAAATTTATTAGGCAGGAACTGAAGGGACCTTGGTTATACAGAGGAGTGTAACCTATACCTAGACAGGTTAAGTATTTGTCAAATCTGCTTCTTAGTGCACAGTGAGGACTGAATCCTTTTGGGCTATTCAAGACAGTGGTTCAAGGAACTTCCCAGGTGCTTAAATGATTAAGACTCTGCCTTCCAATGCAGAGGTTCCAGGTTCAATCCCTGGTCCAGGATCTAACATTCCATGAACTCTGATGCATGGATAAAGACAAAAAAAAAAAAAAAAAGTGCACTGATCACCAGCCATGCAAACAGCTAGATAGTTGCAAGCATATAATAAACCAGATCTATATTTGATTTTGATTTCACAACTATTGATTGTAGACTTGTGGTATTTTGTAATTTTCATATAACATGATACCATTTATTTGTAAAGCTTTATTCTATGGTACCACGTATTCTGAATAAAGTCTTAGCATATTCATACATGAACATCACTGCTGGCAGTAGAATACAGCAGGAACCTGCCTCAGGACAAGGCAATGTCATGAAGACAAGAATGCTTCACTGTGAGGATAGCAACAGAAAGACTCTTGTTCCTATGACAGAAACACAACTGAAATAACATATATTATAGAAATGTTTGAATAGTCATATGTAGGCAATAAACCTTAGGGCATAAAACACTAGCATGTGATAAAACAGTTTAACACAAAAGAAAATTATTATTGTCCAATCATATACTGAACAGTGTGTTATTGTCTGAGCCCAGTGAATAAATTAGCAATGAATTAATATTTGCAACTGACATTACATACAAGACACAGAGGCAAAATTTAGCACTTGTAAAGCATGTGCTCTTGTGTCTTTCATAAACTGACATACTAGATTCGTTAGAATGTCAACAAATTGGTGTTGGTGTCTGTTTCTGATCTGATCACTTACCCAGAATCTTGATATGCCTTTCTCTCACAGACTCTGCTGCTCAGACGAAAGTACAACGAACATACCTTCCAGCTGGCAGGACAAGGGCTTGGTGGGATGGTCATTATACCCAGTATGTGTGTGGGAGGGAGGCAGCCAGATCCTGATAAATGGGTTTGAGATGCTGTCCTCCCCTCCCCTCCTGTCAAAACTGCAATTATCCTTTCACCTGCAGCAGCGATGGGACTGCAGGCCTGGGAGCTGAGAACACTTCTGGAAACCTTTCTGTCAATTGTTAATTACTGGAAACAATAACAAGTTTCTAGTTAGCACCCTTCAGAGACAACTGGCTGTACATGAGAGGCATTTTCTTTTCCATGATCCCTGAAGGTGATGGTCTCACGAGGAAGAAATGCTGAAATCACACACATTAGGGACTGACACAAACCATTTGCGTCCTTCTGGATTCTTCACTTCCCTGAGCATCTCTGCCCTAATACTAGTACTTTCCTCACCGTCAACCATTGAATGGAACCGTCAATGAATGTATTGGTGAAGAAATGGAATGAGACAAAATACCTGGGAAGTATATTCAAAGAGACAAAAGGAAAAGGAGCAACATCATTAAGAACTCATGATAGGAACCACTGGCACAACTTACATCAATCTAGACTCATTTTCATAATCCAAAGCCAATTATTATGGAAATTTTGTAGGAAAATATACTTTATTATAATTGAACCCTGGGATAAGAATTGGGTGCAGAACAAATAAATAGAAAAAAGAGAGGATTTGAAAATAGTTATAAAAGCACCTAGATCTGATGGCTTGATGCTTTTATCAAGTACTTAATTCAGGAGCATCCTGGAGATGAAACAGTATGCCACTAAAAACCAATACATCAGTGCAAAATTAAAAGAAAATATGAAATACAAGTAGGAGGCTTCACAAAAAGCAAACACACTGACAACTTGATCATGTACTTCTAGCCTCCAGAACTGTGAAAAACTATCTATGTGAAAAACTGTGAAAACTATCTATGTTTAAACCTCCTAGGCTGTTGTATTTTATTAAGGCAGGCCTAAAAGGTAATACAAACTGTAAGAGTCTGTCTTTTTGATCCTGGGACTTTCAAGGGTGATCCTGGAACTTATGTTGGAGAAAGTTTTGCCTATGTTCTCTTCTAGCAGTTTTATGGTGTCATGTCTTCTATTTAACTCTTGCAGCCATGCTGAGTACTGTGTGTGTGTGTGTATGGTGTGAGAGCGTGATTTGACTTCACTGATTTACATGAGGCTGTCCAGCTACCGGAGAGGAGTGGAGAAATAACTCTAGAAAGAACAAAGAGAAGGAGCCAAAGCAAAAACAAAGCCCAGTTGTGAACGTGACTGGTGATGGAAGTAAAGTCCGATGCTGCAAAGAACAGTATTGCATAGGAACCTGGAATGTTAGATCCATGAATCAAGGTACACTGGAAGTGGTCAAATAGGAGATGGGAGGAGTGATCATCGACATCTTAGGAATCAGTGAACTAAAATGGGCTGGAATGGGTGAATTTAATTCAGATGACCATTATATGTACTACTATGTGCAAGAATCCCTTAAAAGAAATGGAGTAACCCTCATAGTTAACAAGAGTCCAAAATGCAATATTTGGCTGTAATCTCACAAATGACACAATGATCTCTGTTCATTTCCAAAGCAAAGCATTCAATATCACAGTAATCCAGGTCGATGCCCCAACAAGCAATGCTGAAGAAGCTGAAGTTGAACGGTTCTATGAAGACCTACAAGACCTTCTAGCACTAACACCAAAAAAAAAAAGACGTCCTTTTTATCATAGGGGACTGGAATACAAAAGGAGGAAATCAAGAGATACCTGGAGTAACAGGCAACTTTGGCCTTGGAGTACAAAATGAAGCGGGGCAAAGGCTAACAGAATTTTGCCAAGACAATGCACTGGTCATAGCAAACACCCTATTTCAAGCCACAAGAGACAACGCTACACCAGGTGGACATCACCAGATGGTCAACACCAAAATCAGATTGATTATATTCTTTGCAGCCAAAGATGGAGAGGCTCTATACAGTCAGCAAAAACAAGACCAGGAGCTGACTGTGGCTCATATCATGAACTCCTTATTGCCAAAGGCAGACTGAAATTGAAGAAAGTAGGGAAAACCACTAGACCACTCACGTATGACCTCAATCAAATCCCTTACAATTACACAATGGAAGTGACAAAGAGATTCAAGTGATTATATCTGATAGAAAGAGTGCCTGAAGAACTGTGGACAGAGGTTGCTAACATTGTACAGGAGGCAGTGTTCAAGACCACCCCCAAGAAAAAGAAATGCAAAAAGACGAAATGGTTGTCTGAGGACGCCTTACAATTAGCTGAGAAAAAAAGAGACGATAAAGGAAAAGGAGAAAAGGAAAGATACACCCATCTGAATACAGACGTCCAGGGAATAACAAGGAGAGATAAGAAAGCCTGCCTCAGTGATCAATGCAAAGACATAGAGGAAACCAATGAAATGAGGAAGATGAGGTATCTCTTCAAGAAAATCGGCGATACCAAGGGAACATTTCATGCAGAGATGGGCACAATAAAGGACAGAAATGGTATGGACTGAACAGAAGCAGAAGATATTAAGAAGAGGTGGCAAGAAGACACAGAAGACTATACAAAACAATCTCATGACCCAGATAACCACGATGGTGTGATCATTCACACTCACCTAGAGCCAGACATCCTGGAGTCTGAAGTCAAATACGCCTCAGGAGGCATCACGACGAACAAAGCTAGTGGAGGTGATGGAATTCCAGATGAGCTATTTCAAGTCCTAAAAGATGATGCTGTGAACGTGCTGCACTTAATACGCCAGCAAATTTGGAAAACTCAGCAGTGGTCACAGAACTGGAAGAGATCCGTTTTCATTCCAATCCCAAAGAAAGGCAATGCCAAAGAATGCTCAAACTACCACACAATTGCACTCATCTCACACGCTAGCAAAGTAATGATCAAAATTCTCCAAGCCACGCTTCAACAGTATGTGAACCAAGAACTTCCAGATGTACAAGCTGGATTTAGAAAAGGCAGAGGAACCCGAGATCAAATTACCAACATCCACTGGATCATCAAAAAAGCAAGAGAGTTCCAGAAAAACATCTACTTCTGCTTTATTGGATACAACAAAGCCTTTGACTGTGTGGATCACAATCAACTGTGGAAAATTCTTCAAGAGATGAGAGTACCAGACCACTTGACCTGCCTCCTGTGAAATCTGCATGCAAGTCAAGAAGCAACTGTTAGAATGGACATGGAACCATGGACTGGCTCCAAATTGGGAAAGGAGTACATCAAGGCTGTATATTGTCACCCTGCTTACTTAACTTATATGCAGAGTACATCATGCGAAATGCCAGGCTGGATGAAGCAATTGCCAGGACAAATGTCAATAACTTCAGATATGCAGATGACACCATCCTTATGGCAGAAAGTGAAGAACTCTAGAACTATAGAACCTCTGGATGAATGTGAAAAAGGAGAGTGAAAAAACTGGCTTAAAACTCAAGATTGAAAATACAAAGATCGTGGCATCTGGTCCCACTACTTCATGTCAAATAGATGGGGAAACAATGGAAACAGTGACAGAATTTATTTCCTTGGGCTCCAAAATCACTGCAGATGGACATGCAGCCATGAAATTAAAAGATGCTTGATCCTTTGAAGAAAAGTGATGATCAACTTAGATAGCATATTAAAAAGCAGAGACATTACTTTGCTGACAAAGGTCCATCTAGTCAAAGCTATGGTTTTTCCTGTAGTGAGGTATGGATGTGAGAGTTGGACCATAAAGAAAGCAGAGCACAGAAGAATTGATGCTTTTGAACTGTGGTGTTGGAGAAGACTCTTGAGAATTCCTTGAACTGCACAGAGATCAGACCAGTCAGTCCTAATGGAAATCAGTCCTGAATATTCACTGGAAGGACTGATGCTGAACCTGAAGCACCAATACTTTGGTCACCTGATGCGAAGATTGGATTCATTGGAAAAGACCCTGATGCTGTGAAGGATTGAAGGCAGGAGAAGGGGAGGACAAGATGAGGTGCCTGCATGGCATCACCGACCTGATGGGCATGAGTTTCAGCAAGCTCCAGCAGTTGGTGCTGGACAGGGAAGCGTGGCATGCTGCAGTCGTGCGGTCACAAAGAGTTAGACGTGACTGAGCAACTGAATTGAATTAATTACACTCGGCCCACAGATAATTGGGGGAAATTCCCTATCTTGAATCAACTCTTTAGTAAACTTAATGGACCTGAAAAATCCACTTGCCATGTAATATAACATGACTACCCAGATGATGTCACATCCATGAGAGGAGAACTGTTTATTATTTATATAATTATCAATGTTTTCAACACTATGAGCATTTTTACTTCCTGTGATGGTTTCTTACAAGAAAGAAGCTAGTATAGGGGATATGCCCTCACAATTTTTAGTGGCCTACTCTTTTGTCTGACTCTTTGTGACCCCATGGATTGCACCATGGCAAGCTTCCCTGTCCATCACGAACTCCTGGAGCTTACTCAAATTCATGTCCATAGAGTCGGTGATGCCATCCAACTATCTCATCCTCCGTTGTCCCCTTCTCCTCTTGCCTTCAATCCTTCCCAGCATAATCGTCTTTTCAAATGAGTCCGTTCTTCTCATCATGGGCCAAAATATTGGGGTTTCAGCCAGCATCAGTCCTTCCAATGAATATTCAGAACTGATTTCCTATAGGATGGACTGGTTGGATCTCCGTGAAATCTAAGGGAGTCTCAAGAGTGTTCTCCAACGCCACAGCTCAACAGCATCAATTCTGCAGTGCTCAGCTTTTTTTACAGTCCAACTCTCACATCCATACATGACTACTGGAAAAAACATAGCCTTGACTAGACGGACCTTTGTTGGCAAAGTAATGTCTCTGCTTTTTAATATGCTGTCTAGGTTGGTCATAACTTTCCTTCCAAGGAGCAAGCGTCACTTAATTTCATGGCTGCAATCACCATCTGCAGTGATTTTGGAGGCCCCCAAAATAAAGTCAGCTACTGTTTTCATTGTTTCCCCATCTATTTGCCATGAAGTGCTGGGACCAGATGCCATGATCTTCGTTTTCTAAATGTTGAGCTTTAAGCCAACTTTTTCACTCTCCTCTTTCACTTTCATCAAGAGGCTCTTTAGTTCTTCTTCACTTTCTTCCATAAGGGTTG
Organism: Bos javanicus; assembly: GCF_032452875.1. Taxonomy (NCBI): domain Eukaryota; kingdom Metazoa; phylum Chordata; class Mammalia; order Artiodactyla; family Bovidae; genus Bos; species Bos javanicus. Next base: position 58,464,208 of record NC_083885.1, on the reverse strand, counting down.
TGTCATCTGCATATCTGAGGTTATTGATATTTCTCCCTGCAAACTTGATTCCAGTTTGTGCTTCATCCAGCCCAGCATTTTGCATGATGTACTCTGCATTTAAGTTAAACAAGCAGGGTGACAATAAACAACCTTGACATACTCCATTCTCGATTTTGAACCAGTCTGTGGTTCCATGTCCAGTTCTCACTGTTTCTTCTTGACCTGCATACAGATTTCTCAGGAGGCAAGCCAGGCGGTCTGGTATTCCCTTTCTATGGATTTCACAGGAGGCAAATCAGGTGGTCTGGTATTCCCATTCTTTAAGAATTTCCACAGTTTGTTGTGATCCACACAGTCAAAGGTTTTGGCATAGTCAATAAACCAGAAGTAGATGTTTTTCTGGAACTCTCTTGCTTTCTCGATGATCCAATCGATGTTGGCAATTTGATTTCCGGTTCCTCTGCCTTTTCTAAATCCAGCTTGAACGTCTGAAAATTCACGGTTCACGTACTGTTGAATTGGTTACAGTAAAGCTTAAAGGGTTTAAAGACTCATATATCTGCATTTTAAATGGTATGTTTCAGAAATACCAGAACACATAAATGTGTTTTCATCATATCAGTAGAGAGCCATAGAATTTCTTTGAGGTATAGCAAATATTCAATGACACAGCGCACTTTGAACATGATGAGCTGACATCACTCCCCAACCCCTGCATCACTGGACACCAGTAAACAGCCTCTCCTTCCTGACCCTGTGAGTTCACATCCTATGACTAATATTGTGAAGGAAGAGGTAGAATGCTGTTGAGTGCTGTTTCCTCAAAATTTTAGCTTTCCTCCTTTACTGTATGTGCTTTTAAAACAGTTTTGAGGGTATTTTGAATAAACAAGATATTTTCCCCCTGAGCTGAAATTAGAAAGTAACCCTGACTGATTAAATACTATGTGGTGTATGTATGCAATGGAATACAACTCAGCCATAAAAAGAATGAAATAATGCCATTTGCAGCAACATGGATAGAGTTAGAGATGATCATACTCAGGGGAGTAAGCCAGAAAGAGAACAACAAATACCACGTGATATCATTTATGTATGGAAACTAAAATACTGGGGCCTCCCAGGTGGTGCTGGGGGTAAAGAACCCTCCTGCCAATGAAGGAGACATAAGAGATGTGGGTTCCATCCAAGTCTGATCCACTACTTGGGTCAGGAAGATTCCCTGAGTAGTGCATGGCAACCCACTCCAGTATCCTTGCCTGGAGAATCCTCATGGACAGAGAAATCTGCTAGGCTGCAGTCTGAAGGGTTGAACATGACTGAAGCAACTGAGCGAGCGAAAACATGACACAAGTGAACTTATCTATGAAAAACAACAGACTCACAGACATAGAAACAGAATTGTGGTTCCCAAGGGGAAGGTGGGGGAAGGATGGATTGGGAGTCTGAGATTAGTAGATGAAAACTATTAAAGACAGAATGCATCAAGAACAATGTCCTACTGCACAGCACATGGAACTATAGTTAATACCTTGTGATAAGCCATGGTGGGAGAGAATATGAAAAAAGTCACTAAATCACTTTGCAGTACAGCAGACATTAACACCACACTGTAAATCAACATCATATATCAGAAAAATAAATTTTTAATACCTGTGTCAGATATGAAGTGAAGTGAAAGTCGCCCAATCGTAGCCAACTCTTTGAGACCCCCATGGACCGTAGACTGCCGGGCTCCTCTCTCCATGGAATTCTCCAGGCCAGAATACTGGATTGGGTAGGCGTTCCCTTCTCCAGGGGATTTCCCCAACCCAGGGATCGAATCCAGGTCTCCTGCATTGCAGGCAGATTCTTTATCATCTGAATCACCAGGGAAGCCCAAGAATACTGGAGTGGGTAGCCTCTCCCTTCTCCAGCTGATCTTCCTGACCCAGGAATTATACTGGGGTTTCCTGCATTGCAGGTGGATTCTTTACCAGCTGAGCTACCAGGGAAGCTATGATTAGATGACAAATTGTGGAATTAATGAATGGGTCCTCTGCCACGTCCTTCATTTCCAGCTCCTCCTTCCTACAAGTAGATGTTACCAAGCTGAATGTGCGTCCATAGGAGTCTTTCAACATATTGTTGCATGCAATTTTCTTATATTTTGTGGAGGGTTTTTGCATCTATGTTTATGAGAAATTCTGGCCTGTAATTTTCTTTATATATATTACCATTTTGTGCTTTTGGTATCAGAGTGATGTTGGCCTCATAAAATGTGGTAAAAAGTATTCTCTACTCTTGAATTTTTTTGGAAGTACTTGGAAGCATCAGTATTAACTCTTTCAATGTTTGGTAGAATTCACCTGTGAAGCCATCTGGTCCTGACCATTTGTTTGGGGAAGTATTCTATTACTATTTCAAGCACTGGACGAGTGATCAGTCTAGTCAGGTTTTTTATTTCATGATTCAGTCTTGGAAGGTTGATTCTAAAAATGGACCCAATTCTTCTGGTCTGTCCAAGTTTGTTGGCATAGATAGATGTTCACAATATTGTCACAATTATTTGTATTCCTGTGTAATTATTGCTCTTTTTCTTCTTGTTTCATAATGTATTGATCAGAACCTTCTCTCTTTTTTAAAAGTGGGTCTAATTAAAGGTTTCTCAATTTTGTTTACCTTTTCAAAGAACCAGTACTTAGTCTGATTGATCTTTTAAAAATATTTATTTCTGTATCTGGGTGCACTCTGCCTTAGTTGTGGACTCAGTATCTTTAGTTGTGGCATGCAAAGTCTTAGTTGTCTCATGTACTATCGAGATCCTGGACCATGGATCAAACCCAGGCCTCCCGATTGGGAGCATGGAGTCCCAGTGGACTTAGCTACTGGAACGCCAGGGAACTCCCTGATTGATCTTTTCTACTGTCTTTTTAGTCTCTGTTTTATTTGTTTCCACACTAATTTTATCATTTCCTTCATTCTCCTGACTTTGGGCTTTGTTTGTTTCTCTTTTCTAGTTTCTTTAGGTGTATGGCTACAATGTTATTTGAGATTTCCCTTCTTTGTTTAGGTGGGCCCATATTGCTGTAAACTCCTCTCTCACTTTTCTAATTCTCTTTCCAAAGATGGCTTCTTCATTTCATACCACTGTGAGTAGAATATAGGATATATATGATTTCTAGTTAAATTTGTTGAGATTTGTTTTGTGTTCCAATATATGATTTATCCTTGAGCAATCGAGCCAGGAGCTGTACCCATGGCTGACAACTCAGAGAAATGGATACCTTGGTGAGTGAGTAGTCTGAGCCACAGATTGGGTACCCCAGTCCTAGGGTCCTGTGTGTTTGATACAAGCCACATTGTCTGGTGGGAGAAGCGCTGGGACGAGAAGAAGAGCTATAGGAAGGTAGGACTATGCTCATGAGGAGCACACATTGACTAGTCCATGAGGCAGGGAATACAGAGGTCTACTCAAGTAGCTGCTGTTTTACCACAACCAATTCACCACACACCCCAACCCCAGTGGAATGAACACACCAGTCCTCCTCCCTACATGGCACTGGATCTGGAGCAGTCACTGTGAGGGAAGAGTTGACGGAGGGACACAGAGATAACCCACAGCCAGGGCAGAGCCTGGGTGGAGCAGTGGCAGCCACTGTTGGTGTTGATTCAAGCAACCCCCCAGAAGCAGCCCGGAGTTCATATGACAGCTATTTCACTACAGCTCATTACGCAGGGATAATTTGCAGGTAAATATGCAAAGAACTGCCTACCCTGAGGAGCAGTTTCACAACAGTGCAGGACTGATAGAGGATGGGGAAACTTTAGAGACACAAGGGACTTTCCACCCAGACAAGACAGAGGGGTCTGCTCTAGTGGCTGCAGAGTTTCCCACGACAACCCACCACCTACTCAGGTGCCCAGCCTGAACACAGCAAATGCTTCTGCCCAACTCAATCCATGTCATATCGCTGCATTGGATCTAGGGAGCCTACAACCAGACAGAAGACTTCACCAAGGGACACAGAACAACCTGGTTCTGGGACAGAGCTGTTCCACAACAGCTCACTTCTCAACCAATGCTTAGGGTCCCCATGAGCTCCTGCAAGCTGTAAAGAGCAGCTCCATAACAGGGTGGGGGTTGTAAAGACAGGGAGCCGTCTTCAACTGTGAAGGACAATGGGAACTTGCACTTGAGGCTGCGACAGCACAGCCATTGGCACCTACATAGGCAGAGCATCAGACCCCTGTCTGCCCATGGTTCCCAACTGACTCAGACGTCTTCTTCCTCTGGGGAAATAGACCCAAGGTGTGGAGAGGAAAAACACACACTTAGAAGAAAGAGATTCACCTTGGGCCTGACCCAAAGAGTTTCTGTTCTAGCACCTAACTGGAGTAAAAACAAATAACGAGTTCTTCCACTATGTTTCCTGCAAGAGACTTACCTCAGATATAAATCTGCAAAGAGACAAACACACAGAGACTAAACAACACACTACTAAAACATGATAGTGAAAGGTTGTTGTTGAAGAATACAAAGACACCAGGATTTTTGGCCTCTGGAGGATAAGATTTCAACACGGGGCCAGAGACGAGGCTTGATCACTCAGAGCTTTTGTGTAATAGTTTTATTAAAGTATAAAGGAGATACAGAAAGCTTCTGACATAGGCATCAGAAAGGGGCAGAAAGAGTACCCCCCTGCTAGTCTTCAGCTGGATGTTATATAGTCACTAACTGTCTGTTAATGAAAGAAAGGAATGTCTTAAAACTCAGAATGGCACAAGGCCCCTCATCCATAAGGTGCATTTTGGGATAATCTTGACACTAGATGACTCATCCTGGGCCATAAAATGATTAACTTGAATCTTGTAGAAGGGCAGATTACCATACAAATAATTTTGTTTACATAGGTTAGGGGAACAGTATCTGAGTATAATATTCTGGTTTGTCAGGTAGGTTCTCAGCCATTAGGCGGAACCAATTTGAAGACAGAGTTTGGGGTAAATGCACAGTACATTAAATAGCTTAAGACAAACACTTCCATAAGAAAAATGCATTGGTTATGTCAAGGTTTGAGAATAGTTAACTTCAGGTGAAACCAGGTGTCATTATGGCAGCACAGTATGTTAAGAGAAACCTCCTTTTAAATTTGTATAGAGAAGAAAAAAATATTGCTAGTTTGTTTCCTCCTGCCACTTAAGAGAGACAAAAATGTCTGACACTTGCAGGCTATTTCCTCCACTTGGAGACTCCTGGCCTTCCTGCCTGTTACCCTCTCAATAGGTTCAAAAAACATATCAAGAGTAAATCAGAAATTACCAGAAGACAAATGAGAATAAAAACACAACTTTCCAAAATTGATGGAACACAGTAAACACACTTCTAAGAGAGAACTTTATACCAATACAGGCCTATTTCAAATGTCTGAAAAAATCTAAAGAAAAAGCCCAAATCCACTTAACTGACCAAATTTCTAGAAACCGTCTTTGATGCTCGGGGCTGGTACATGGGATGACCTAGAGGGATGGTATGGGGAGGGACATGGGAGGGGGATTCAGGATGGGGAACACGTGTACACCCATGGTGGATTCATGCTGATGTACAGCAAAACCAATACAATATTGTAATTAGCCTGCAATTAAAATAAATACATTTATATTAAAAAATAAGACTGAATTAGGAAGAAATAGACAATCCTGAATGAAAAAAAGCATAATGGCTGTCTGAGGAGGCCTTACAAATAGCTGTGAAAGGAAGAGACGTGAAAAGCAAAGGAGAAAAGGAAAGATATACTCATTTGAATGCAGAGTTCCAAAGAATAGCAAGGAGAGATAAGAAAGCCTTCTTCAGCGATCAATGCCAAGAAATAGAGGAAAACAACAGAATGGGAAAGACTAGATATCTCTTCAAGAAAATTAGAGACACCAAGGAAACATTTCATGCAAAGTTGGGCTCAATAAAGGACAAAAATGGTATGGACCTAACAGAAGCAGAAGATATTAAGAGGTGGCAAGAATACACAGAAGAACTGTACAAAAAAGACCTTCACAAGCCAGATAACCATGATGGTGTGATCATTCACACTCACCTAGAGCCAGACATTCTGGAATGTGAAGTCAAGTGGGTCTTAGGAAGTATCATTACAAACAAAGCTAGTGGAGGTGATGGAATTCCAGTTGAGCTATTTCAAGTCCTAAAAGATGATACTGTGAAAGCGATGCACTCAATATGCCAGCAAATTTGGAAAATTCAGCAGGGGCCACAGAAATGGAAAAGGTCCATTTTCATTCCAATCCCAAAGAAAGGCAATGCCAAAGAATGCTCAAACTACTACACAATTGCACTCATCTCACACGCTAGTAAAATAATGCTCAAAATTCTCCAAGTCAAGCTTCATCAATGCATGAACTGTGAACTTCCAGATGTTCAACTGGTTTTAGAAAAGGCAGAGGAACCAACCAGAGATCAAATTGCCAACATCTGCAAAAAAGCAAGAGAGTTCCAGAAAAACATCTATTTCTGATTTGTTGACTATGCCAAAGCCTTTGATGTGTGGATCACAATAAACTGTGAAAAATTCTGAAAGAGGTGGGAATACCAGACCACCTGACCTGCCTCTTGAGAAACCTATATGCAGGTCAGGAAGCAACAGTTGGAACTGTACATGGAACAACAGACTGGTTCCAAATAGGAAAAGGAGTATGTCAAGGCTGTATATTGTCACTCTGCTTATTTAACTTATATGCAGAGTACATCATGAGAAATGCGGGGCTGGAGGAAGCACAAGCTGGAATCAAGATTTCTGGGAGAAATATCAATAACCTCAGATATGCAGATGAAATGACCCTTATGGCAGAAAGTGAAGAGGAACTAAAAAGCCTCTTGATGAAAGTGAAAGAAGAGAGTGAAAAAGTTGGCTTACAGCTCAACATTCAGAAAACTAAGATCATGGCATCCAGTCCCACCACTTCATGGCAAATAGAAGGGAAAACAGTAGAAACAGTGGCTGACTTTATTTTTGGGGGGAGGGCACCAAAATCACTGAAGATGGTGATTGCAGCCATGAAATTAAAAAATGCTTACTCCTTAGAAGGAAAGTTATGACCAACCTAGATAGCATATTGAAAAGCAGAGACATGACTTTGTCCACAAAGGTCTGTCTAGTCAAGGCTATGGTTTTTCCAGTAGGCACATATGGATGTGAGCGTTGGACTATAAAGAAAGTTGAGCACTGAAGAATTGATGTTTTTGAACTGTGGTGTTGGATAAGACCCTTGAGAGTCCCTTAGACTGCAAGGAGATCCAACCAGTCCATCCTAAAGGAAATCAGTCTTTAATATTATATGGAAGGACTGATGTTGATGCTGAAACTCCAATACTTTGGCCACTTTCTGTGAAGAGCTGACTCATTTGAAAAGACCCTGATGCTGGGAAAGATTGAAGGTGAGAGGAGAAGGGGACGACAGAGGATGAGATGGTTGGATGACATCATCGACTCAATGGACATGAGTTTGGGTAAACTCCGGGAGTTGGTGATGGACAGGGAGGCCTGGTGTCCTGGGGTTCATGGGGTCGCAAAGAGTGGGACACGACTGAGTGACTGAACTGAACTGAACTGAATCAAAAACCTCCCAGAAAACAATGTCCAGGGACTGAGGGTGTCACTGTGATTCTATGAAATATTTTTAAAAATAAAATCTATCCTTCTTGTTGTTGCTAAATTGCTTCAGTCGTGTCCGACTCTGTGCGACCCCATAGACGGCAGCCCACCAGGCTCCCCGTCCCTTGGATTCTCCACGCAAGAACACTAGAGTGGGTTGCCATTTCCTTTTCCAATGCATGAACGTGAAAAGTGAAAGTGAAGTCACTCAGTCGTGTCCGACTCTTAGCGACCCCATGGATTGCAGCCTACCAGGCTGCTCTGTCCATGGGATTTTCCAGGCAAGAGTACTGGAGTGGGGTGCCATTGCCTTCTCCTCTATCCTTCTTAAACTATTTCAAAAAGTTAAAGAGGAAGAGAAGACTCTTCAATTTATTCTATCAGGCTATCTTTACATTTATATCAGTACTATAAAGAGACACTACAGAAAATTACAGATCATTTTCTTGATGAATATGGTTGAAAAAAATTTTCAACAAAATATTAGCAGACAGAATTCAACAATCTATTAAAGATATCATAAATGATTACCATGTAGCATTGTTCCAGAGATGCAAGGATGGTTAAAAATCCATAAGTCAATCCACGTGATACACCGCATTAAATAAAGGAAGATAAGCACAAGATTTTGTCAATAGACATAGAAAAAGCATTGACAAAATCTAACATCCATTCATGGTAAATACTCTCAGAAAAATGAGCATAGAGAAAATACATCTCCACATAATAAAGGCAAACCCACAGAGGTGGATATCTGAAAGCTTTTTCCTCTAAAATCAGGACCAAGACAAGGATGCTACTCTTGCCACTCTGGTTCAACAGTATTTGGACAAAAAAGTAATAAGAGACATCCAATGCCTAAGAGAAGAAAACTGTCACTACTATAGAGAAATGATACTTTCTATAGAAAACCCTAATGTCTCCACCAGAAAACTAATGAATTCAGTACACACACACAATGGAATATTCCTCACCCTTTGAGAATAAAATTTCGCTGCTTCTACCATAGATGGACCTGGAAATCATTCTGTTTAGTGAAATAAGTCAGACAGAGAAAGATAAATACTGAATATTATCCCTTGACATATGGAATCTAAAGCTAGTACAAATGGATGGAAATAATGATATAGAAAAAGACTCTTGCATATAGAGAATAAGCTAGTGCTTACCAGTGGAGAGAGAAAGTGGGAAGGGGCAAGACAGAGTAAAGATTTAGAAGTACACATTACTATGTAGAAAATAAATAAACTACAAGGACATACTTTACAGCACAGGGAATATAGCCAATAGTTCATAATAACTTTAAACAAAGTATAACCTATATACTGAACCACAATGTTGTAACTCTGCCACTACTATAATACTGTAAATCAACTATAATTCAAGGAAAAATTTGACGTAAAAGAAAAGTTATGCATTGTGATATGTGGTTGTAATGGCAGTCACATTACAATATTTATGTGTAACAAATTATCACATCTTACACTTAAAATTCACACAATGTTATATGTCAAATATATTTCAGTTTTTTTCTGCTGAAATATATTTTTCTTTCGGTGTGTTTTGTATTGTACTTCACTTCAAACTGCTCATTTCTACATGAAAATATTTAAATGCGCTAATCTCCCTGCAAGACTCTTTCTAATAAATACTGCCATTTCTCTTAACAATGTGAACTATAAACTTGTAACTGGCTCCCAAATTCTTACCTGATTTTACCTTCGTGTAGTAACCAGGGTATTCTTTACTCTGTGAGGACATTAATTTCTTCCATTTTATTTCTGACTACTGTACACACTGATCCGTTTTCATGTACACTTTTATCTATAATTCCATACCTACTTCATCTGTGGGAAATTCGTTCTGTTAGACTGAAAGTAACACATTTGAACACTTTATAATATGCATATCATTTCAAGACTTGTTTATTGCATAAATTTGTGAACTCCTTTTCTACAAGGAAACTTCAATGATATGATTTTTTATGAGGTATTCATATTTCATGACAATATATTTCAATTGGTCTTTATATTGAAGAAGACATTTGGCATGTCCAGTACATTATCTTGAAATTCAAAATTTAAAAAACCTAGATGTCCATCAGCAGATGAATGGATAAGCAAGCTGTGGTACATATACACAATGGAGTATTACTCAGCCATTAAAAAGAATACATTTGAATCAGTTCTAATGAGGTGGATGAAACTGGAGCCTATTATACAGAGTGAAGTAAGCCAGAAGGAAAAACATAAATACAGTATACTAACGCATATATATGGAATTTAGAAAGATGGTAACAATAACCCGGTGTACGAGACAGCAAAAGAGACACTAATGTATAGAAAAGTCTTAGGGACTCTGTGGGAGAGGGAGAGGGTGGGAAGATTTGGGAGAATGGCATTGAAACATGTAAAACATCATGTAGGAAACGAGTTGCCAGTCCAGGTTCGATGCACGATGCTGGATGCTTGGGGCTGGTGCACTGGGACGGCCTAGAGGGATGGTATGGGAAGGGAGGAGGGAGGAGGGTTCAGGATGGGGAACACATGTATACCTGTGGTGGATTCATTTTGATATTTGGCAAAACTAATACAATTATGTAAAGTTTAAAAATAAAATAAAATTAGAAAAAAAATTTAAATTAGGATTCTGAGGCTGAATAAATGAGCTGGCAATGGCTCATTATAGAAATAAATAAAATTCACACTTTTCTCATAATAGTAGAGGATTTTGCATTTCTTTCCCAGGCAAAGTAGAGCCTTTGTACACTGGAGTCACGGCTCATGAGCAGAAAGGGGCTGATACTTGGGAAGCACGCTGCTATGATTACAGTCATGTTCACAAAGAACCAGCTGGGCTGAACAAAAAGAGCCAAAAGAACTTGAAAGATGGAGGAAAGAGTATAAAAGCAGACAAAGGTGCCCCCCAGGAGAAGGATGGTTTTAGTAGCCCTGGACTCAGGGGAGGACCTGGAGGAGTCATCGGTCCTACGAATGTGCTGGACCTGCTGCTTATGTCTGTACAGAATTAGAACCATGGAGCCGCCGGCCCAGAGAGTGAGCCCCAAACATAAAACATCAGGGAATGACAGCAATGCTGCATACAAGGCATCTTTGGTTTTTATATTCTTCTGGTCAGTAAGAATATTAGAGCAGCAGCCATAATCTCTTTCTTCTGTGATGTTATTGTGACTCCATTTGCCAGTTACAAAGATAGGAAAAATGACATTTACCAGCATTTGCAGGATCCAACACAGGAAAAGAGAGGGAACGGTGTACTTGGGAGCTGTTACTTTCAGAGCTGCCCACCTGGAGTTCCAGGGACTGATTGTGATCACCTGAAAGACACTCAAGAGGCAGATGCTGCCAATGGACACTCCCCTCCCCACTCTGTGCAGAAAGAAGAGAAGTTTGCAGCCAAAATCACTGCGGATCTGCTTCCACCCAAAGATTGTCATTGTCTGGGGGACCCCTTTACAGACGAGGACCAAGGAGTTGGCCACAATCAGGTGCTTAAGGATCAAATCTGTGGACCTTAACCTGTAACCCATGATGTGAAGGACGATATAACTGCAAAGGAGTGAGAAATTTCCCAGGATTCCAACCACAGTCTGTGTTAAGATGATCATGCCTATTATGAAAAAGCTGCCAGCCATCCTCTCAGTTCACAGTCACTGGTACTTGTGAGTTAGAACGTCCTACGTGGGAATATGAGGCATGGGCTACATGCATAGTGTCAACTGTAATCCAATATTCTCCACTTAACAATAGTTCCCACTTGGAAATATTTGCTTCTTGTGTTTTCTGTTACCAGCAGCCTTTAAAGGGTTCCATGTATAACATTTAAAGAGAACTAATATGTAAAGTTAATCACTGGAGATACTCATGTGATCACTTCTTCTTCACATATTTATTAGGCAGGAACTGAAGGGACCTTAGTTATACAGAGGAGTGTAACCTATACCCAGACATATTTGTCAAATCTGCTTCTTAATGCACAGTGAGGACTGAATCCCATTTGGCTACTCAAAACAGTGGTTCGAGGAACTTCCCAGGTGCTTAAATGATTAAGACTCTGCCTTCCACCACAGAGGGTCCAGGTTCAATCCCTGGTCCAGGATTGAAGATTCCACGAACTTTGATGCACGGACAAAGACAAAAAAAGAGTGCACTGATCACCAGCCATGCAAACAGCTAGTTAGTTGCAAGCATATAATAAACCAGATCTATATTTGATTTTGATTTCACAACTATTGTTTGTAGACCTGTGGTATTTTGTAGTTTTCATATAACATGATTCCATTTATTTGTAAAGCTTTATTCTATGATACCACGTATTCTGAATAAAGTCTTAGCATCTTAATACATGAAAAACACTGCTGGCAATAGAATACAGCAGGAACCTGCCTCAGGACAAGGCAATGTCATGAAGACGAGAATGCTTCACTGTGAGGATGGCAACAGAAAGACTCTTGTTCCTATGACAGAAACAGAACTGAAATAACATATATTATAGAAATGTTTGAATAATCATATGTAGGCAATAAACCTTAGGGAATAAACACTAGCATGTGATAAAACAGTTTAAGACAAAAGAAAATTATTATTGTCAAATCATATACTGAACAGTGTGTTATTGTCTGAGCCCAGTGAATAAATTAGCAATGAATTAATATTTGCAATTGACATTACATACAAAACACAGAGGCAAAATTTAGCACTTGTAAAGCATGTATTCTTGTGTCTTTCATAAACTGACATACTAGATTTGTTAGAATGTCAACAAATTGGTGTTGGTGTCTGTTTCTGATCTGATCACTTACCCAGAATCTTGATATGCCTTTCTCTCACAGACTCTGCTGCTCAGACGAAAGTACAACGAACATACCTTCCAGCTGGCAGGACAAGGGCTTGGTGGGATGGTCATTATACCCAGTATGTGTGTGGGATGGAGGCAGCCAGATCCTGATAAATGGGTTTGAGACGCTGTCCTCCCCTCCCCTCCTGTCAAAACTGCAATTATCCTTTCACCTGCAGCAGTGATGGGAGTGCAGGCCTGGGAGCTGAGAACATTTCTGGAAACTTTTCTGTCAATTGTTAATTACTGGAAACAATTACAAGTTTCTAGTTAGCACCCTTCAGAGACAACTGGCTCTACGTGAAAGGTATTTTCTTTTCCATGATCCCTGAAGGTGATGGTCTCACGAGGAAGAAATGCTGAAATCACACACATTAGGGACTGACACAAACCATTTGCGTCCTTCTGGATTCCTCACTTCCCTGAGCATCTCTGCCCTAATACTAGTACTTTCCTCACCTTCAACCATTGAATGGAACCATCAATGAAAGTATTGGTAAAGAAATGGGATGAGACAAAATACCTGGGAAGTATATTCAAAGAGACAAAAGGAAAAGGAGGAACATCATCAAGAACTCATGATAGGATAAATGCAAAAGAAACAAGAGACCATAGCAAAAATCAACAAAGCCAAAAGCTGGTTCTTTGAAAGGATAAATAAAATTGACAAACCATTAGCCAGACTTATCAAGAAACAAAGGGAGAAAAATCAAATCAATAAAATTAGAAATGGAAATGGAGAGATCACAACAGACAACACAGAAATACAAAGGATCATAAGAGACTACTATCAACAATTATATGCCAATAAAATTGACAACGTGGAACAAATGGACAAATTCTTAGAAAAGTACAACTTTCCAAAGCTGGACCAGGATAAAATAGAAAATCTTAACAGACCCATCACAAGCACGGAAATTGAAACTGTAATCAAAAATCTTTCAGCAAAAAAAAGCCCATGTCCAGACGGCTTCACAGCTGAATTCTACCAAAAATTTAGAGAAGAGCTAACGCCTATCCTACTCAAACTCTTCTAGAAAATTGCAGAGGAAGGTAAACTTCCAAACTCATTCTATGAGGCCACCATCACCCTAATACCAAAACCTGACAAAGATCCCACAAAAAAAGAAAACTACAGGCCAATATCACTGATGAACAGAGATGCAAAAATCCTTAACAAAATTTTAGCAATCAGAATCCAACAACACATTAAAAAGATCATACACCATGACCAAGTAGGCTTTATCCCAGGGATGCAAGGATTCTTCAATATCCGCAAATCAATCAATGTAATACACCACATTAACAAATTGAAAAATAAAAACCATATGATTATCTCAATAGATGCAGAGAAAGCCTTTGACAAAATTCAACATCCATTTATGATAAAAACTCTCCAGAAAGCAGGAATAGAAGGAACATATCTCAACATAATAAAAGCTATATATGACAACCCCACAGCAAACATTATCCTCAATGGTGAAAAATTGAAAGCATTTCCTCTAAAGTCAGGAACAAGACAAGGGTGCCCACTTTCACCATTACTATTCAACATAGTTTTGGAAGTTTTGGCCACAGCAATCAGAGCAGAAAAAGAAATAAAAAGAATCCAAATTGGAAAAGAAGAAGTAAAACTCTCACTGTTTGCAGATGACATGATCCTCTACATAGAAAACCCTAAAGACTCCACCAGAAAATTGCTAGAACTAATCAATGATTATAGTAAAGTTGCAGTATATAAAATCAACACACACAAATCCCTTGCATTCCTATACACAAATAATGAGAAAACAGAAAGAGAAATTAAGGAAACAATTCCATTCACCATTGCAATGGAAAGAATAAAATACTTAGGAATATATCTACCTAAAGAAACTAAAGACCTATATATAGAAAACTATAACACACTGGTGAAAGAAATCAAAGAGGACACTAATAGATGGAGAAATATACCATGTTCATGGGTTGGAAGAATCAATATAGTGGAAATGAGTATACTACCCAAAGCAATTTATAGATTCAATGCAATCCCTATCAAGCTACCAACGGTATTCTTCACAGAGCTAGAACAAATAATTTCACAATTTGTATGGAAATATAAAAAAACCTCGAATAGCCAAAGCGATCTTGAGAAATAAGAATGGAACTGGAGGAATCAACCTACCTGACTTCAGGCTCTGCTACAAAGCGACAGTCATCAAGACAGTATGGTACTGACACAAAGACAGAAATATCGATCAATGGAACAAAATAGAAAGCCCAGAGATAAATCCACGCACATATGGACACCTTATCTTTGACAAAGGAGGCAAGAATATACAATGGATTAAAGACAACCTCTTTAACAAGTGCTGCTGAGAGAACTGGTCAACCACTTGTAAAAGAATGAAACTAGACCACTTTCTAACACCATACACAAAAATAAACTCAAAATGGATTAAAGATCTAAACGTAAGACCAGAAACTATAAAACTCCTAGAGGAGAACATAGGCAAAACACTCTCCGACATACATCACAGCAGGATCCTCTATGACCCACCTCCCAGAATACTGGAAATAAAAGCAAAAATAAACAAATGGGACCTAATTAAACTTAAAAGCTTCTGCACAACAAAGGAAACTATAAGCAAGGTGAAAAGACAGCCTTCAGAATGGGAGAAAATAATAGCAAATGAAGCAACTGACAAACAACTAATCTCAAAAATATACAAGCAACTCCTACAGCTCAATTTCAGAAAAATAAATGACCCAATCAAAAAATGGGCCAAAGAACTAAATAGACATTTCTCCAAAGAAGGCATACAGGTGGCTAACAAACACATGCAAAGATGCTCAACATCAATCATTATCAGAAATGCAAATCAAAACCACTATGAGGTACCATTTCACACCAGTCAGAATGGCTGTGATCCAAAAGTCTATAAGCAATAAATGCTGGAGAGGGTGTGTAGAAAAGGGAACCCTCTTACACTGTTGGTGGGAATGCAAACTAGTACAGCCACTATGGGGAACAGTGTGGAGATTCCTTAAAAAACTGGAAATAGAACTGCCTTATGATCCAGCAATCCCACTGCTGGGCATACATACTGAGGAAACCAGAATTGAAAGAGACACATGTACCCCAATGTTCATTGCAGCACTGTTTATAATAGCCAGGACATGGAAGCAACCTAGATGTCCATCGGCAGATGAATGGATAAGAAAGCTGTGGTACATATACACAATGGAGTATTACTCAGCCATTAAAATGAATACATTTGAATCAGTTCTAATGAGGTGGGTGAAACTGGAGCCTATTATACAGAGTGATATAAGTCAGAAAGAAAAACACCAATACAGTATACTAACACATATATATGGAATTTAGAAAGATGGTAACAATTATCCTGTATACGAGACAGCAAAAGAGACACTGATGTATAGAACAGTCTTTGGACTCTGTGGGACAGAGAAGGTGGGATGATTTGGGAGATTGGCATTGAAATACGTATAATATCATATATGGAACGAGTCATCAGTCCAGGTTCGATGCACGATACTGGATTCTTGGGGATGGCACTGGGACGACCCAGAGGGATGGTATGGGGAGGCAGGAGGGAGGAGGGCTCAGGATGGGGAACACATGTATACCTGTGATGGATTTATTTTGATATTTGGCAAAACCAATACAATATTGTAAAGTTTAAAAATAAATTAAAATTAGAATAAAAAAAAAAAAGAACTCATGATAGGAACCACTGGCACAACTTATATCAACCTAGACTCATTTTCATAATCCAAAGCTAATTATTATGGAAATTTTGTAGGAAAATATACTTTATTATTATTGAACCCTGTGATAAGAATTGGGTGCAGAAAAAATAAATAGAAAAAAGAGAGAGGATTTGAAAATAGTTACAAAATAAAAGCACCTAGATCTGACAGCTTGATGATTTTATCAAGTACTTAATTCAGGAGCATCCTTGGAGATGAAACAGTATGCCACTAAAAACCAGTGCATCCGTGCAAAATTAAAAGAAAATCTGAAATGCAAGTAGGAGGCTTCAAAAAAGCAAACACACTGACAACTTGATCATGTACTTCTAGCCTCCAGAACTGTGAAAAACTATCTATGTGAAAAACTGTGAAAACTATCTATGTTTAAACCTCCCAGGCTGTTGTATTTTATTAAGGCAGGCCTAAAATGTAATACAAACAGTAAGAGTCTGTCTTTTTGATCCTGGGACTTCCAAGGGTGATCCTGGAATTTATGTTGGAGAAAGTTTTGCCTATGTTCTCTTCTAGCAGCTTTATGGTGTCATGTTCTATTTAACTCTTGGAGCCTAGTTGAGTTTTGTGTGTGTGTGTGTATGGTGTGAGAGCGTGATTTGACTTCACTGATTTACATGAGGCTGTCCAGCTACTGGAGAGGAGTGGAGAAATAACTCTAGAAAGAACAAAGAGAAGGAGCCAAAGCAAAAACAAAGCCCAGTTGTGAATGTGACCAGTGATGGAAGTAAAGTCCGATGCTGCAAAGAACAATATTGCATAGGAACCTGGAATGTTGGATCCATGAATCAAGGTACATTGGAAGTGGTCAAATAGGAGATGGGAGAAGTGATCATCGACATTTTAGGAATCAGTGAACTAAAATGGGCTGGAATGGGTGAATTTAATTCAGATGACCATTATATGTACCACTATGTGCAAGAATCCCTTAGAAGAAATGGAGTAACCCTCATAGTTAACAAAAGAGTCCGAAATGCAGTATTTGGCTGTAATCTCACAAATGACAGAATGATCTCTGTTCGTTTCCAAAGCAAAGCATTCAATATCACAGTAATCCAGGTCGATGCCCCAACCAGCAATGCTGAAGAAGCTGAAGTTGAACGGTTCTATGAAGACCTACAAGACCTTCTAGCACTAACACCAAAAAAAGACGTCCTTTTTATCATAGGGGACTGGAATACAAAAGGAGGAAATCAAGAGATACCTGGAGTAACAGGCAACTTTGGCCTTGGAGTACAAAATGAAGCGGGGCAAAGGCTAACAGAATTTTGCCAAGACAACGCACTGGTCATAGCAAACACTCTATTTCAAGCCACAAGGGACAATGCTACACCAGATGGACATCACCAGATGGTCAACACCAAAATCAGATTGATTATATTCTTTGCAGCCAAAGATGGAGAGGCTCTATACAGTCAGCAAAAACAAGACCAGGAGCTGACTGTGGCTCATATCATGAACTCCTTATTGCCAAAGGCAGACTGAAATTGAAGAAAGTAGGGAAAACCACTAGACCATTCACGTATGATCTCAATCAAATCCCTTACAACTATACAGTGAAACTGACAAGCAGATTCAAGTGATTATATCTGATAGAAAGAGTGCCTGAAGAACTGTGGACAGAGGTTGCTGACATTGTACAGGAGGCAGTGTTCAAGACCACCCCCAAGAAAAAGAAATGCGAAAAGACAAAATGGTTGTCTGAGGACGCCTTACAATTAGCTGAGAAAAAAAGAGACGATAAAGGAAAAGGAGAAAAGGAAAGATACACCCATCTGAATACAGACTTCCAGGAATAGCAAGGAGAGATAAGAAAGCCTGCCTCAGTGATCATGCAAAGACATAGAGGAAACCAATGAAATGAGGAAGATGAGGTATCTCTTCAAGAAAATTGGCGATACCAAGGGAACATTTCATGCAGAGATGGGTACAATAAAGGACAGAAATGGTATGGACCGAACAGAAGCAGAAGATATTAAGAAGAGGTGGCAAGAAGACACAGAAGACTATTCAAAACAATCTCATGACCCAGATAACCACGATGGTGTGATCATTCACACTCACCTAGAGCCAGACATCCTGGAGTCTGAAGTCAAATACGCCTTAGGAGGCATCACGACGAACAAAGCTAGTGGAGGTGATGGAATTCCAGATGAGCTATTTCAAGTCCTAAAAGATGATGCTGTGAACGTGCTGCACTTAATAGGCCAGCAAATTTGGAAAACTCAGCAGTGGCCACAGAACTGGAAGAGATCCGTTTTCATTCCAATCCCAAAGAAAGGCAATGCCAAAGAATGCTCAAACTACCACACAATTGCACTCATCTCACACGCTAGCAAAGTAATGATCAAAATTCTCCAAGCCACGCTTCAACAGTATGTGAACCAAGAACTTCCAGATGTACAAGCTGGATTTAGAAAAGGCAGAGGAACCCGAGATCAAATTACCAACATCCGCTGGATCATCAAAAAAGCAAGAGAGTTCCAGAAAAACATCTACTTCTGCTTTATTGGATACAACAAAGCCTTTGACTGTGTGGATCACAATCAACTGTGGAAAATTCTTCAAGAGATGACAGTACCAGACCACTGGACCGGCCTCCTGTGAAATCTGCATGCAAGTTTAGAAGCAACTGTTAGAATGGACATGGAACCATGGACTGGCTCCAAATTGGGGAAGGAGTACGTCAAGGCTGTATATTCTCACCCTGCTTACTTAACTTATATGCAGAGTACATCATGCGAAATGCCAGGCTGGATGAAACAATTGCCAGGAGAAATGTCAATAACTTCAGATATGCAGATGACACCATCCTTATGGCAGAAAGTGAAGAACTCTAGAACTATACAACCTCTGGATGAATGTGAAAGAGGAGAGTGAAAAAACTGGCTTAAAACTCAAGATTCAAAACACAAAGATCATGGCATCTGGTCCCACTACTTCATGTCAATAGATGAGGAAACAATGGAAACAGTGACAGAATTTATTTCCTTGGGCTCCAAAATCACTGCAGATGGTCATGCAGCCATGAAATTAAAAGATGCTTGATCCTTTGAAGAAAAGTTATGATCAACAAGATAGCATATTAAAAAGCAGAGACATTACTTTGCTGACAAAGGTCCATCTAGTCAAAGCTATGGTTTTTCCTGTAGTGAGGTATGGATGTGAGAGTTGGACCATAAAGAAAGCAGAACACAGAAGAATTGATGCTTTTGAACTGTGGTGTTGGAGAAGACTCTTGAGAATTCCTTGAACTGCACAGAGATCAGAGCAGTCAGCCCTAATGGAAATCAGTCCTGAATATTCACTGGAAGGACTGATGCTGAAGCTGAAGCACCAATACTTTGGCCACCTGATGCGAAGACTGAACTCATTGGAAAAGACCCTGATGCTGTGAAGGATTGAAGGCAGGAGAAGGAGAGGACAAGATGAGATGCTTGGATGGCATCACCGACCTGATGGGCATGAGTTTGAGCAAGCTCTGGCAGTTGGTGCTGGACAGGGAAGCCCGGCATGCTGCAGTCGTGGGGTCACAAAGAGTTGGACGTGACTGAGCAACTGAACTGATCTAATTACATTGGGCCCACAGATAATTGGGGGAAATTCCCTATCTTGAATCAACTCTTTAGTAAACTTAATGGACCTGAAAAATCCACTTGCCATGTAATATAACATGACTACCCAGATGATGTCACATCCATGAGAGGAGAACTGTTTATTATTTATATAATTACCAATATGTTCTCAACACTATGAGCAATCTTTACCTCTTGTGATGGTTTCTTACGAGGAAGAAGCTAGTATAAGGGGATATGCCCTCACAATTTTTAGTGGTCTTATCTTTTGTCTGACTCTTTGTGACCCCATGGATTGCACCATGGCAAGCTTCCCTGTCCATCACCAACTCTTGGAGCTTACTCAAACTCATGTCCATAGAGTCGGTGATGTCATCCAACCATCTCATCCTCTGTTGTCCCCTTCTTCTCCTGCTTTCAATCCTTCCCAGCATAATGGTCTTTTCAAGTGAGTCAGTTCTTCTCATCATGGGCCAAAATATTGGGGTTTCAGCCAGCATCAGTCCTTCCAATGAATATTCAGGACTTATTTCCTATAGGATGGACTGGTTGGATCTCCGTGAAATCTAAGGGAGTCTCAAGAGTCTTCTCCAACACCACAGCTCAAAAGCATCAATTCTGCAGTGCTCAGCTTTTTTTACAGTCCAACTCTCACATCCATACATGACTACTGGAAAAAACGTAGCCTTGACTAGACGGACCTTTGTTGGCAAATAATGTCTCTGCTTTTTAATATGCTGTCTAGGTTGGTCATAACTTTACTTCCAAGGAGCAAGCATCATTTAATTTCATGGCTGCAGTCACCATCTGCAGTGATTTTGGAGCCCCCCAAAATAAAGTCAGCCACTGTTTCCATTGTTTCCCCATCTATTTGCCCTGAAGTGATGAGACCAGAGGCCATGATCTTCGTTTTCTAAATGTTGAGCTTTAAGCCAACTTTTTCACTCTCCTCTTTCACTTTCATCAAGAGGCTCTTTAGTTCTCTTGCGCTTTCTGCCATAAGGGTGGTGTCATCTGCATATCTGAGGTTATTGATATTTCTCCCTGCAACCTTGATTCCAGCTTGTGCTTCATCCAGTCTGTAATTCTGCATGATGTACACTGCATTTAAGTTGAACAAGCAGGGTGACAATAAACAACCTTGACATACACCTTTCTCGATTTTGAACCAGTCTGTGGTTCCATGTCCAGTTCTCACTGTTTCTTCTTGACCTGCATACAGATTTCTCAGGAGGCAAGTCAGGTGGTCTGGTATTCCCATTCTATGGATTTCTCAGGAGGCAGATCAGGTGGTCTGGTATTCCCATTCTTTAAGAATTTCCACAGTTTGTTGTGATCCACACAGTCAAAGGTTTTGGCATAGTCAATAAACCAGAAGTAGATGTTTTTCTGGAACTCTCTTGCTTTCTCGATGATCCAATGGATGTTGGCAATTTGATCTCCGGTTCCTCGGCCTTTTCTAAATCCAGCTTGAATGTCTGGAAGTTCATGGTTCACATACTGTTGAATTGGTTACAGTAAAGCTTAAAGGGTTTAAAGACTCATATATCTGCATTTTAAATGGTATGTTTCAGAAATACCAGAACACATAAATGTGTTTTCATCATATCAGTAGAGAGCCATAGAATTTCTTTGAGGTATAGCAAATATTGAAAAACACAGTGGACTTTGAACATGATGAGCTGACATCACTCCCCAACCGCTGCATCACTGGACACCAGTAAACAGCCTCTCCTTCCTGACCCTGTGAGTTCACATCCTACGACTGATATTGTGAAGGAAGAGGTAGAATGCTGTTGAGTGTTGTTTCCTTAAAATTTTAGCTTTCCTCTTTTACTGTATCTGCGTTTAAAACAGTTTTGAGGGTATTTTAAATAAACAAGATATTTTCCCCCTGAGCTGAAATTAGAAAGTAACCCTGACTGATTAAATACTATGTGGTGTATGTATGCAATGGAATACAACTCAGCCATAAAAAGAATGAAATAATGCCATTTGCAGCAACATGGATAGAGTTAGAGATGATCATACTCAGGGGAGTAAGCCAGAAAGAGAGCAACAAATACCACGTGATATCATTTATGTATGGAAACTAAAATACTGGGGCCTCCCAGGTGGTGCTGGGGGTAAAGAACCCTCCTGCCAATGAAGGAGACATAAGAGATGTGGGTTCCATCCAAGTCTGATCCACTACTTGGGTCAGGAAGATTCCCTGAGTAGTGCATGGCAACCCACTCCAGTATTCTTCCCTGGAGAATCCTCATGGACAGAGAAATCTGCTAGGCTGCAGTCTGAAGGGTTGAACATGACTGAAGCAACTGAGCGAGCGAAAACATGACACAAATGAGCTTATCTATGAAGAACAACAGACTCACAGACATAGAAACAGAATTGTGGTTCCCAAGGGGAAGGTGGGGGAAGGATGGATTGGGAGTTTGAGATTAGTAGATGAAAACTATTAAAGACAGAATGCATCAAGAACAATGTCCTACTGCACAGCACATGGAACTATAGTTAATATCTTGTGATAAGCCATGGTGGGAAAGAATATGAAAAAAAAATCACTAAATCACATTGCAGTACAGCAGACATTAACACCATACTGTAAATCAACATCACATATCAGAAAAATAAATTTTTAAAACCTGAATATGTCAGATATGAAGTGAAGTGGAAGTCACCCAGTCGTAGCCAACTCTTTGCAGCAGACATTAACACCATACTGTAAATCAACATATCAGAAAAATAAATTTTTAAAAACTGAATATGTCAGATATGAAATGAAGTGAAAGTCACCCAATCGTAGCCAACTCTTTGAGACCCCCATGGACCGTAGACTGCCGGGCTCCTCTCTCCATGGAATTCTCCAGGCAAGAATACTGGATTGGGTAGGCGTTCCCTTCTCCAGGGCATCTCCCCAACCCAGGGATCGAATCCAGGTCTCCTGCATTGCAGGCAGATTCTTTATCATCTGAGTCACCAGGGAAGCCCAAGAATACTGGAGTGGGTAGCCTCTCCCTTCTCCAGCTGATCTTCCTGACCCAGGAATTATACTGGGGTTTCCTGCATTGCAGGTGGATTCTTTACCAGCTGAGCTACCAGGGAAGGTATGATAACATGACAAATTGTGGAATTAATGAATGGGTCCTCTGCCACGTCCTTCATTTCCAGCTCACCCTTCTTACAAGTAGATGTTACCAAGCTGAATGTGGGTCCATAGGAGTCTTTCAACGTATTGTTGCATGCAATTTTCTAATATTTTGTGGATGGTTTTTGCATCTATGTTTATGAGAGATTCTGGCCCGTAATTTTCTTTATATATATTGCCATTTTGTGCTTTTGGTATCAGAGTGATGTTGGTCTCATTAAATGAGGTAAAAAGCGTTCTCTTCAGTTTTTTTGGAAGTGCTTGGGAAGCATCGGTATTAACTCTTTGAATGTTTGGTAAAATTCACTTGGGAAGCCATTTGGTCCTGAATTTTTGTTTGGGGAAGTTTTCTATTACTATTTCAAGCACTGGACGAGTGATCAGTCTAGTCAGGTTTTTTATTTCATGATTCAGTCTTGGAAGGTTGTATGATTCTAAAAATGGACCTTATTCTTCTGGTCTGTCCAAGTTTGTTGGCATAGATAGATGTTCACAATATTGTCACAATTATTTGTATTCTTAGTAATTATTGCTCTTTTTCTTCTTGTTTCATAATGTATTGATCAGAACCTTCTCTCTCTCTTTTTAAAAGTGAGTCTAATTAAAGGTTTCTCAATTTTGTTTCCCTTTCCAAAGAACCAGTACTTAGTTTGATTGACCTTTTAAAAAATATTTATTTATGTATCTGGGTGCACTCTGCCTTAGTTGTGGACTCGGTATCTTTAGTTGCGGCATGCAAAGTCTTAGCTGTCGCATGTACTATCGAGATCCTGGACCATGGATCAAACTCAGGCCTCCTGATTGGGAGCATGGAGTCCCAGTGGACTTAGCTACTGGATCACCAGGGAACTCCCTGATTGATCTTTTCTACTGTCTTTTTAGTCTCTGTTTTATTTATTTCCACACTAATTTTATCATTTCCTTCATTCTCCTGACTTTGGGTTTTGTTTGTTTCTCTTTTCTAGTTTCTTTAGGTGTATGGCTAGAATGTTATTTGAAATTTTCCTTCTTTCTTTAGGTGGGCCCATATTGCTGTAAACTCCTCTCTCACTTTTCTAGTTCTCTTCTCAAAGATGGCTTCTTCATTTCATACCATTGTGAGTGGAATATAGGATATATGTGATTTCTACTTAAATGTGTTGAAATTTGTTTTGGGTTCCAATATATGGTCTATCCTTGAGCAATCGAGCCAGGAGCAGTACCCATGGCTGACAACTCAGAGAAATGGATGCGTTGGTGAGTGAGTAGTCTGAGCCACAGATTGGGTACCCCAGTCCTAGGGTCCTGCGTGTTTGATACAAGCCACACTGTCTGGTGGGAGAAGCGCTGGGACGAGAAGAAGAGCTATAGGAAGATAGGACTATGCTCATGAGGAGCACACATTGACTAGTCCATGAGGCAGGGAAGACAGAGGTCTACTCAAGTAGCTGCTGTTTTACCACAACCAACTCACCACACACTCCAGCCCCAGTGGAATGAACACACCAGTCCTCCTCCCTACATGGCACTGGATCTGGAGCAGTCACTGTGAGGGAAGAGTTGACGGAGGGACACAGAGATAACCCACAGCCAGGGCAGAGCCTGGGTGGAGCAGTGGCAGCCACTGTTGGTGTTGATTCAAGCAACCCCCCAGAAGCAGCCCAGAGATCATATGACAGCTATTTCACTACAGCTCATTACACAGGGATAATTTGCAGGTAAATATGCAAAGAACTGCCTACCCTGAGGAGCAGTTTCACAACAGTGCAGGAGTGACAGAGGATGGGGAAACTTTAGAGACACAAGGGACTTTCCACCCAGACAAGACAGAGGGGTCTGCTCTAGTGGCTGCAGAGTTTCCCACGACCATCTACCACCTACTCATGTGCCCAGCCTGAACACAGCAAATGCTTCTGCCCAACTCAATCCATGTCATATCGCTGCATTGGATCTAGGGAGCCTACAACCAGAGAGAAGACTTCACCAAGGGACACAGAACAACCTGGTTCTGGGACAGAGCTGTTCCACAACAGCTCACTTACCAACCAATGCTTAGGGTCCCCGTGAGCTCCTGCAAGCTGTAAAGAGCAGCTCCATAACAGGGTGGGGGTTGCAAAGACAGGGAGCAGTCTTCAACTGTGAAGGACAATGGGAACTTGCACTTGAGGCTGCGACAGCACAGCCATTGGCACCTACATAGGCAGAGCATCAGACCCCTGTCTGCCCATGGTTCCCAATTGATTCAGAGGTCTTCTTACTCTGGGGAAATGGACCCACTGTGTGGAGAGGAACAACACACACTTAGAAGAACGAGATTCACCTTGGGCCTGACCCACAGGGTTTCTGTTCCAGCACCTAACTGGATTTTTAAAAAAATGAGTTCTTTCACTATGTTTCCTGCAAGAGACTTACCTCAGATATAAATCTGCAAAGAGACAAACACACAGAGACTAAACAACACACTACTAAAACATGATAGTGAAAGGTTGTTGTTGAACAATACAAAGACGCCAGGATTTTTGGCCTCTGGAGGATAAGATTTCAACACGGGGCCAGAGACGAGGCTTGATCACTCAGAGCTTTTGTGTAATAAAGTTTTATTAAAGTATAAAGGAGATACAGAAAGCTTCTGACATAGGCATCAGAAAGGGGCAGAAAGAATACCCCCCTGCTAGGCTTCAGCTGGATGTTATATAGTCACTAACCGTCTGTTAATGAAAGAAAGGAATGTCTTAAAACTCAGAATGGCACAAGGCCCCTCATCCATAAGATGCATTTTGGGATAATCTTGACACTAGACGACTCATCCCAGGCCATAAAATGATTAACTTGAATCTTGTAGAAGGGCAGATTACCATACAAATAATTTTGTTTACATAGGTTAGGGGAACAATATCTGAGTATAATATTCTGCTTTGTCAAGTAGCTTCTGAGCCATTAGGAGGAACCGACTTGAAGACAGAGTCTGGGGTAAATGCACAGTACATTAAATAGCTTAAGACAAACATTTCTATAAGAAAAATGCATTGGTTATGTCAAGGTTTGAGAATAGTTAACTTCAGGTGAAACCAGGTGTCATTATGGCAACACAGTATGTTAAGAGAAACCTCCTTTTAAATTTGTATAGAGAAGAAAAAAATATTGCTAGTTTGTTTCCTCCTGCCACTTAAGAGAGACAAAAATGTCTGACACTTGCAGGCTATTTCCTCCACTTGGAGACTCCTGGCCTTCCTGCCTGTCACCCTCTCAATAGGTTCAAAAAACATATCAAGAGTAAATCAGAAATTACCAGAAGACAAATGAGAATAACAACACAACTTTCCAAAATTGATGGAACACAGTAAACACACTTCTAAGAGAAAACCTTATACCAATACAGGCCTATTTCAAATGTCTGAAAAAATCTAAAGAAAAAGCCCAAATCCACTTAACTGACCAAATTTCTAGAAACAGTCTTTGATGCTCGGGGCTGGTGCACTGGGATGACCCAGAGGGATGGTATGGGGAGGGACATGGGAGGGGGATTCAGGATGGGGAACACGTGTACACCCATGGTGGATTCATGTGGATGTATGGCAAAAGCAATACAATATTGTAATTAGCCTGCAATTAAAATAAATACATTTATATTAAAAAATAAGACTGAATTAGGAAGAAATAGACAATCTAGAAAGCAAAAAAGCAAAATGGCTGTCTGAGGAGGCCTTACAAATAGCTGTGAAAGGAAGAGACGTGAAAAGCAAGGGAGAAAAGGAAAGATATACTCATTTGAATGCAGAGTTCCAAAGAATAGCAAGGAGAGATAAGAAAGCCTTCTTCAGCGATCAATGCCAAGAAATAGAGGAAAACAACAGAATGGGAAAGACTAGATATCTCTTCAAGAAAATTAGAGACACCAAGGGAACATTTCATGCAAAGTTGGGCGCAATAAAGGACAAAAATGGTATGGACCTAACAGAAGCAGAAGATATTAAGAAAAGGTGGCAAGAATACACAGAAGAACTGTACAAAAAAGACCTTCACAAGCTAGATAATCATGATGGTGTGATCATTCACACTCACCTAGAGCCAGACATCCTGCAATGTGAAGCCAAGTGGGTCTTAGGAAGTATCACTACGAACAAAGCTAGTGGAGGTGATGGAATTCCAGTTGAGCTATTTCAAGTCCTAAAAGATGATGCTGTGAAAGCGATGCACTCAATATGCCAGCAAATTTGGAAAATTCAGCAGGGGCCACAGGAATGGAAAAGGTCCATTTTCATTCCAATCCCAAAGAAAGGCAATGCCAAAGAATGCTCAAACTACTACACAATTGCACACATCTCACACGCTAGTAAAGTAATGCTCAAAATTCTCCAAGTCAAGCTTCATCAATGCATGAACTGTGAACTTCCAGATGTTCAACTGGTTTTAGAAAAGGCAGAGGAACCAACCAGAGATCAAATTGCCAACATCTGCAAAAAAGCAAGAGAGTTCCAGAAAAACATCTATTTCTGCTTTCTTGACTATGCCAAAGCCTTTGATGTGTGGATCACAATAAACTGTGAAAAATTCTGAAAGAGGTGGGAATACCAGACCACCTGACCTGCCTCTTGAGAAACCTATATGCAGGTCAGGAAGCAACAGTTAGAACTGGACATGGAACAACAGACTGGTTCCAAATAGGAAAAGGACTACGTCAAGGCTGTATATTGTCACTCTGCTTATTTAACTTATATGCAGAGTACATCATGAGAAATGCGGGGCTGGAGGAAGCACAAGCTGGAATCAAGATTTCTGGGAGAAATATCAATAACCTCAGATATGCAGATGAAAAGACCCTTATGGCAGAAAGTGAAGAGGAACTAAAAAGCCTCTTGATGAAAGTGAAAGAGGAGAGTGAAAAAGTTAGCTTACAGCTCAACATTCAGAAAACTAAGATCATGGCATCCAGTCCCACCACTTCATGGCAAATAGATGGGGAAACAGTAGAAACAGTGGCTGACTTTATTTTGGGGGGGGGGCTCCAAAATCACTGCAGATGGTGATTACAGCCATGAAATTAAAAGACACTTACTCCTTAGAAGGAAAGTTATGACCAACCTAGATAGCATATTGAAAAGCAGAGACATGACTTTGTCCACAAAGGTCTGTCTAGTCAAGGCTATGGTTTTTCCAGTAGGCACATATGGATGTGAGCGTTGGACTATAAAGAAAGCTGAGCGCTGAAGAATTGATGCTTTTGAACTGTGGTGTTGGAGAAGACTCTTGAGAGTCCCTTGGACTGCAAGGAGATCCAACCAGTCCTTCCTAAAGGAAATCGGTCCTTAATATTATTTGGAAGGACTGATGTTGAAGCTGAAACTCCAATATTGGCCACCTTCTGTGAAGAGCTGACTCATTTGAAAAGACCCTGATGCTGGAAAAGATTGAAGGCGAGAGGAGAAGGGGACGACAGAGGATGAGATGGTTGGATGGCATCATCGACTCAATGGACATGAGTTTGGGTAAACTCCAGGAGTTGGTGATGGACAGGGAGGCCTGGTGTACTGCGGTTCATGGGGTCGCAAAAGTCGGACACGACTGAGAGAGTGAACTGAACTGAACTGAATCAAAAACCTCCCAGAAAACAATGTCCAGGGCCTGAGGGTATCACATGTGATCCTATGAAGCATTTTTAAAAATAAAATCTACCCTTCTTAAACTATTACAAAAATTAAAGAGGAGGAGAACACTCTTAAATTTATTATATCAGGCTAACTTTACATTGATATCAGTACTATAAAGAGACACTACAGAAAATTACAGATCATTTTCTTGATGAATATGGTTGAAAAAAATTTTCAACAAAATATTAGCAGACAGAATTCAACAATCTATTAAAGATATCATAAATGATTACCACGTAGCATTGTTCCAGAGATGCAAGGATGGTTAAAAATCCATAAGTCAATCCACGTGATACACAACATTAAAAAAAGGAAGATAAACACAAGATTGTGTCAATAGACTTAGAAAAAGCATTGACAAAATCTAACATCCATTCATGGTAAATACTCTCAGAAAAATGAGCATAGAGAAAATACATCTCCACGTAACAAATCAAACCCACAGAGGTGGATATCTGAAAGCTTTTTCCTCTAAAATCAGGACCAAGACAAGGATGCTCACTCTTGCCACTCTGGTTTAACGGTATTTGGACAAAAAAGTAATAAGAGACATCCAATGCCTAAGAGAAGTAAAACTGTCACTACTATAGAGAAATGATACTTTCTATAGAAAACCCTAATGTCTCCACCAGAAAACTAATGAATTCAGTACACACACACAATGGAATATTCCTCACCCTTTAAGAATAAAATTTCGCTGCTTCTACCATAGATGGACCTGGAAATCATTCTGTTTAGTGAATTAAGTCAGACAAAGTTAAATACTGTATATTATCCCTTGACATATGGAATCTAAAGCTAGTACAAATGGATGAAAATAATGATATAGAAAAAGACTCACATATAGAGAATAAACTAGTGCTTACCAGTGGAGAGAGAAAGTGGGAAGGGGCAAGACAGAGTAAAGATTTAGAAGTACACATTACTATGTAGAAAATAAATAAACTACAAGGACATACTTTACAGCACAGGGAATATAGCCAATAGTTCATAATAACTTTAAACAAGTATAACCTATACACTGAACCACAATGTTGTACCTCTGCCATTACTATAATACTGTAAATCAACTATAATTCAAGGAAAAATTTGACGTAAAAGAAAAGTTATGCATTGTGATATGTGGTTGTAATGGCAGTCACATTACAATATTTATGTGTAACAAATTATCACATCTTACACTTAAAATTCACACAATGTTATATGTCAAATATATTTCAGTTTTTTATGTCTGCTGAAATAT
Source organism: Bos javanicus (assembly GCF_032452875.1). Classification (NCBI taxonomy): domain Eukaryota; kingdom Metazoa; phylum Chordata; class Mammalia; order Artiodactyla; family Bovidae; genus Bos; species Bos javanicus. The sequence continues at coordinate 58,434,365 of NC_083885.1, read as the reverse complement.
ATTTTTCTTTCGGTGTGTTTTGTATTGTACTTCACTTCAAACTGCTCATTTCTACATGAAAATATTTAAATGCGCTAATCTCCCTGCAAGACTCTTTCTAATAAATACTGCCATCTCTCTTAACAATGTGAACTATAAACTTGTAACTGGCTCCCAAATTCTTACCTGATTTTACCTTCGCGTAGTAACCAGGGTATTCTTTACTCTGTGAGGACATTAATTTCTTCCATTTTATTTCTGACTACTGTACACACTGATCCGTTTTCATGTATACTTTTATCTATAATTCCACACCTACTTCATTTGTGGGAAATTCGTTCTGTTAGACTGAAAGTAACACATTTGAACACTTTATAATATGCATATCATTTCAAGACTTGTTTATTGCATAAATTTCTGAACTCCTTTTCTACAAGGAAACTTCAATGATATGATTTTTTATGAGGTATTCATATTTCATGACAATATATTTCAATTGGTCTTTATATTGAAGAAGACATTTGGCATGTCCTGTATATTATCTTGAAATTCAAATTTTAAATTAGGATTCTGAGGGTGAATAAATGAGCTGGCAGTGGCTCATTATAGAATAAATAAAATTCACACTTTTCTCATAATAGTAGAGGACTTTGCATTTCTTTCCCAGGCAAAGTAGAGCCTTTGTACACTGGAGTCACGGCTTATGAGCAGAAAGGGGCTGACACTTGGGAAGCATGCTGCTATGATTATAGTCATGTTCACAAACAACCAGCTGGGCTGAACAAAAAGAGCCAGAAGAACTTGAAAGATGGAGGAAAGAGTATAAAAGCAGACAAAGGTGCCCCCCAGGAGAAGGATGGTTTTAGTAGCCCTGGACTCAGGGGAGGACCTGGAGGAGGCATCAGTCCTACGAATGTGCTGGACCTGCTGCTTATGTCGGTAGAGAATGAGAACCATGGAGCCACCGGCCCAGAGCGTGAGCCCCAAACATAAAACATCAGGGGATGACAGCAATGCTGCATACAAGGCGTCTCTGGTTTTTATATTCTTCTGGTCAGTATGAGTACTAGAACAGCAGCCATAATCTCTTTCCTCTGTGATGTTATTGTGACTCCATTTGCCAGTTATATAGATGGGAAAAATGACATTTACCGGCATTTGGAGGATCCAACACAGGAAAATAGAGGGAACGGTGTACTTGGGAGCTATTACTTTCAGCGCTGCCCACCTGGAGTTCCAGGGACTGATTGTGATCATCTGAAAGACACTCAAGAGGCAGATGCTGCCAATGGACACTCCCCTCCCCATTCTGTGTAGAAAGAAGAGAAGTTTGCAGCCAAAATCACTGCGGATCTGCTTCCACCCAAAGATTGACATTGTCTCGGGGACCCCTTTACAGAGGAGGACCAAGGAGTTGGCCACAATCAGGTGCTTAAGGATCAAATCTGTGGACCTTAACCTGTAACCCATGATGTGAAGGACGATATAACTGCAAAGGAGTGAGAAATTCCCCAGGATTCCAACCACAGTCTGTGTTAAGATGATCATGCCTATTATGAAAAAGCTGCCAGCCATCCTCTCAGTTCACAGTCACTGGTACTTGTGAGTTAGAATGTCCTGCGTGGGAATATGAGGCATGGGCTACATGCATAGTGTCAACTGTAATCCAATATTCTCCACTTAACAATAGTTCCCACTTGGAAATATTTGCTTCTTGTGTTTTCTGTTCCCAGCAGCCTTTAAAGGGTTCCATGTATAACATTTAAAGAGAACTAATATGTAAAGTTAATCACTGGAGATACTCATGTGATCACTTCTTCTTCACAAATTTATTAGGCAGGAACTGAAGGGACCTTAGTTATACAGAGGAGTGTAACCTATACCCAGACAGGTTAAGTATTTGTCAAATCTGCTTCTTAATGCACAGTGAGGACTGAACCCCATTTGTCTACTCAAAACAGTGGTTCAAGGAACTTCCCAGGTGCTTAAATGATTAAGACTCTGCCTTCCACCACAGAGGGTCCAGGTTCAATCCCTGGTCCAGGATCGAAGATTCCACGAACTTTGATGCACGGACAAAGACAAAAAAAGAGTGCACTGATCACCAGCCATGCAAACAGCTAGTTAGTTGCAAGCATATAATAAACCAGATCTATATTTGATTTTGATTTCACAACTATTGTTTGTAGACCTGTGGTATTTTGTATATATTTGTATTTTCATATAACATGATTCCATTTATTTGTAAAGCTTTATTCTATGATACCATGTATTCTGAATAAAGTCTTAGCATCTTAATACATGAAAAACACTGCTGGCAATAGAATACAGCAGGAACCTGCCTCAGGACAAGGCAATGTCATGAAGACGAGAATGCTTCACTGTGAGGATAGCAACAGAAAGACTCTTGTTCCTATGACAGAAACAGAACTGAAATAACATATATTATAGAACTGTTTGAATAATCATATGTAGGCAATAAACCTTAGGGAATAAACACTAGCATGTGATAAAACAGTTTAAGACAAAAGAAAATTATTATTGTCCAATCATATACTGAACAGTGTGTTATTGTCGAGCCCAGTGAATAAATTAGCAATGAATTAATATTTGCAATTGACATTACATACAAAACACAGAGGCAAAATTTAGCACTTGTAAAGCATGTATTCTTGTGTCTTTCATAAACTGACATACTAGATTTGTTAGAATGTCAACAAATTGGTGTTGGTGTCTGTTTCTGATCTGATCACTTACCCAGAATCTTGATATGCCTTTCTCTCACAGACTCTGCTGCTCAGACGAAAGTACAACGAACATACCTTCCAGCTGGCAGGACAAGGGCTTGGTGGGATGGTCATTATACCCAGTATGTGTGTAGGATGGAGGCAGCCAGATCCTGATAAATGGGTTTGAGACGCTGTCCTCCCCTCCCCTCCTGTCAAAACTGCAATTATCCTTTCACCTGCAGCAGTGATGGGAGTGCAGGCCTGGGAGCTGAGAACATTTCTGGAAACTTTTCTGTCAATTGTTAATTACTGGAAACAATTACAAGTTTCTAGTTAGCACCCTTCAGAGACAACTGGCTCTACGTGAAAGGTATTTTCTTTTCCATGATCCCTGAAGGTGATGGTCTCACGAGGAAGAAATGCTGAAATCACACACATTAGGGACTGACACAAACCATTTGCGTCCTTCTGGATTCCTCACTTCCCTGAGCATCTCTGCCCTAATACTAGTACTTTCCTCACCTTCAACCATTGAATGGAACCATCAATGAAAGTATTGGTAAAGAAATGGGATGAGACAAAATACCTGGGAAGTATATTCAAAGAGACAAAAGGAAAAGGAGGAACATCATCAAGAACTCATGATAGGATAAATGCAAAAGAAACAAGAGACCATAGCAAAAATCAACAAAGCCAAAAGCTGGTTCTTTGAAAGGATAAATAAAATTGACAAACCATTAGCCAGACTTATCAAGAAACAAAGGGAGAAAAATCAAATCAATAAAATTAGAAATGGAAATGGAGAGATCACAACAGACAACACAGAAATACAAAGGATCATAAGAGACTACTATCAACAATTATATGCCAATAAAATTGACAACGTGGAACAAATGGACAAATTCTTAGAAAAGTACAACTTTCCAAAGCTGGACCAGGATAAAATAGAAAATCTTAACAGACCCATCACAAGCACGGAAATTGAAACTGTAATCAAAAATCTTTCAGCAAAAAAAAGCCCATGTCCAGACGGCTTCACAGCTGAATTCTACCAAAAATTTAGAGAAGAGCTAACGCCTATCCTACTCAAACTCTTCTAGAAAATTGCAGAGGAAGGTAAACTTCCAAACTCATTCTATGAGGCCACCATCACCCTAATACCAAAACCTGACAAAGATCCCACAAAAAAAGAAAACTACAGGCCAATATCACTGATGAACAGAGATGCAAAAATCCTTAACAAAATTTTAGCAATCAGAATCCAACAACACATTAAAAAGATCATACACCATGACCAAGTAGGCTTTATCCCAGGGATGCAAGGATTCTTCAATATCCGCAAATCAATCAATGTAATACACCACATTAACAAATTGAAAAATAAAAACCATATGATTATCTCAATAGATGCAGAGAAAGCCTTTGACAAAATTCAACATCCATTTATGATAAAAACTCTCCAGAAAGCAGGAATAGAAGGAACATATCTCAACATAATAAAAGCTATATATGACAACCCCACAGCAAACATTATCCTCAATGGTGAAAAATTGAAAGCATTTCCTCTAAAGTCAGGAACAAGACAAGGGTGCCCACTTTCACCATTACTATTCAACATAGTTTTGGAAGTTTTGGCCACAGCAATCAGAGCAGAAAAAGAAATAAAAAGAATCCAAATTGGAAAAGAAGAAGTAAAACTCTCACTGTTTGCAGATGACATGATCCTCTACATAGAAAACCCTAAAGACTCCACCAGAAAATTGCTAGAACTAATCAATGATTATAGTAAAGTTGCAGTATATAAAATCAACACACACAAATCCCTTGCATTCCTATACACAAATAATGAGAAAACAGAAAGAGAAATTAAGGAAACAATTCCATTCACCATTGCAATGGAAAGAATAAAATACTTAGGAATATATCTACCTAAAGAAACTAAAGACCTATATATAGAAAACTATAACACACTGGTGAAAGAAATCAAAGAGGACACTAATAGATGGAGAAATATACCATGTTCATGGGTTGGAAGAATCAATATAGTGGAAATGAGTATACTACCCAAAGCAATTTATAGATTCAATGCAATCCCTATCAAGCTACCAACGGTATTCTTCACAGAGCTAGAACAAATAATTTCACAATTTGTATGGAAATATAAAAAAACCTCGAATAGCCAAAGCGATCTTGAGAAATAAGAATGGAACTGGAGGAATCAACCTACCTGACTTCAGGCTCTGCTACAAAGCGACAGTCATCAAGACAGTATGGTACTGACACAAAGACAGAAATATCGATCAATGGAACAAAATAGAAAGCCCAGAGATAAATCCACGCACATATGGACACCTTATCTTTGACAAAGGAGGCAAGAATATACAATGGATTAAAGACAACCTCTTTAACAAGTGCTGCTGAGAGAACTGGTCAACCACTTGTAAAAGAATGAAACTAGACCACTTTCTAACACCATACACAAAAATAAACTCAAAATGGATTAAAGATCTAAACGTAAGACCAGAAACTATAAAACTCCTAGAGGAGAACATAGGCAAAACACTCTCCGACATACATCACAGCAGGATCCTCTATGACCCACCTCCCAGAATACTGGAAATAAAAGCAAAAATAAACAAATGGGACCTAATTAAACTTAAAAGCTTCTGCACAACAAAGGAAACTATAAGCAAGGTGAAAAGACAGCCTTCAGAATGGGAGAAAATAATAGCAAATGAAGCAACTGACAAACAACTAATCTCAAAAATATACAAGCAACTCCTACAGCTCAATTTCAGAAAAATAAATGACCCAATCAAAAAATGGGCCAAAGAACTAAATAGACATTTCTCCAAAGAAGGCATACAGGTGGCTAACAAACACATGCAAAGATGCTCAACATCAATCATTATCAGAAATGCAAATCAAAACCACTATGAGGTACCATTTCACACCAGTCAGAATGGCTGTGATCCAAAAGTCTATAAGCAATAAATGCTGGAGAGGGTGTGTAGAAAAGGGAACCCTCTTACACTGTTGGTGGGAATGCAAACTAGTACAGCCACTATGGGGAACAGTGTGGAGATTCCTTAAAAAACTGGAAATAGAACTGCCTTATGATCCAGCAATCCCACTGCTGGGCATACATACTGAGGAAACCAGAATTGAAAGAGACACATGTACCCCAATGTTCATTGCAGCACTGTTTATAATAGCCAGGACATGGAAGCAACCTAGATGTCCATCGGCAGATGAATGGATAAGAAAGCTGTGGTACATATACACAATGGAGTATTACTCAGCCATTAAAATGAATACATTTGAATCAGTTCTAATGAGGTGGGTGAAACTGGAGCCTATTATACAGAGTGATATAAGCCAGAAAGAAAAACACCAATACAGTATACTAACACATATATATGGAATTTAGAAAGATGGTAACAATTATCCTGTATACGAGACAGCAAAAGAGACACTGATGTATAGAACAGTCTTTTGGACTCTGTGGGAGAGAGAGAAGGTGGGATGATTTGGGAGATTGGCATTGAAATACGTATAATATCATATATGGAACGAGTCATCAGTCCAGGTTCGATGCACGATACTGGATTCTTGGGGATGGCACTGGGACGACCCAGAGGGATGGTATGGGGAGGCAGGAGGGAGGAGGGCTCAGGATGGGGAACACATGTATACCTGTGATGGATTTATTTTGATATTTGGCAAAACCAATACAATATTGTAAAGTTTAAAAATAAATTAAAATTAGAATAAAAAAAAAAAAGAACTCATGATAGGAACCACTGGCACAACTTATATCAACCTAGACTCATTTTCATAATCCAAAGCTAATTATTATGGAAATTTTGTAGGAAAATATACTTTATTATTATTGAACCCTGTGATAAGAATTGGGTGCAGAAAAAATAAATAGAAAAAAGAGAGAGGATTTGAAAATAGTTACAAAATAAAAGCACCTAGATCTGACAGCTTGATGATTTTATCAAGTACTTAATTCAGGAGCATCCTTGGAGATGAAACAGTATGCCACTAAAAACCAGTGCATCCGTGCAAAATTAAAAGAAAATCTGAAATGCAAGTAGGAGGCTTCAAAAAAGCAAACACACTGACAACTTGATCATGTACTTCTAGCCTCCAGAACTGTGAAAAACTATCTATGTGAAAAACTGTGAAAACTATCTATGTTTAAACCTCCCAGGCTGTTGTATTTTATTAAGGCAGGCCTAAAATGTAATACAAACAGTAAGAGTCTGTCTTTTTGATCCTGGGACTTCCAAGGGTGATCCTGGAATTTATGTTGGAGAAAGTTTTGCCTATGTTCTCTTCTAGCAGCTTTATGGTGTCATGTTCTATTTAACTCTTGGAGCCTAGTTGAGTTTTGTGTGTGTGTGTGTATGGTGTGAGAGCGTGATTTGACTTCACTGATTTACATGAGGCTGTCCAGCTACTGGAGAGGAGTGGAGAAATAACTCTAGAAAGAACAAAGAGAAGGAGCCAAAGCAAAAACAAAGCCCAGTTGTGAATGTGACCAGTGATGGAAGTAAAGTCCGATGCTGCAAAGAACAATATTGCATAGGAACCTGGAATGTTGGATCCATGAATCAAGGTACATTGGAAGTGGTCAAATAGGAGATGGGAGAAGTGATCATCGACATTTTAGGAATCAGTGAACTAAAATGGGCTGGAATGGGTGAATTTAATTCAGATGACCATTATATGTACCACTATGTGCAAGAATCCCTTAGAAGAAATGGAGTAACCCTCATAGTTAACAAAAGAGTCCGAAATGCAGTATTTGGCTGTAATCTCACAAATGACAGAATGATCTCTGTTCGTTTCCAAAGCAAAGCATTCAATATCACAGTAATCCAGGTCGATGCCCCAACCAGCAATGCTGAAGAAGCTGAAGTTGAACGGTTCTATGAAGACCTACAAGACCTTCTAGCACTAACACCAAAAAAAGACGTCCTTTTTATCATAGGGGACTGGAATACAAAAGGAGGAAATCAAGAGATACCTGGAGTAACAGGCAACTTTGGCCTTGGAGTACAAAATGAAGCCGGGCAAAGGCTAACAGAATTTTGCCAAGACAACGCACTGGTCATAGCAAACACTCTATTTCAAGCCACAAGGGACAATGCTACACCAGATGGACATCACCAGATGGTCAACACCAAAATCAGATTGATTATATTCTTTGCAGCCAAAGATGGAGAGGCTCTATACAGTCAGCAAAAACAAGACCAGGAGCTGACTGTGGCTCATATCATGAACTCCTTATTGCCAAAGGCAGACTGAAATTGAAGAAAGTAGGGAAAACCACTAGACCATTCACGTATGATCTCAATCAAATCCCTTACAACTATACAGTGAAACTGACAAGCAGATTCAAGTGATTATATCTGATAGAAAGAGTGCCTGAAGAACTGTGGACAGAGGTTGCTGACATTGTACAGGAGGCAGTGTTCAAGACCACCCCCAAGAAAAAGAAATGCGAAAAGACAAAATGGTTGTCTGAGGACGCCTTACAATTAGCTGAGAAAAAAAGAGACGATAAAGGAAAAGGAGAAAAGGAAAGATACACCCATCTGAATACAGACTTCCAGGAATAGCAAGGAGAGATAAGAAAGCCTGCCTCAGTGATCATGCAAAGACATAGAGGAAACCAATGAAATGAGGAAGATGAGGTATCTCTTCAAGAAAATTGGCGATACCAAGGGAACATTTCATGCAGAGATGGGTACAATAAAGGACAGAAATGGTATGGACCGAACAGAAGCAGAAGATATTAAGAAGAGGTGGCAAGAAGACACAGAAGACTATTCAAAACAATCTCATGACCCAGATAACCACGATGGTGTGATCATTCACACTCACCTAGAGCCAGACATCCTGGAGTCTGAAGTCAAATACGCCTTAGGAGGCATCACGACGAACAAAGCTAGTGGAGGTGATGGAATTCCAGATGAGCTATTTCAAGTCCTAAAAGATGATGCTGTGAACGTGCTGCACTTAATAGGCCAGCAAATTTGGAAAACTCAGCAGTGGCCACAGAACTGGAAGAGATCCGTTTTCATTCCAATCCCAAAGAAAGGCAATGCCAAAGAATGCTCAAACTACCACACAATTGCACTCATCTCACACGCTAGCAAAGTAATGATCAAAATTCTCCAAGCCACGCTTCAACAGTATGTGAACCAAGAACTTCCAGATGTACAAGCTGGATTTAGAAAAGGCAGAGGAACCCGAGATCAAATTACCAACATCCGCTGGATCATCAAAAAAGCAAGAGAGTTCCAGAAAAACATCTACTTCTGCTTTATTGGATACAACAAAGCCTTTGACTGTGTGGATCACAATCAACTGTGGAAAATTCTTCAAGAGATGACAGTACCAGACCACTGGACCGGCCTCCTGTGAAATCTGCATGCAAGTTTAGAAGCAACTGTTAGAATGGACATGGAACCATGGACTGGCTCCAAATTGGGGAAGGAGTACGTCAAGGCTGTATATTCTCACCCTGCTTACTTAACTTATATGCAGAGTACATCATGCGAAATGCCAGGCTGGATGAAACAATTGCCAGGAGAAATGTCAATAACTTCAGATATGCAGATGACACCATCCTTATGGCAGAAAGTGAAGAACTCTAGAACTATACAACCTCTGGATGAATGTGAAAGAGGAGAGTGAAAAAACTGGCTTAAAACTCAAGATTCAAAACACAAAGATCATGGCATCTGGTCCCACTACTTCATGTCAATAGATGAGGAAACAATGGAAACAGTGACAGAATTTATTTCCTTGGGCTCCAAAATCACTGCAGATGGTCATGCAGCCATGAAATTAAAAGATGCTTGATCCTTTGAAGAAAAGTTATGATCAACAAGATAGCATATTAAAAAGCAGAGACATTACTTTGCTGACAAAGGTCCATCTAGTCAAAGCTATGGTTTTTCCTGTAGTGAGGTATGGATGTGAGAGTTGGACCATAAAGAAAGCAGAACACAGAAGAATTGATGCTTTTGAACTGTGGTGTTGGAGAAGACTCTTGAGAATTCCTTGAACTGCACAGAGATCAGAGCAGTCAGCCCTAATGGAAATCAGTCCTGAATATTCACTGGAAGGACTGATGCTGAAGCTGAAGCACCAATACTTTGGCCACCTGATGCGAAGACTGAACTCATTGGAAAAGACCCTGATGCTGTGAAGGATTGAAGGCAGGAGAAGGAGAGGACAAGATGAGATGCTTGGATGGCATCACCGACCTGATGGGCATGAGTTTGAGCAAGCTCTGGCAGTTGGTGCTGGACAGGGAAGCCCGGCATGCTGCAGTCGTGGGGTCACAAAGAGTTGGACGTGACTGAGCAACTGAACTGATCTAATTACATTGGGCCCACAGATAATTGGGGGAAATTCCCTATCTTGAATCAACTCTTTAGTAAACTTAATGGACCTGAAAAATCCACTTGCCATGTAATATAACATGACTACCCAGATGATGTCACATCCATGAGAGGAGAACTGTTTATTATTTATATAATTACCAATATGTTCTCAACACTATGAGCAATCTTTACCTCTTGTGATGGTTTCTTACGAGGAAGAAGCTAGTATAAGGGGATATGCCCTCACAATTTTTAGTGGTCTTATCTTTTGTCTGACTCTTTGTGACCCCATGGATTGCACCATGGCAAGCTTCCCTGTCCATCACCAACTCTTGGAGCTTACTCAAACTCATGTCCATAGAGTCGGTGATGTCATCCAACCATCTCATCCTCTGTTGTCCCCTTCTTCTCCTGCTTTCAATCCTTCCCAGCATAATGGTCTTTTCAAGTGAGTCAGTTCTTCTCATCATGGGCCAAAATATTGGGGTTTCAGCCAGCATCAGTCCTTCCAATGAATATTCAGGACTTATTTCCTATAGGATGGACTGGTTGGATCTCCGTGAAATCTAAGGGAGTCTCAAGAGTCTTCTCCAACACCACAGCTCAAAAGCATCAATTCTGCAGTGCTCAGCTTTTTTTACAGTCCAACTCTCACATCCATACATGACTACTGGAAAAAACGTAGCCTTGACTAGACGGACCTTTGTTGGCAAATAATGTCTCTGCTTTTTAATATGCTGTCTAGGTTGGTCATAACTTTACTTCCAAGGAGCAAGCATCATTTAATTTCATGGCTGCAGTCACCATCTGCAGTGATTTTGGAGCCCCCCAAAATAAAGTCAGCCACTGTTTCCATTGTTTCCCCATCTATTTGCCCTGAAGTGATGAGACCAGAGGCCATGATCTTCGTTTTCTAAATGTTGAGCTTTAAGCCAACTTTTTCACTCTCCTCTTTCACTTTCATCAAGAGGCTCTTTAGTTCTCTTGCGCTTTCTGCCATAAGGGTGGTGTCATCTGCATATCTGAGGTTATTGATATTTCTCCCTGCAACCTTGATTCCAGCTTGTGCTTCATCCAGTCTGTAATTCTGCATGATGTACACTGCATTTAAGTTGAACAAGCAGGGTGACAATAAACAACCTTGACATACACCTTTCTCGATTTTGAACCAGTCTGTGGTTCCATGTCCAGTTCTCACTGTTTCTTCTTGACCTGCATACAGATTTCTCAGGAGGCAAGTCAGGTGGTCTGGTATTCCCATTCTATGGATTTCTCAGGAGGCAGATCAGGTGGTCTGGTATTCCCATTCTTTAAGAATTTCCACAGTTTGTTGTGATCCACACAGTCAAAGGTTTTGGCATAGTCAATAAACCAGAAGTAGATGTTTTTCTGGAACTCTCTTGCTTTCTCGATGATCCAATGGATGTTGGCAATTTGATCTCCGGTTCCTCGGCCTTTTCTAAATCCAGCTTGAATGTCTGGAAGTTCATGGTTCACATACTGTTGAATTGGTTACAGTAAAGCTTAAAGGGTTTAAAGACTCATATATCTGCATTTTAAATGGTATGTTTCAGAAATACCAGAACACATAAATGTGTTTTCATCATATCAGTAGAGAGCCATAGAATTTCTTTGAGGTATAGCAAATATTGAAAAACACAGTGGACTTTGAACATGATGAGCTGACATCACTCCCCAACCGCTGCATCACTGGACACCAGTAAACAGCCTCTCCTTCCTGACCCTGTGAGTTCACATCCTACGACTGATATTGTGAAGGAAGAGGTAGAATGCTGTTGAGTGTTGTTTCCTTAAAATTTTAGCTTTCCTCTTTTACTGTATCTGCGTTTAAAACAGTTTTGAGGGTATTTTAAATAAACAAGATATTTTCCCCCTGAGCTGAAATTAGAAAGTAACCCTGACTGATTAAATACTATGTGGTGTATGTATGCAATGGAATACAACTCAGCCATAAAAAGAATGAAATAATGCCATTTGCAGCAACATGGATAGAGTTAGAGATGATCATACTCAGGGAGTAAGCCAGAAAGAGAGCAACAAATACCACGTGATATCATTTATGTATGGAAACTAAAATACTGGGGCCTCCCAGGTGGTGCTGGGGGTAAAGAACCCTCCTGCCAATGAAGGAGACATAAGAGATGTGGGTTCCATCCAAGTCTGATCCACTACTTGGGTCAGGAAGATTCCCTGAGTAGTGCATGGCAACCCACTCCAGTATTCTTCCCTGGAGAATCCTCATGGACAGAGAAATCTGCTAGGCTGCAGTCTGAAGGGTTGAACATGACTGAAGCAACTGAGCGAGCGAAAACATGACACAAATGAGCTTATCTATGAAGAACAACAGACTCACAGACATAGAAACAGAATTGTGGTTCCCAAGGGGAAGGTGGGGGAAGGATGGATTGGGAGTTTGAGATTAGTAGATGAAAACTATTAAAGACAGAATGCATCAAGAACAATGTCCTACTGCACAGCACATGGAACTATAGTTAATATCTTGTGATAAGCCATGGTGGGAAAGAATATGAAAAAAAAATCACTAAATCACATTGCAGTACAGCAGACATTAACACCATACTGTAAATCAACATCACATATCAGAAAAATAAATTTTTAAAACCTGAATATGTCAGATATGAAGTGAAGTGGAAGTCACCCAGTCGTAGCCAACTCTTTGCAGCAGACATTAACACCATACTGTAAATCAACATATCAGAAAAATAAATTTTTAAAAACTGAATATGTCAGATATGAAATGAAGTGAAAGTCACCCAATCGTAGCCAACTCTTTGAGACCCCCATGGACCGTAGACTGCCGGGCTCCTCTCTCCATGGAATTCTCCAGGCAAGAATACTGGATTGGGTAGGCGTTCCCTTCTCCAGGGCATCTCCCCAACCCAGGGATCGAATCCAGGTCTCCTGCATTGCAGGCAGATTCTTTATCATCTGAGTCACCAGGGAAGCCCAAGAATACTGGAGTGGGTAGCCTCTCCCTTCTCCAGCTGATCTTCCTGACCCAGGAATTATACTGGGGTTTCCTGCATTGCAGGTGGATTCTTTACCAGCTGAGCTACCAGGGAAGGTATGATAACATGACAAATTGTGGAATTAATGAATGGGTCCTCTGCCACGTCCTTCATTTCCAGCTCACCCTTCTTACAAGTAGATGTTACCAAGCTGAATGTGGGTCCATAGGAGTCTTTCAACGTATTGTTGCATGCAATTTTCTAATATTTTGTGGATGGTTTTTGCATCTATGTTTATGAGAGATTCTGGCCCGTAATTTTCTTTATATATATTGCCATTTTGTGCTTTTGGTATCAGAGTGATGTTGGTCTCATTAAATGAGGTAAAAAGCGTTCTCTTCAGTTTTTTTGGAAGTGCTTGGGAAGCATCGGTATTAACTCTTTGAATGTTTGGTAAAATTCACTTGGGAAGCCATTTGGTCCTGAATTTTTGTTTGGGGAAGTTTTCTATTACTATTTCAAGCACTGGACGAGTGATCAGTCTAGTCAGGTTTTTTATTTCATGATTCAGTCTTGGAAGGTTGTATGATTCTAAAAATGGACCTTATTCTTCTGGTCTGTCCAAGTTTGTTGGCATAGATAGATGTTCACAATATTGTCACAATTATTTGTATTCTTAGTAATTATTGCTCTTTTTCTTCTTGTTTCATAATGTATTGATCAGAACCTTCTCTCTCTCTTTTTTAAAAGTGAGTCTAATTAAAGGTTTCTCAATTTTGTTTCCCTTTCCAAAGAACCAGTACTTAGTTTGATTGACCTTTTAAAAAATATTTATTTATGTATCTGGGTGCACTCTGCCTTAGTTGTGGACTCGGTATCTTTAGTTGCGGCATGCAAAGTCTTAGCTGTCGCATGTACTATCGAGATCCTGGACCATGGATCAAACTCAGGCCTCCTGATTGGGAGCATGGAGTCCCAGTGGACTTAGCTACTGGATCACCAGGGAACTCCCTGATTGATCTTTTCTACTGTCTTTTTAGTCTCTGTTTTATTTATTTCCACACTAATTTTATCATTTCCTTCATTCTCCTGACTTTGGGTTTTGTTTGTTTCTCTTTTCTAGTTTCTTTAGGTGTATGGCTAGAATGTTATTTGAAATTTTCCTTCTTTCTTTAGGTGGGCCCATATTGCTGTAAACTCCTCTCTCACTTTTCTAGTTCTCTTCTCAAAGATGGCTTCTTCATTTCATACCATTGTGAGTGGAATATAGGATATATGTGATTTCTACTTAAATGTGTTGAAATTTGTTTTGGGTTCCAATATATGGTCTATCCTTGAGCAATCGAGCCAGGAGCAGTACCCATGGCTGACAACTCAGAGAAATGGATGCGTTGGTGAGTGAGTAGTCTGAGCCACAGATTGGGTACCCCAGTCCTAGGGTCCTGCGTGTTTGATACAAGCCACACTGTCTGGTGGGAGAAGCGCTGGGACGAGAAGAAGAGCTATAGGAAGATAGGACTATGCTCATGAGGAGCACACATTGACTAGTCCATGAGGCAGGGAAGACAGAGGTCTACTCAAGTAGCTGCTGTTTTACCACAACCAACTCACCACACACTCCAGCCCCAGTGGAATGAACACACCAGTCCTCCTCCCTACATGGCACTGGATCTGGAGCAGTCACTGTGAGGGAAGAGTTGACGGAGGGACACAGAGATAACCCACAGCCAGGGCAGAGCCTGGGTGGAGCAGTGGCAGCCACTGTTGGTGTTGATTCAAGCAACCCCCCAGAAGCAGCCCAGAGATCATATGACAGCTATTTCACTACAGCTCATTACACAGGGATAATTTGCAGGTAAATATGCAAAGAACTGCCTACCCTGAGGAGCAGTTTCACAACAGTGCAGGAGTGACAGAGGATGGGGAAACTTTAGAGACACAAGGGACTTTCCACCCAGACAAGACAGAGGGGTCTGCTCTAGTGGCTGCAGAGTTTCCCACGACCATCTACCACCTACTCATGTGCCCAGCCTGAACACAGCAAATGCTTCTGCCCAACTCAATCCATGTCATATCGCTGCATTGGATCTAGGGAGCCTACAACCAGAGAGAAGACTTCACCAAGGGACACAGAACAACCTGGTTCTGGGACAGAGCTGTTCCACAACAGCTCACTTACCAACCAATGCTTAGGGTCCCCGTGAGCTCCTGCAAGCTGTAAAGAGCAGCTCCATAACAGGGTGGGGGTTGCAAAGACAGGGAGCAGTCTTCAACTGTGAAGGACAATGGGAACTTGCACTTGAGGCTGCGACAGCACAGCCATTGGCACCTACATAGGCAGAGCATCAGACCCCTGTCTGCCCATGGTTCCCAATTGATTCAGAGGTCTTCTTACTCTGGGGAAATGGACCCACTGTGTGGAGAGGAACAACACACACTTAGAAGAACGAGATTCACCTTGGGCCTGACCCACAGGGTTTCTGTTCCAGCACCTAACTGGATTTTTAAAAAAATGAGTTCTTTCACTATGTTTCCTGCAAGAGACTTACCTCAGATATAAATCTGCAAAGAGACAAACACACAGAGACTAAACAACACACTACTAAAACATGATAGTGAAAGGTTGTTGTTGAACAATACAAAGACGCCAGGATTTTTGGCCTCTGGAGGATAAGATTTCAACACGGGGCCAGAGACGAGGCTTGATCACTCAGAGCTTTTGTGTAATAAAGTTTTATTAAAGTATAAAGGAGATACAGAAAGCTTCTGACATAGGCATCAGAAAGGGGCAGAAAGAATACCCCCTGCTAGGCTTCAGCTGGATGTTATATAGTCACTAACCGTCTGTTAATGAAAGAAAGGAATGTCTTAAAACTCAGAATGGCACAAGGCCCCTCATCCATAAGATGCATTTTGGGATAATCTTGACACTAGACGACTCATCCCAGGCCATAAAATGATTAACTTGAATCTTGTAGAAGGGCAGATTACCATACAAATAATTTTGTTTACATAGGTTAGGGGAACAATATCTGAGTATAATATTCTGCTTTGTCAAGTAGCTTCTGAGCCATTAGGAGGAACCGACTTGAAGACAGAGTCTGGGGTAAATGCACAGTACATTAAATAGCTTAAGACAAACATTTCTATAAGAAAAATGCATTGGTTATGTCAAGGTTTGAGAATAGTTAACTTCAGGTGAAACCAGGTGTCATTATGGCAACACAGTATGTTAAGAGAAACCTCCTTTTAAATTTGTATAGAGAAGAAAAAAATATTGCTAGTTTGTTTCCTCCTGCCACTTAAGAGAGACAAAAATGTCTGACACTTGCAGGCTATTTCCTCCACTTGGAGACTCCTGGCCTTCCTGCCTGTCACCCTCTCAATAGGTTCAAAAAACATATCAAGAGTAAATCAGAAATTACCAGAAGACAAATGAGAATAACAACACAACTTTCCAAAATTGATGGAACACAGTAAACACACTTCTAAGAGAAAACCTTATACCAATACAGGCCTATTTCAAATGTCTGAAAAAATCTAAAGAAAAAGCCCAAATCCACTTAACTGACCAAATTTCTAGAAACAGTCTTTGATGCTCGGGGCTGGTGCACTGGGATGACCCAGAGGGATGGTATGGGGAGGGACATGGGAGGGGGATTCAGGATGGGGAACACGTGTACACCCATGGTGGATTCATGTGGATGTATGGCAAAAGCAATACAATATTGTAATTAGCCTGCAATTAAAATAAATACATTTATATTAAAAAATAAGACTGAATTAGGAAGAAATAGACAATCTAGAAAGCAAAAAAGCAAAATGGCTGTCTGAGGAGGCCTTACAAATAGCTGTGAAAGGAAGAGACGTGAAAAGCAAGGGAGAAAAGGAAAGATATACTCATTTGAATGCAGAGTTCCAAAGAATAGCAAGGAGAGATAAGAAAGCCTTCTTCAGCGATCAATGCCAAGAAATAGAGGAAAACAACAGAATGGGAAAGACTAGATATCTCTTCAAGAAAATTAGAGACACCAAGGGAACATTTCATGCAAAGTTGGGCGCAATAAAGGACAAAAATGGTATGGACCTAACAGAAGCAGAAGATATTAAGAAAAGGTGGCAAGAATACACAGAAGAACTGTACAAAAAAGACCTTCACAAGCTAGATAATCATGATGGTGTGATCATTCACACTCACCTAGAGCCAGACATCCTGCAATGTGAAGCCAAGTGGGTCTTAGGAAGTATCACTACGAACAAAGCTAGTGGAGGTGATGGAATTCCAGTTGAGCTATTTCAAGTCCTAAAAGATGATGCTGTGAAAGCGATGCACTCAATATGCCAGCAAATTTGGAAAATTCAGCAGGGGCCACAGGAATGGAAAAGGTCCATTTTCATTCCAATCCCAAAGAAAGGCAATGCCAAAGAATGCTCAAACTACTACACAATTGCACACATCTCACACGCTAGTAAAGTAATGCTCAAAATTCTCCAAGTCAAGCTTCATCAATGCATGAACTGTGAACTTCCAGATGTTCAACTGGTTTTAGAAAAGGCAGAGGAACCAACCAGAGATCAAATTGCCAACATCTGCAAAAAAGCAAGAGAGTTCCAGAAAAACATCTATTTCTGCTTTCTTGACTATGCCAAAGCCTTTGATGTGTGGATCACAATAAACTGTGAAAAATTCTGAAAGAGGTGGGAATACCAGACCACCTGACCTGCCTCTTGAGAAACCTATATGCAGGTCAGGAAGCAACAGTTAGAACTGGACATGGAACAACAGACTGGTTCCAAATAGGAAAAGGACTACGTCAAGGCTGTATATTGTCACTCTGCTTATTTAACTTATATGCAGAGTACATCATGAGAAATGCGGGGCTGGAGGAAGCACAAGCTGGAATCAAGATTTCTGGGAGAAATATCAATAACCTCAGATATGCAGATGAAAAGACCCTTATGGCAGAAAGTGAAGAGGAACTAAAAAGCCTCTTGATGAAAGTGAAAGAGGAGAGTGAAAAAGTTAGCTTACAGCTCAACATTCAGAAAACTAAGATCATGGCATCCAGTCCCACCACTTCATGGCAAATAGATGGGGAAACAGTAGAAACAGTGGCTGACTTTATTTTGGGGGGGGGGCTCCAAAATCACTGCAGATGGTGATTACAGCCATGAAATTAAAAGACACTTACTCCTTAGAAGGAAAGTTATGACCAACCTAGATAGCATATTGAAAAGCAGAGACATGACTTTGTCCACAAAGGTCTGTCTAGTCAAGGCTATGGTTTTTCCAGTAGGCACATATGGATGTGAGCGTTGGACTATAAAGAAAGCTGAGCGCTGAAGAATTGATGCTTTTGAACTGTGGTGTTGGAGAAGACTCTTGAGAGTCCCTTGGACTGCAAGGAGATCCAACCAGTCCTTCCTAAAGGAAATCGGTCCTTAATATTATTTGGAAGGACTGATGTTGAAGCTGAAACTCCAATATTGGCCACCTTCTGTGAAGAGCTGACTCATTTGAAAAGACCCTGATGCTGGAAAAGATTGAAGGCGAGAGGAGAAGGGGACGACAGAGGATGAGATGGTTGGATGGCATCATCGACTCAATGGACATGAGTTTGGGTAAACTCCAGGAGTTGGTGATGGACAGGGAGGCCTGGTGTACTGCGGTTCATGGGGTCGCAAAAGTCGGACACGACTGAGAGAGTGAACTGAACTGAACTGAATCAAAAACCTCCCAGAAAACAATGTCCAGGGCCTGAGGGTATCACATGTGATCCTATGAAGCATTTTTAAAAATAAAATCTACCCTTCTTAAACTATTACAAAAATTAAAGAGGAGGAGAACACTCTTAAATTTATTATATCAGGCTAACTTTACATTGATATCAGTACTATAAAGAGACACTACAGAAAATTACAGATCATTTTCTTGATGAATATGGTTGAAAAAAATTTTCAACAAAATATTAGCAGACAGAATTCAACAATCTATTAAAGATATCATAAATGATTACCACGTAGCATTGTTCCAGAGATGCAAGGATGGTTAAAAATCCATAAGTCAATCCACGTGATACACAACATTAAAAAAAGGAAGATAAACACAAGATTGTGTCAATAGACTTAGAAAAAGCATTGACAAAATCTAACATCCATTCATGGTAAATACTCTCAGAAAAATGAGCATAGAGAAAATACATCTCCACGTAACAAATCAAACCCACAGAGGTGGATATCTGAAAGCTTTTTCCTCTAAAATCAGGACCAAGACAAGGATGCTCACTCTTGCCACTCTGGTTTAACGGTATTTGGACAAAAAAGTAATAAGAGACATCCAATGCCTAAGAGAAGTAAAACTGTCACTACTATAGAGAAATGATACTTTCTATAGAAAACCCTAATGTCTCCACCAGAAAACTAATGAATTCAGTACACACACACAATGGAATATTCCTCACCCTTTAAGAATAAAATTTCGCTGCTTCTACCATAGATGGACCTGGAAATCATTCTGTTTAGTGAATTAAGTCAGACAAAGTTAAATACTGTATATTATCCCTTGACATATGGAATCTAAAGCTAGTACAAATGGATGAAAATAATGATATAGAAAAAGACTCACATATAGAGAATAAACTAGTGCTTACCAGTGGAGAGAGAAAGTGGGAAGGGGCAAGACAGAGTAAAGATTTAGAAGTACACATTACTATGTAGAAAATAAATAAACTACAAGGACATACTTTACAGCACAGGGAATATAGCCAATAGTTCATAATAACTTTAAACAAGTATAACCTATACACTGAACCACAATGTTGTACCTCTGCCATTACTATAATACTGTAAATCAACTATAATTCAAGGAAAAATTTGACGTAAAAGAAAAGTTATGCATTGTGATATGTGGTTGTAATGGCAGTCACATTACAATATTTATGTGTAACAAATTATCACATCTTACACTTAAAATTCACACAATGTTATATGTCAAATATATTTCAGTTTTTTATGTCTGCTGAAATATATTTTTCTTTCGGTGTGTTTTGTATTGTACTTCACTTCAAACTGCTCATTTCTACATGAAAATATTTAAATGCGCTAATCTCCCTGCAAGACTCTTTCTAATAAATACTGCCATCTCTCTTAACAATGTGAACTATAAACTTGTAACTGGCTCCCAAATTCTTACCTGATTTTACCTTCGCGTAGTAACCAGGGTATTCTTTACTCTGTGAGGACATTAATTTCTTCCATTTTATTTCTGACTACTGTACACACTGATCCGTTTTCATGTATACTTTTATCTATAATTCCACACCTACTTCATTTGTGGGAAATTCGTTCTGTTAGACTGAAAGTAACACATTTGAACACTTTATAATATGCATATCATTTCAAGACTTGTTTATTGCATAAATTTCTGAACTCCTTTTCTACAAGGAAACTTCAATGATATGATTTTTTATGAGGTATTCATATTTCATGACAATATATTTCAATTGGTCTTTATATTGAAGAAGACATTTGGCATGTCCTGTATATTATCTTGAAATTCAAATTTTAAATTAGGATTCTGAGGGTGAATAAATGAGCTGGCAGTGGCTCATTATAGAATAAATAAAATTCACACTTTTCTCATAATAGTAGAGGACTTTGCATTTCTTTCCCAGGCAAAGTAGAGCCTTTGTACACTGGAGTCACGGCTTATGAGCAGAAAGGGGCTGACACTTGGGAAGCATGCTGCTATGATTATAGTCATGTTCACAAACAACCAGCTGGGCTGAACAAAAAGAGCCAGAAGAACTTGAAAGATGGAGGAAAGAGTATAAAAGCAGACAAAGGTGCCCCCCAGGAGAAGGATGGTTTTAGTAGCCCTGGACTCAGGGGAGGACCTGGAGGAGGCATCAGTCCTACGAATGTGCTGGACCTGCTGCTTATGTCGGTAGAGAATGAGAACCATGGAGCCACCGGCCCAGAGCGTGAGCCCCAAACATAAAACATCAGGGGATGACAGCAATGCTGCATACAAGGCGTCTCTGGTTTTTATATTCTTCTGGTCAGTATGAGTACTAGAACAGCAGCCATAATCTCTTTCCTCTGTGATGTTATTGTGACTCCATTTGCCAGTTATATAGATGGGAAAAATGACATTTACCGGCATTTGGAGGATCCAACACAGGAAAATAGAGGGAACGGTGTACTTGGGAGCTATTACTTTCAGCGCTGCCCACCTGGAGTTCCAGGGACTGATTGTGATCATCTGAAAGACACTCAAGAGGCAGATGCTGCCAATGGACACTCCCCTCCCCATTCTGTGTAGAAAGAAGAGAAGTTTGCAGCCAAAATCACTGCGGATCTGCTTCCACCCAAAGATTGACATTGTCTCGGGGACCCCTTTACAGAGGAGGACCAAGGAGTTGGCCACAATCAGGTGCTTAAGGATCAAATCTGTGGACCTTAACCTGTAACCCATGATGTGAAGGACGATATAACTGCAAAGGAGTGAGAAATTCCCCAGGATTCCAACCACAGTCTGTGTTAAGATGATCATGCCTATTATGAAAAAGCTGCCAGCCATCCTCTCAGTTCACAGTCACTGGTACTTGTGAGTTAGAATGTCCTGCGTGGGAATATGAGGCATGGGCTACATGCATAGTGTCAACTGTAATCCAATATTCTCCACTTAACAATAGTTCCCACTTGGAAATATTTGCTTCTTGTGTTTTCTGTTCCCAGCAGCCTTTAAAGGGTTCCATGTATAACATTTAAAGAGAACTAATATGTAAAGTTAATCACTGGAGATACTCATGTGATCACTTCTTCTTCACAAATTTATTAGGCAGGAACTGAAGGGACCTTAGTTATACAGAGGAGTGTAACCTATACCCAGACAGGTTAAGTATTTGTCAAATCTGCTTCTTAATGCACAGTGAGGACTGAACCCCATTTGTCTACTCAAAACAGTGGTTCAAGGAACTTCCCAGGTGCTTAAATGATTAAGACTCTGCCTTCCACCACAGAGGGTCCAGGTTCAATCCCTGGTCCAGGATCGAAGATTCCACGAACTTTGATGCACGGACAAAGACAAAAAAAGAGTGCACTGATCACCAGCCATGCAAACAGCTAGTTAGTTGCAAGCATATAATAAACCAGATCTATATTTGATTTTGATTTCACAACTATTGTTTGTAGACCTGTGGTATTTTGTATATATTTGTATTTTCATATAACATGATTCCATTTATTTGTAAAGCTTTATTCTATGATACCATGTATTCTGAATAAAGTCTTAGCATCTTAATACATGAAAAACACTGCTGGCAATAGAATACAGCAGGAACCTGCCTCAGGACAAGGCAATGTCATGAAGACGAGAATGCTTCACTGTGAGGATAGCAACAGAAAGACTCTTGTTCCTATGACAGAAACAGAACTGAAATAACATATATTATAGAACTGTTTGAATAATCATATGTAGGCAATAAACCTTAGGGAATAAACACTAGCATGTGATAAAACAGTTTAAGACAAAAGAAAATTATTATTGTCCAATCATATACTGAACAGTGTGTTATTGTCGAGCCCAGTGAATAAATTAGCAATGAATTAATATTTGCAATTGACATTACATACAAAACACAGAGGCAAAATTTAGCACTTGTAAAGCATGTATTCTTGTGTCTTTCATAAACTGACATACTAGATTTGTTAGAATGTCAACAAATTGGTGTTGGTGTCTGTTTCTGATCTGATCACTTACCCAGAATCTTGATATGCCTTTCTCTCACAGACTCTGCTGCTCAGACGAAAGTACAACGAACATACCTTCCAGCTGGCAGGACAAGGGCTTGGTGGGATGGTCATTATACCCAGTATGTGTGTAGGATGGAGGCAGCCAGATCCTGATAAATGGGTTTGAGACGCTGTCCTCCCCTCCCCTCCTGTCAAAACTGCAATTATCCTTTCACCTGCAGCAGTGATGGGAGTGCAGGCCTGGGAGCTGAGAACATTTCTGGAAACTTTTCTGTCAATTGTTAATTACTGGAAACAATTACAAGTTTCTAGTTAGCACCCTTCAGAGACAACTGGCTCTACGTGAAAGGTATTTTCTTTTCCATGATCCCTGAAGGTGATGGTCTCACGAGGAAGAAATGCTGAAATCACACACATTAGGGACTGACACAAACCATTTGCGTCCTTCTGGATTCCTCACTTCCCTGAGCATCTCTGCCCTAATACTAGTACTTTCCTCACCTTCAACCATTGAATGGAACCATCAATGAAAGTATTGGTAAAGAAATGGGATGAGACAAAATACCTGGGAAGTATATTCAAAGAGACAAAAGGAAAAGGAGGAACATCATCAAGAACTCATGATAGGATAAATGCAAAAGAAACAAGAGACCATAGCAAAAATCAACAAAGCCAAAAGCTGGTTCTTTGAAAGGATAAATAAAATTGACAAACCATTAGCCAGACTTATCAAGAAACAAAGGGAGAAAAATCAAATCAATAAAATTAGAAATGGAAATGGAGAGATCACAACAGACAACACAGAAATACAAAGGATCATAAGAGACTACTATCAACAATTATATGCCAATAAAATTGACAACGTGGAACAAATGGACAAATTCTTAGAAAAGTACAACTTTCCAAAGCTGGACCAGGATAAAATAGAAAATCTTAACAGACCCATCACAAGCACGGAAATTGAAACTGTAATCAAAAATCTTTCAGCAAAAAAAAGCCCATGTCCAGACGGCTTCACAGCTGAATTCTACCAAAAATTTAGAGAAGAGCTAACGCCTATCCTACTCAAACTCTTCTAGAAAATTGCAGAGGAAGGTAAACTTCCAAACTCATTCTATGAGGCCACCATCACCCTAATACCAAAACCTGACAAAGATCCCACAAAAAAAGAAAACTACAGGCCAATATCACTGATGAACAGAGATGCAAAAATCCTTAACAAAATTTTAGCAATCAGAATCCAACAACACATTAAAAAGATCATACACCATGACCAAGTAGGCTTTATCCCAGGGATGCAAGGATTCTTCAATATCCGCAAATCAATCAATGTAATACACCACATTAACAAATTGAAAAATAAAAACCATATGATTATCTCAATAGATGCAGAGAAAGCCTTTGACAAAATTCAACATCCATTTATGATAAAAACTCTCCAGAAAGCAGGAATAGAAGGAACATATCTCAACATAATAAAAGCTATATATGACAACCCCACAGCAAACATTATCCTCAATGGTGAAAAATTGAAAGCATTTCCTCTAAAGTCAGGAACAAGACAAGGGTGCCCACTTTCACCATTACTATTCAACATAGTTTTGGAAGTTTTGGCCACAGCAATCAGAGCAGAAAAAGAAATAAAAAGAATCCAAATTGGAAAAGAAGAAGTAAAACTCTCACTGTTTGCAGATGACATGATCCTCTACATAGAAAACCCTAAAGACTCCACCAGAAAATTGCTAGAACTAATCAATGATTATAGTAAAGTTGCAGTATATAAAATCAACACACACAAATCCCTTGCATTCCTATACACAAATAATGAGAAAACAGAAAGAGAAATTAAGGAAACAATTCCATTCACCATTGCAATGGAAAGAATAAAATACTTAGGAATATATCTACCTAAAGAAACTAAAGACCTATATATAGAAAACTATAACACACTGGTGAAAGAAATCAAAGAGGACACTAATAGATGGAGAAATATACCATGTTCATGGGTTGGAAGAATCAATATAGTGGAAATGAGTATACTACCCAAAGCAATTTATAGATTCAATGCAATCCCTATCAAGCTACCAACGGTATTCTTCACAGAGCTAGAACAAATAATTTCACAATTTGTATGGAAATATAAAAAAACCTCGAATAGCCAAAGCGATCTTGAGAAATAAGAATGGAACTGGAGGAATCAACCTACCTGACTTCAGGCTCTGCTACAAAGCGACAGTCATCAAGACAGTATGGTACTGACACAAAGACAGAAATATCGATCAATGGAACAAAATAGAAAGCCCAGAGATAAATCCACGCACATATGGACACCTTATCTTTGACAAAGGAGGCAAGAATATACAATGGATTAAAGACAACCTCTTTAACAAGTGCTGCTGAGAGAACTGGTCAACCACTTGTAAAAGAATGAAACTAGACCACTTTCTAACACCATACACAAAAATAAACTCAAAATGGATTAAAGATCTAAACGTAAGACCAGAAACTATAAAACTCCTAGAGGAGAACATAGGCAAAACACTCTCCGACATACATCACAGCAGGATCCTCTATGACCCACCTCCCAGAATACTGGAAATAAAAGCAAAAATAAACAAATGGGACCTAATTAAACTTAAAAGCTTCTGCACAACAAAGGAAACTATAAGCAAGGTGAAAAGACAGCCTTCAGAATGGGAGAAAATAATAGCAAATGAAGCAACTGACAAACAACTAATCTCAAAAATATACAAGCAACTCCTACAGCTCAATTTCAGAAAAATAAATGACCCAATCAAAAAATGGGCCAAAGAACTAAATAGACATTTCTCCAAAGAAGGCATACAGGTGGCTAACAAACACATGCAAAGATGCTCAACATCAATCATTATCAGAAATGCAAATCAAAACCACTATGAGGTACCATTTCACACCAGTCAGAATGGCTGTGATCCAAAAGTCTATAAGCAATAAATGCTGGAGAGGGTGTGTAGAAAAGGGAACCCTCTTACACTGTTGGTGGGAATGCAAACTAGTACAGCCACTATGGGGAACAGTGTGGAGATTCCTTAAAAAACTGGAAATAGAACTGCCTTATGATCCAGCAATCCCACTGCTGGGCATACATACTGAGGAAACCAGAATTGAAAGAGACACATGTACCCCAATGTTCATTGCAGCACTGTTTATAATAGCCAGGACATGGAAGCAACCTAGATGTCCATCGGCAGATGAATGGATAAGAAAGCTGTGGTACATATACACAATGGAGTATTACTCAGCCATTAAAATGAATACATTTGAATCAGTTCTAATGAGGTGGGTGAAACTGGAGCCTATTATACAGAGTGATATAAGCCAGAAAGAAAAACACCAATACAGTATACTAACACATATATATGGAATTTAGAAAGATGGTAACAATTATCCTGTATACGAGACAGCAAAAGAGACACTGATGTATAGAACAGTCTTTTGGACTCTGTGGGAGAGAGAGAAGGTGGGATGATTTGGGAGATTGGCATTGAAATACGTATAATATCATATATGGAACGAGTCATCAGTCCAGGTTCGATGCACGATACTGGATTCTTGGGGATGGCACTGGGACGACCCAGAGGGATGGTATGGGGAGGCAGGAGGGAGGAGGGCTCAGGATGGGGAACACATGTATACCTGTGATGGATTTATTTTGATATTTGGCAAAACCAATACAATATTGTAAAGTTTAAAAATAAATTAAAATTAGAATAAAAAAAAAAAAGAACTCATGATAGGAACCACTGGCACAACTTATATCAACCTAGACTCATTTTCATAATCCAAAGCTAATTATTATGGAAATTTTGTAGGAAAATATACTTTATTATTATTGAACCCTGTGATAAGAATTGGGTGCAGAAAAAATAAATAGAAAAAAGAGAGAGGATTTGAAAATAGTTACAAAATAAAAGCACCTAGATCTGACAGCTTGATGATTTTATCAAGTACTTAATTCAGGAGCATCCTTGGAGATGAAACAGTATGCCACTAAAAACCAGTGCATCCGTGCAAAATTAAAAGAAAATCTGAAATGCAAGTAGGAGGCTTCAAAAAAGCAAACACACTGACAACTTGATCATGTACTTCTAGCCTCCAGAACTGTGAAAAACTATCTATGTGAAAAACTGTGAAAACTATCTATGTTTAAACCTCCCAGGCTGTTGTATTTTATTAAGGCAGGCCTAAAATGTAATACAAACAGTAAGAGTCTGTCTTTTTGATCCTGGGACTTCCAAGGGTGATCCTGGAATTTATGTTGGAGAAAGTTTTGCCTATGTTCTCTTCTAGCAGCTTTATGGTGTCATGTTCTATTTAACTCTTGGAGCCTAGTTGAGTTTTGTGTGTGTGTGTGTATGGTGTGAGAGCGTGATTTGACTTCACTGATTTACATGAGGCTGTCCAGCTACTGGAGAGGAGTGGAGAAATAACTCTAGAAAGAACAAAGAGAAGGAGCCAAAGCAAAAACAAAGCCCAGTTGTGAATGTGACCAGTGATGGAAGTAAAGTCCGATGCTGCAAAGAACAATATTGCATAGGAACCTGGAATGTTGGATCCATGAATCAAGGTACATTGGAAGTGGTCAAATAGGAGATGGGAGAAGTGATCATCGACATTTTAGGAATCAGTGAACTAAAATGGGCTGGAATGGGTGAATTTAATTCAGATGACCATTATATGTACCACTATGTGCAAGAATCCCTTAGAAGAAATGGAGTAACCCTCATAGTTAACAAAAGAGTCCGAAATGCAGTATTTGGCTGTAATCTCACAAATGACAGAATGATCTCTGTTCGTTTCCAAAGCAAAGCATTCAATATCACAGTAATCCAGGTCGATGCCCCAACCAGCAATGCTGAAGAAGCTGAAGTTGAACGGTTCTATGAAGACCTACAAGACCTTCTAGCACTAACACCAAAAAAAGACGTCCTTTTTATCATAGGGGACTGGAATACAAAAGGAGGAAATCAAGAGATACCTGGAGTAACAGGCAACTTTGGCCTTGGAGTACAAAATGAAGCGGGGCAAAGGCTAACAGAATTTTGCCAAGACAACGCACTGGTCATAGCAAACACTCTATTTCAAGCCACAAGGGACAATGCTACACCAGATGGACATCACCAGATGGTCAACACCAAAATCAGATTGATTATATTCTTTGCAGCCAAAGATGGAGAGGCTCTATACAGTCAGCAAAAACAAGACCAGGAGCTGACTGTGGCTCATATCATGAACTCCTTATTGCCAAAGGCAGACTGAAATTGAAGAAAGTAGGGAAAACCACTAGACCATTCACGTATGATCTCAATCAAATCCCTTACAACTATACAGTGAAACTGACAAGCAGATTCAAGTGATTATATCTGATAGAAAGAGTGCCTGAAGAACTGTGGACAGAGGTTGCTGACATTGTACAGGAGGCAGTGTTCAAGACCACCCCCAAGAAAAAGAAATGCGAAAAGACAAAATGGTTGTCTGAGGACGCCTTACAATTAGCTGAGAAAAAAAGAGACGATAAAGGAAAAGGAGAAAAGGAAAGATACACCCATCTGAATACAGACTTCCAGGAATAGCAAGGAGAGATAAGAAAGCCTGCCTCAGTGATCATGCAAAGACATAGAGGAAACCAATGAAATGAGGAAGATGAGGTATCTCTTCAAGAAAATTGGCGATACCAAGGGAACATTTCATGCAGAGATGGGTACAATAAAGGACAGAAATGGTATGGACCGAACAGAAGCAGAAGATATTAAGAAGAGGTGGCAAGAAGACACAGAAGACTATTCAAAACAATCTCATGACCCAGATAACCACGATGGTGTGATCATTCACACTCACCTAGAGCCAGACATCCTGGAGTCTGAAGTCAAATACGCCTTAGGAGGCATCACGACGAACAAAGCTAGTGGAGGTGATGGAATTCCAGATGAGCTATTTCAAGTCCTAAAAGATGATGCTGTGAACGTGCTGCACTTAATAGGCCAGCAAATTTGGAAAACTCAGCAGTGGCCACAGAACTGGAAGAGATCCGTTTTCATTCCAATCCCAAAGAAAGGCAATGCCAAAGAATGCTCAAACTACCACACAATTGCACTCATCTCACACGCTAGCAAAGTAATGATCAAAATTCTCCAAGCCACGCTTCAACAGTATGTGAACCAAGAACTTCCAGATGTACAAGCTGGATTTAGAAAAGGCAGAGGAACCCGAGATCAAATTACCAACATCCGCTGGATCATCAAAAAAGCAAGAGAGTTCCAGAAAAACATCTACTTCTGCTTTATTGGATACAACAAAGCCTTTGACTGTGTGGATCACAATCAACTGTGGAAAATTCTTCAAGAGATGACAGTACCAGACCACTGGACCGGCCTCCTGTGAAATCTGCATGCAAGTTTAGAAGCAACTGTTAGAATGGACATGGAACCATGGACTGGCTCCAAATTGGGGAAGGAGTACGTCAAGGCTGTATATTCTCACCCTGCTTACTTAACTTATATG
Organism: Bos javanicus; assembly: GCF_032452875.1. NCBI lineage: Eukaryota > Metazoa > Chordata > Mammalia > Artiodactyla > Bovidae > Bos > Bos javanicus. Next base: position 58,404,962 of record NC_083885.1, on the reverse strand, counting down.
CAGAGTACATCATGCGAAATGCCAGGCTGGATGAAACAATTGCCAGGAGAAATGTCAATAACTTCAGATATGCAGATGACACCATCCTTATGGCAGAAAGTGAAGAACTCTAGAACTATACAACCTCTGGATGAATGTGAAAGAGGAGAGTGAAAAAACTGGCTTAAAACTCAAGATTCAAAACACAAAGATCATGGCATCTGGTCCCACTACTTCATGTCAATAGATGAGGAAACAATGGAAACAGTGACAGAATTTATTTCCTTGGGCTCCAAAATCACTGCAGATGGTCATGCAGCCATGAAATTAAAAGATGCTTGATCCTTTGAAGAAAAGTTATGATCAACAAGATAGCATATTAAAAAGCAGAGACATTACTTTGCTGACAAAGGTCCATCTAGTCAAAGCTATGGTTTTTCCTGTAGTGAGGTATGGATGTGAGAGTTGGACCATAAAGAAAGCAGAACACAGAAGAATTGATGCTTTTGAACTGTGGTGTTGGAGAAGACTCTTGAGAATTCCTTGAACTGCACAGAGATCAGAGCAGTCAGCCCTAATGGAAATCAGTCCTGAATATTCACTGGAAGGACTGATGCTGAAGCTGAAGCACCAATACTTTGGCCACCTGATGCGAAGACTGAACTCATTGGAAAAGACCCTGATGCTGTGAAGGATTGAAGGCAGGAGAAGGAGAGGACAAGATGAGATGCTTGGATGGCATCACCGACCTGATGGGCATGAGTTTGAGCAAGCTCTGGCAGTTGGTGCTGGACAGGGAAGCCCGGCATGCTGCAGTCGTGGGGTCACAAAGAGTTGGACGTGACTGAGCAACTGAACTGATCTAATTACATTGGGCCCACAGATAATTGGGGGAAATTCCCTATCTTGAATCAACTCTTTAGTAAACTTAATGGACCTGAAAAATCCACTTGCCATGTAATATAACATGACTACCCAGATGATGTCACATCCATGAGAGGAGAACTGTTTATTATTTATATAATTACCAATATGTTCTCAACACTATGAGCAATCTTTACCTCTTGTGATGGTTTCTTACGAGGAAGAAGCTAGTATAAGGGGATATGCCCTCACAATTTTTAGTGGTCTTATCTTTTGTCTGACTCTTTGTGACCCCATGGATTGCACCATGGCAAGCTTCCCTGTCCATCACCAACTCTTGGAGCTTACTCAAACTCATGTCCATAGAGTCGGTGATGTCATCCAACCATCTCATCCTCTGTTGTCCCCTTCTTCTCCTGCTTTCAATCCTTCCCAGCATAATGGTCTTTTCAAGTGAGTCAGTTCTTCTCATCATGGGCCAAAATATTGGGGTTTCAGCCAGCATCAGTCCTTCCAATGAATATTCAGGACTTATTTCCTATAGGATGGACTGGTTGGATCTCCGTGAAATCTAAGGGAGTCTCAAGAGTCTTCTCCAACACCACAGCTCAAAAGCATCAATTCTGCAGTGCTCAGCTTTTTTTACAGTCCAACTCTCACATCCATACATGACTACTGGAAAAAACGTAGCCTTGACTAGACGGACCTTTGTTGGCAAATAATGTCTCTGCTTTTTAATATGCTGTCTAGGTTGGTCATAACTTTACTTCCAAGGAGCAAGCATCATTTAATTTCATGGCTGCAGTCACCATCTGCAGTGATTTTGGAGCCCCCCAAAATAAAGTCAGCCACTGTTTCCATTGTTTCCCCATCTATTTGCCCTGAAGTGATGAGACCAGAGGCCATGATCTTCGTTTTCTAAATGTTGAGCTTTAAGCCAACTTTTTCACTCTCCTCTTTCACTTTCATCAAGAGGCTCTTTAGTTCTCTTGCGCTTTCTGCCATAAGGGTGGTGTCATCTGCATATCTGAGGTTATTGATATTTCTCCCTGCAACCTTGATTCCAGCTTGTGCTTCATCCAGTCTGTAATTCTGCATGATGTACACTGCATTTAAGTTGAACAAGCAGGGTGACAATAAACAACCTTGACATACACCTTTCTCGATTTTGAACCAGTCTGTGGTTCCATGTCCAGTTCTCACTGTTTCTTCTTGACCTGCATACAGATTTCTCAGGAGGCAAGTCAGGTGGTCTGGTATTCCCATTCTATGGATTTCTCAGGAGGCAGATCAGGTGGTCTGGTATTCCCATTCTTTAAGAATTTCCACAGTTTGTTGTGATCCACACAGTCAAAGGTTTTGGCATAGTCAATAAACCAGAAGTAGATGTTTTTCTGGAACTCTCTTGCTTTCTCGATGATCCAATGGATGTTGGCAATTTGATCTCCGGTTCCTCGGCCTTTTCTAAATCCAGCTTGAATGTCTGGAAGTTCATGGTTCACATACTGTTGAATTGGTTACAGTAAAGCTTAAAGGGTTTAAAGACTCATATATCTGCATTTTAAATGGTATGTTTCAGAAATACCAGAACACATAAATGTGTTTTCATCATATCAGTAGAGAGCCATAGAATTTCTTTGAGGTATAGCAAATATTGAAAAACACAGTGGACTTTGAACATGATGAGCTGACATCACTCCCCAACCGCTGCATCACTGGACACCAGTAAACAGCCTCTCCTTCCTGACCCTGTGAGTTCACATCCTACGACTGATATTGTGAAGGAAGAGGTAGAATGCTGTTGAGTGTTGTTTCCTTAAAATTTTAGCTTTCCTCTTTTACTGTATCTGCGTTTAAAACAGTTTTGAGGGTATTTTAAATAAACAAGATATTTTCCCCCTGAGCTGAAATTAGAAAGTAACCCTGACTGATTAAATACTATGTGGTGTATGTATGCAATGGAATACAACTCAGCCATAAAAAGAATGAAATAATGCCATTTGCAGCAACATGGATAGAGTTAGAGATGATCATACTCAGGGGAGTAAGCCAGAAAGAGAGCAACAAATACCACGTGATATCATTTATGTATGGAAACTAAAATACTGGGGCCTCCCAGGTGGTGCTGGGGGTAAAGAACCCTCCTGCCAATGAAGGAGACATAAGAGATGTGGGTTCCATCCAAGTCTGATCCACTACTTGGGTCAGGAAGATTCCCTGAGTAGTGCATGGCAACCCACTCCAGTATTCTTCCCTGGAGAATCCTCATGGACAGAGAAATCTGCTAGGCTGCAGTCTGAAGGGTTGAACATGACTGAAGCAACTGAGCGAGCGAAAACATGACACAAATGAGCTTATCTATGAAGAACAACAGACTCACAGACATAGAAACAGAATTGTGGTTCCCAAGGGGAAGGTGGGGGAAGGATGGATTGGGAGTTTGAGATTAGTAGATGAAAACTATTAAAGACAGAATGCATCAAGAACAATGTCCTACTGCACAGCACATGGAACTATAGTTAATATCTTGTGATAAGCCATGGTGGGAAAGAATATGAAAAAAAAAATCACTAAATCACATTGCAGTACAGCAGACATTAACACCATACTGTAAATCAACATCACATATCAGAAAAATAAATTTTTAAAACCTGAATATGTCAGATATGAAGTGAAGTGGAAGTCACCCAGTCGTAGCCAACTCTTTGCAGCAGACATTAACACCATACTGTAAATCAACATATCAGAAAAATAAATTTTTAAAAACTGAATATGTCAGATATGAAATGAAGTGAAAGTCACCCAATCGTAGCCAACTCTTTGAGACCCCCATGGACCGTAGACTGCCGGGCTCCTCTCTCCATGGAATTCTCCAGGCAAGAATACTGGATTGGGTAGGCGTTCCCTTCTCCAGGGCATCTCCCCAACCCAGGGATCGAATCCAGGTCTCCTGCATTGCAGGCAGATTCTTTATCATCTGAGTCACCAGGGAAGCCCAAGAATACTGGAGTGGGTAGCCTCTCCCTTCTCCAGCTGATCTTCCTGACCCAGGAATTATACTGGGGTTTCCTGCATTGCAGGTGGATTCTTTACCAGCTGAGCTACCAGGGAAGGTATGATAACATGACAAATTGTGGAATTAATGAATGGGTCCTCTGCCACGTCCTTCATTTCCAGCTCACCCTTCTTACAAGTAGATGTTACCAAGCTGAATGTGGGTCCATAGGAGTCTTTCAACGTATTGTTGCATGCAATTTTCTAATATTTTGTGGATGGTTTTTGCATCTATGTTTATGAGAGATTCTGGCCCGTAATTTTCTTTATATATATTGCCATTTTGTGCTTTTGGTATCAGAGTGATGTTGGTCTCATTAAATGAGGTAAAAAGCGTTCTCTTCAGTTTTTTTGGAAGTGCTTGGGAAGCATCGGTATTAACTCTTTGAATGTTTGGTAAAATTCACTTGGGAAGCCATTTGGTCCTGAATTTTTGTTTGGGGAAGTTTTCTATTACTATTTCAAGCACTGGACGAGTGATCAGTCTAGTCAGGTTTTTTATTTCATGATTCAGTCTTGGAAGGTTGTATGATTCTAAAAATGGACCTTATTCTTCTGGTCTGTCCAAGTTTGTTGGCATAGATAGATGTTCACAATATTGTCACAATTATTTGTATTCTTAGTAATTATTGCTCTTTTTCTTCTTGTTTCATAATGTATTGATCAGAACCTTCTCTCTCTCTTTTTTAAAAGTGAGTCTAATTAAAGGTTTCTCAATTTTGTTTCCCTTTCCAAAGAACCAGTACTTAGTTTGATTGACCTTTTAAAAAATATTTATTTATGTATCTGGGTGCACTCTGCCTTAGTTGTGGACTCGGTATCTTTAGTTGCGGCATGCAAAGTCTTAGCTGTCGCATGTACTATCGAGATCCTGGACCATGGATCAAACTCAGGCCTCCTGATTGGGAGCATGGAGTCCCAGTGGACTTAGCTACTGGATCACCAGGGAACTCCCTGATTGATCTTTTCTACTGTCTTTTTAGTCTCTGTTTTATTTATTTCCACACTAATTTTATCATTTCCTTCATTCTCCTGACTTTGGGTTTTGTTTGTTTCTCTTTTCTAGTTTCTTTAGGTGTATGGCTAGAATGTTATTTGAAATTTTCCTTCTTTCTTTAGGTGGGCCCATATTGCTGTAAACTCCTCTCTCACTTTTCTAGTTCTCTTCTCAAAGATGGCTTCTTCATTTCATACCATTGTGAGTGGAATATAGGATATATGTGATTTCTACTTAAATGTGTTGAAATTTGTTTTGGGTTCCAATATATGGTCTATCCTTGAGCAATCGAGCCAGGAGCAGTACCCATGGCTGACAACTCAGAGAAATGGATGCGTTGGTGAGTGAGTAGTCTGAGCCACAGATTGGGTACCCCAGTCCTAGGGTCCTGCGTGTTTGATACAAGCCACACTGTCTGGTGGGAGAAGCGCTGGGACGAGAAGAAGAGCTATAGGAAGATAGGACTATGCTCATGAGGAGCACACATTGACTAGTCCATGAGGCAGGGAAGACAGAGGTCTACTCAAGTAGCTGCTGTTTTACCACAACCAACTCACCACACACTCCAGCCCCAGTGGAATGAACACACCAGTCCTCCTCCCTACATGGCACTGGATCTGGAGCAGTCACTGTGAGGGAAGAGTTGACGGAGGGACACAGAGATAACCCACAGCCAGGGCAGAGCCTGGGTGGAGCAGTGGCAGCCACTGTTGGTGTTGATTCAAGCAACCCCCAGAAGCAGCCCAGAGATCATATGACAGCTATTTCACTACAGCTCATTACACAGGGATAATTTGCAGGTAAATATGCAAAGAACTGCCTACCCTGAGGAGCAGTTTCACAACAGTGCAGGAGTGACAGAGGATGGGGAAACTTTAGAGACACAAGGGACTTTCCACCCAGACAAGACAGAGGGGTCTGCTCTAGTGGCTGCAGAGTTTCCCACGACCATCTACCACCTACTCATGTGCCCAGCCTGAACACAGCAAATGCTTCTGCCCAACTCAATCCATGTCATATCGCTGCATTGGATCTAGGGAGCCTACAACCAGAGAGAAGACTTCACCAAGGGACACAGAACAACCTGGTTCTGGGACAGAGCTGTTCCACAACAGCTCACTTACCAACCAATGCTTAGGGTCCCCGTGAGCTCCTGCAAGCTGTAAAGAGCAGCTCCATAACAGGGTGGGGGTTGCAAAGACAGGGAGCAGTCTTCAACTGTGAAGGACAATGGGAACTTGCACTTGAGGCTGCGACAGCACAGCCATTGGCACCTACATAGGCAGAGCATCAGACCCCTGTCTGCCCATGGTTCCCAATTGATTCAGAGGTCTTCTTACTCTGGGGAAATGGACCCACTGTGTGGAGAGGAACAACACACACTTAGAAGAACGAGATTCACCTTGGGCCTGACCCACAGGGTTTCTGTTCCAGCACCTAACTGGATTTTTAAAAAAATGAGTTCTTTCACTATGTTTCCTGCAAGAGACTTACCTCAGATATAAATCTGCAAAGAGACAAACACACAGAGACTAAACAACACACTACTAAAACATGATAGTGAAAGGTTGTTGTTGAACAATACAAAGACGCCAGGATTTTTGGCCTCTGGAGGATAAGATTTCAACACGGGGCCAGAGACGAGGCTTGATCACTCAGAGCTTTTGTGTAATAAAGTTTTATTAAAGTATAAAGGAGATACAGAAAGCTTCTGACATAGGCATCAGAAAGGGGCAGAAAGAATACCCCCCTGCTAGGCTTCAGCTGGATGTTATATAGTCACTAACCGTCTGTTAATGAAAGAAAGGAATGTCTTAAAACTCAGAATGGCACAAGGCCCCTCATCCATAAGATGCATTTTGGGATAATCTTGACACTAGACGACTCATCCCAGGCCATAAAATGATTAACTTGAATCTTGTAGAAGGGCAGATTACCATACAAATAATTTTGTTTACATAGGTTAGGGGAACAATATCTGAGTATAATATTCTGCTTTGTCAAGTAGCTTCTGAGCCATTAGGAGGAACCGACTTGAAGACAGAGTCTGGGGTAAATGCACAGTACATTAAATAGCTTAAGACAAACATTTCTATAAGAAAAATGCATTGGTTATGTCAAGGTTTGAGAATAGTTAACTTCAGGTGAAACCAGGTGTCATTATGGCAACACAGTATGTTAAGAGAAACCTCCTTTTAAATTTGTATAGAGAAGAAAAAAATATTGCTAGTTTGTTTCCTCCTGCCACTTAAGAGAGACAAAAATGTCTGACACTTGCAGGCTATTTCCTCCACTTGGAGACTCCTGGCCTTCCTGCCTGTCACCCTCTCAATAGGTTCAAAAAACATATCAAGAGTAAATCAGAAATTACCAGAAGACAAATGAGAATAACAACACAACTTTCCAAAATTGATGGAACACAGTAAACACACTTCTAAGAGAAAACCTTATACCAATACAGGCCTATTTCAAATGTCTGAAAAAATCTAAAGAAAAAGCCCAAATCCACTTAACTGACCAAATTTCTAGAAACAGTCTTTGATGCTCGGGGCTGGTGCACTGGGATGACCCAGAGGGATGGTATGGGGAGGGACATGGGAGGGGGATTCAGGATGGGGAACACGTGTACACCCATGGTGGATTCATGTGGATGTATGGCAAAAGCAATACAATATTGTAATTAGCCTGCAATTAAAATAAATACATTTATATTAAAAAATAAGACTGAATTAGGAAGAAATAGACAATCTAGAAAGCAAAAAAGCAAAATGGCTGTCTGAGGAGGCCTTACAAATAGCTGTGAAAGGAAGAGACGTGAAAAGCAAGGGAGAAAAGGAAAGATATACTCATTTGAATGCAGAGTTCCAAAGAATAGCAAGGAGAGATAAGAAAGCCTTCTTCAGCGATCAATGCCAAGAAATAGAGGAAAACAACAGAATGGGAAAGACTAGATATCTCTTCAAGAAAATTAGAGACACCAAGGGAACATTTCATGCAAAGTTGGGCGCAATAAAGGACAAAAATGGTATGGACCTAACAGAAGCAGAAGATATTAAGAAAAGGTGGCAAGAATACACAGAAGAACTGTACAAAAAGACCTTCACAAGCTAGATAATCATGATGGTGTGATCATTCACACTCACCTAGAGCCAGACATCCTGCAATGTGAAGCCAAGTGGGTCTTAGGAAGTATCACTACGAACAAAGCTAGTGGAGGTGATGGAATTCCAGTTGAGCTATTTCAAGTCCTAAAAGATGATGCTGTGAAAGCGATGCACTCAATATGCCAGCAAATTTGGAAAATTCAGCAGGGGCCACAGGAATGGAAAAGGTCCATTTTCATTCCAATCCCAAAGAAAGGCAATGCCAAAGAATGCTCAAACTACTACACAATTGCACACATCTCACACGCTAGTAAAGTAATGCTCAAAATTCTCCAAGTCAAGCTTCATCAATGCATGAACTGTGAACTTCCAGATGTTCAACTGGTTTTAGAAAAGGCAGAGGAACCAACCAGAGATCAAATTGCCAACATCTGCAAAAAAGCAAGAGAGTTCCAGAAAAACATCTATTTCTGCTTTCTTGACTATGCCAAAGCCTTTGATGTGTGGATCACAATAAACTGTGAAAAATTCTGAAAGAGGTGGGAATACCAGACCACCTGACCTGCCTCTTGAGAAACCTATATGCAGGTCAGGAAGCAACAGTTAGAACTGGACATGGAACAACAGACTGGTTCCAAATAGGAAAAGGACTACGTCAAGGCTGTATATTGTCACTCTGCTTATTTAACTTATATGCAGAGTACATCATGAGAAATGCGGGGCTGGAGGAAGCACAAGCTGGAATCAAGATTTCTGGGAGAAATATCAATAACCTCAGATATGCAGATGAAAAGACCCTTATGGCAGAAAGTGAAGAGGAACTAAAAAGCCTCTTGATGAAAGTGAAAGAGGAGAGTGAAAAAGTTAGCTTACAGCTCAACATTCAGAAAACTAAGATCATGGCATCCAGTCCCACCACTTCATGGCAAATAGATGGGGAAACAGTAGAAACAGTGGCTGACTTTATTTTGGGGGGGGGGGCTCCAAAATCACTGCAGATGGTGATTACAGCCATGAAATTAAAAGACACTTACTCCTTAGAAGGAAAGTTATGACCAACCTAGATAGCATATTGAAAAGCAGAGACATGACTTTGTCCACAAAGGTCTGTCTAGTCAAGGCTATGGTTTTTCCAGTAGGCACATATGGATGTGAGCGTTGGACTATAAAGAAAGCTGAGCGCTGAAGAATTGATGCTTTTGAACTGTGGTGTTGGAGAAGACTCTTGAGAGTCCCTTGGACTGCAAGGAGATCCAACCAGTCCTTCCTAAAGGAAATCGGTCCTTAATATTATTTGGAAGGACTGATGTTGAAGCTGAAACTCCAATATTGGCCACCTTCTGTGAAGAGCTGACTCATTTGAAAAGACCCTGATGCTGGAAAAGATTGAAGGCGAGAGGAGAAGGGGACGACAGAGGATGAGATGGTTGGATGGCATCATCGACTCAATGGACATGAGTTTGGGTAAACTCCAGGAGTTGGTGATGGACAGGGAGGCCTGGTGTACTGCGGTTCATGGGGTCGCAAAAAGTCGGACACGACTGAGAGAGTGAACTGAACTGAACTGAATCAAAAACCTCCCAGAAAACAATGTCCAGGGCCTGAGGGTATCACATGTGATCCTATGAAGCATTTTTAAAAATAAAATCTACCCTTCTTAAACTATTACAAAAATTAAAGAGGAGGAGAACACTCTTAAATTTATTATATCAGGCTAACTTTACATTGATATCAGTACTATAAAGAGACACTACAGAAAATTACAGATCATTTTCTTGATGAATATGGTTGAAAAAAATTTTCAACAAAATATTAGCAGACAGAATTCAACAATCTATTAAAGATATCATAAATGATTACCACGTAGCATTGTTCCAGAGATGCAAGGATGGTTAAAAATCCATAAGTCAATCCACGTGATACACAACATTAAAAAAAGGAAGATAAACACAAGATTGTGTCAATAGACTTAGAAAAAGCATTGACAAAATCTAACATCCATTCATGGTAAATACTCTCAGAAAAATGAGCATAGAGAAAATACATCTCCACGTAACAAATCAAACCCACAGAGGTGGATATCTGAAAGCTTTTTCCTCTAAAATCAGGACCAAGACAAGGATGCTCACTCTTGCCACTCTGGTTTAACGGTATTTGGACAAAAAAGTAATAAGAGACATCCAATGCCTAAGAGAAGTAAAACTGTCACTACTATAGAGAAATGATACTTTCTATAGAAAACCCTAATGTCTCCACCAGAAAACTAATGAATTCAGTACACACACACAATGGAATATTCCTCACCCTTTAAGAATAAAATTTCGCTGCTTCTACCATAGATGGACCTGGAAATCATTCTGTTTAGTGAATTAAGTCAGACAAAGTTAAATACTGTATATTATCCCTTGACATATGGAATCTAAAGCTAGTACAAATGGATGAAAATAATGATATAGAAAAAGACTCACATATAGAGAATAAACTAGTGCTTACCAGTGGAGAGAGAAAGTGGGAAGGGGCAAGACAGAGTAAAGATTTAGAAGTACACATTACTATGTAGAAAATAAATAAACTACAAGGACATACTTTACAGCACAGGGAATATAGCCAATAGTTCATAATAACTTTAAACAAGTATAACCTATACACTGAACCACAATGTTGTACCTCTGCCACTACTATAATACTGTAAATCAACTATAATTCAAGGAAAAATTTGACGTAAAAGAAAAGTTATGCATTGTGATATGTGGTTGTAATGGCAGTCACATTACAATATTTATGTGTAACAAATTATCACATCTTACACTTAAAATTCACACAATGTTATATGTCAAATATATTTCAGTTTTTTATGTCTGCTGAAATATATTTTTCTTTCGGTGTGTTTTGTATTGTACTTCACTTCAAACTGCTCATTTCTACATGAAAATATTTAAATGCGCTAATCTCCCTGCAAGACTCTTTCTAATAAATACTGCCATCTCTCTTAACAATGTGAACTATAAACTTGTAACTGGCTCCCAAATTCTTACCTGATTTTACCTTCGCGTAGTAACCAGGGTATTCTTTACTCTGTGAGGACATTAATTTCTTCCATTTTATTTCTGACTACTGTACACACTGATCCGTTTTCATGTATACTTTTATCTATAATTCCACACCTACTTCATTTGTGGGAAATTCGTTCTGTTAGACTGAAAGTAACACATTTGAACACTTTATAATATGCATATCATTTCAAGACTTGTTTATTGCATAAATTTCTGAACTCCTTTTCTACAAGGAAACTTCAATGATATGATTTTTTATGAGGTATTCATATTTCATGACAATATATTTCAATTGGTCTTTATATTGAAGAAGACATTTGGCATGTCCTGTATATTATCTTGAAATTCAAATTTTAAATTAGGATTCTGAGGGTGAATAAATGAGCTGGCAGTGGCTCATTATAGAATAAATAAAATTCACACTTTTCTCATAATAGTAGAGGACTTTGCATTTCTTTCCCAGGCAAAGTAGAGCCTTTGTACACTGGAGTCACGGCTTATGAGCAGAAAGGGGCTGACACTTGGGAAGCATGCTGCTATGATTATAGTCATGTTCACAAACAACCAGCTGGGCTGAACAAAAAGAGCCAGAAGAACTTGAAAGATGGAGGAAAGAGTATAAAAGCAGACAAAGGTGCCCCCCAGGAGAAGGATGGTTTTAGTAGCCCTGGACTCAGGGGAGGACCTGGAGGAGGCATCAGTCCTACGAATGTGCTGGACCTGCTGCTTATGTCGGTAGAGAATGAGAACCATGGAGCCACCGGCCCAGAGCGTGAGCCCCAAACATAAAACATCAGGGGATGACAGCAATGCTGCATACAAGGCGTCTCTGGTTTTTATATTCTTCTGGTCAGTATGAGTACTAGAACAGCAGCCATAATCTCTTTCCTCTGTGATGTTATTGTGACTCCATTTGCCAGTTATATAGATGGGAAAAATGACATTTACCGGCATTTGGAGGATCCAACACAGGAAAATAGAGGGAACGGTGTACTTGGGAGCTATTACTTTCAGCGCTGCCCACCTGGAGTTCCAGGGACTGATTGTGATCATCTGAAAGACACTCAAGAGGCAGATGCTGCCAATGGACACTCCCCTCCCCATTCTGTGTAGAAAGAAGAGAAGTTTGCAGCCAAAATCACTGCGGATCTGCTTCCACCCAAAGATTGACATTGTCTCGGGGACCCCTTTACAGAGGAGGACCAAGGAGTTGGCCACAATCAGGTGCTTAAGGATCAAATCTGTGGACCTTAACCTGTAACCCATGATGTGAAGGACGATATAACTGCAAAGGAGTGAGAAATTCCCCAGGATTCCAACCACAGTCTGTGTTAAGATGATCATGCCTATTATGAAAAAGCTGCCAGCCATCCTCTCAGTTCACAGTCACTGGTACTTGTGAGTTAGAATGTCCTGCGTGGGAATATGAGGCATGGGCTACATGCATAGTGTCAACTGTAATCCAATATTCTCCACTTAACAATAGTTCCCACTTGGAAATATTTGCTTCTTGTGTTTTCTGTTCCCAGCAGCCTTTAAAGGGTTCCATGTATAACATTTAAAGAGAACTAATATGTAAAGTTAATCACTGGAGATACTCATGTGATCACTTCTTCTTCACAAATTTATTAGGCAGGAACTGAAGGGACCTTAGTTATACAGAGGAGTGTAACCTATACCCAGACAGGTTAAGTATTTGTCAAATCTGCTTCTTAATGCACAGTGAGGACTGAACCCCATTTGTCTACTCAAAACAGTGGTTCAAGGAACTTCCCAGGTGCTTAAATGATTAAGACTCTGCCTTCCACCACAGAGGGTCCAGGTTCAATCCCTGGTCCAGGATCGAAGATTCCACGAACTTTGATGCACGGACAAAGACAAAAAAAGAGTGCACTGATCACCAGCCATGCAAACAGCTAGTTAGTTGCAAGCATATAATAAACCAGATCTATATTTGATTTTGATTTCACAACTATTGTTTGTAGACCTGTGGTATTTTGTATATATTTGTATTTTCATATAACATGATTCCATTTATTTGTAAAGCTTTATTCTATGATACCATGTATTCTGAATAAAGTCTTAGCATCTTAATACATGAAAAACACTGCTGGCAATAGAATACAGCAGGAACCTGCCTCAGGACAAGGCAATGTCATGAAGACGAGAATGCTTCACTGTGAGGATAGCAACAGAAAGACTCTTGTTCCTATGACAGAAACAGAACTGAAATAACATATATTATAGAACTGTTTGAATAATCATATGTAGGCAATAAACCTTAGGGAATAAACACTAGCATGTGATAAAACAGTTTAAGACAAAAGAAAATTATTATTGTCCAATCATATACTGAACAGTGTGTTATTGTCGAGCCCAGTGAATAAATTAGCAATGAATTAATATTTGCAATTGACATTACATACAAAACACAGAGGCAAAATTTAGCACTTGTAAAGCATGTATTCTTGTGTCTTTCATAAACTGACATACTAGATTTGTTAGAATGTCAACAAATTGGTGTTGGTGTCTGTTTCTGATCTGATCACTTACCCAGAATCTTGATATGCCTTTCTCTCACAGACTCTGCTGCTCAGACGAAAGTACAACGAACATACCTTCCAGCTGGCAGGACAAGGGCTTGGTGGGATGGTCATTATACCCAGTATGTGTGTAGGATGGAGGCAGCCAGATCCTGATAAATGGGTTTGAGACGCTGTCCTCCCCTCCCCTCCTGTCAAAACTGCAATTATCCTTTCACCTGCAGCAGTGATGGGAGTGCAGGCCTGGGAGCTGAGAACATTTCTGGAAACTTTTCTGTCAATTGTTAATTACTGGAAACAATTACAAGTTTCTAGTTAGCACCCTTCAGAGACAACTGGCTCTACGTGAAAGGTATTTTCTTTTCCATGATCCCTGAAGGTGATGGTCTCACGAGGAAGAAATGCTGAAATCACACACATTAGGGACTGACACAAACCATTTGCGTCCTTCTGGATTCCTCACTTCCCTGAGCATCTCTGCCCTAATACTAGTACTTTCCTCACCTTCAACCATTGAATGGAACCATCAATGAAAGTATTGGTAAAGAAATGGGATGAGACAAAATACCTGGGAAGTATATTCAAAGAGACAAAAGGAAAAGGAGGAACATCATCAAGAACTCATGATAGGATAAATGCAAAAGAAACAAGAGACCATAGCAAAAATCAACAAAGCCAAAAGCTGGTTCTTTGAAAGGATAAATAAAATTGACAAACCATTAGCCAGACTTATCAAGAAACAAAGGGAGAAAAATCAAATCAATAAAATTAGAAATGGAAATGGAGAGATCACAACAGACAACACAGAAATACAAAGGATCATAAGAGACTACTATCAACAATTATATGCCAATAAAATTGACAACGTGGAACAAATGGACAAATTCTTAGAAAAGTACAACTTTCCAAAGCTGGACCAGGATAAAATAGAAAATCTTAACAGACCCATCACAAGCACGGAAATTGAAACTGTAATCAAAAATCTTTCAGCAAAAAAAAGCCCATGTCCAGACGGCTTCACAGCTGAATTCTACCAAAAATTTAGAGAAGAGCTAACGCCTATCCTACTCAAACTCTTCTAGAAAATTGCAGAGGAAGGTAAACTTCCAAACTCATTCTATGAGGCCACCATCACCCTAATACCAAAACCTGACAAAGATCCCACAAAAAAAGAAAACTACAGGCCAATATCACTGATGAACAGAGATGCAAAAATCCTTAACAAAATTTTAGCAATCAGAATCCAACAACACATTAAAAAGATCATACACCATGACCAAGTAGGCTTTATCCCAGGGATGCAAGGATTCTTCAATATCCGCAAATCAATCAATGTAATACACCACATTAACAAATTGAAAAATAAAAACCATATGATTATCTCAATAGATGCAGAGAAAGCCTTTGACAAAATTCAACATCCATTTATGATAAAAACTCTCCAGAAAGCAGGAATAGAAGGAACATATCTCAACATAATAAAAGCTATATATGACAACCCCACAGCAAACATTATCCTCAATGGTGAAAAATTGAAAGCATTTCCTCTAAAGTCAGGAACAAGACAAGGGTGCCCACTTTCACCATTACTATTCAACATAGTTTTGGAAGTTTTGGCCACAGCAATCAGAGCAGAAAAAGAAATAAAAAGAATCCAAATTGGAAAAGAAGAAGTAAAACTCTCACTGTTTGCAGATGACATGATCCTCTACATAGAAAACCCTAAAGACTCCACCAGAAAATTGCTAGAACTAATCAATGATTATAGTAAAGTTGCAGTATATAAAATCAACACACACAAATCCCTTGCATTCCTATACACAAATAATGAGAAAACAGAAAGAGAAATTAAGGAAACAATTCCATTCACCATTGCAATGGAAAGAATAAAATACTTAGGAATATATCTACCTAAAGAAACTAAAGACCTATATATAGAAAACTATAACACACTGGTGAAAGAAATCAAAGAGGACACTAATAGATGGAGAAATATACCATGTTCATGGGTTGGAAGAATCAATATAGTGGAAATGAGTATACTACCCAAAGCAATTTATAGATTCAATGCAATCCCTATCAAGCTACCAACGGTATTCTTCACAGAGCTAGAACAAATAATTTCACAATTTGTATGGAAATATAAAAAAACCTCGAATAGCCAAAGCGATCTTGAGAAATAAGAATGGAACTGGAGGAATCAACCTACCTGACTTCAGGCTCTGCTACAAAGCGACAGTCATCAAGACAGTATGGTACTGACACAAAGACAGAAATATCGATCAATGGAACAAAATAGAAAGCCCAGAGATAAATCCACGCACATATGGACACCTTATCTTTGACAAAGGAGGCAAGAATATACAATGGATTAAAGACAATCTCTTTAACAAGTGCTGCTGAGAGAACTGGTCAACCACTTGTAAAAGAATGAAACTAGACCACTTTCTAACACCATACACAAAAATAAACTCAAAATGGATTAAAGATCTAAACGTAAGACCAGAAACTATAAAAACTCCTAGAGGAGAACATAGGCAAAACACTCTCCGACATACATCACAGCAGGATCCTCTATGACCCACCTCCCAGAATACTGGAAATAAAAGCAAAAATAAACAAATGGGACCTAATTAAACTTAAAAGCTTCTGCACAACAAAGGAAACTATAAGCAAGGTGAAAAGACAGCCTTCAGAATGGGAGAAAATAATAGCAAATGAAGCAACTGACAAACAACTAATCTCAAAAATATACAAGCAACTCCTACAGCTCAATTTCAGAAAAATAAATGACCCAATCAAAAAATGGGCCAAAGAACTAAATAGACATTTCTCCAAAGAAGGCATACAGGTGGCTAACAAACACATGCAAAGATGCTCAACATCAATCATTATCAGAAATGCAAATCAAAACCACTATGAGGTACCATTTCACACCAGTCAGAATGGCTGTGATCCAAAAGTCTATAAGCAATAAATGCTGGAGAGGGTGTGTAGAAAAGGGAACCCTCTTACACTGTTGGTGGGAATGCAAACTAGTACAGCCACTATGGGGAACAGTGTGGAGATTCCTTAAAAAACTGGAAATAGAACTGCCTTATGATCCAGCAATCCCACTGCTGGGCATACATACTGAGGAAACCAGAATTGAAAGAGACACATGTACCCCAATGTTCATTGCAGCACTGTTTATAATAGCCAGGACATGGAAGCAACCTAGATGTCCATCGGCAGATGAATGGATAAGAAAGCTGTGGTACATATACACAATGGAGTATTACTCAGCCATTAAAATGAATACATTTGAATCAGTTCTAATGAGGTGGGTGAAACTGGAGCCTATTATACAGAGTGATATAAGCCAGAAAGAAAAACACCAATACAGTATACTAACACATATATATGGAATTTAGAAAGATGGTAACAATTATCCTGTATACGAGACAGCAAAAGAGACACTGATGTATAGAACAGTCTTTTGGACTCTGTGGGAGAGAGAGAAGGTGGGATGATTTGGGAGATTGGCATTGAAATACGTATAATATCATATATGGAACGAGTCATCAGTCCAGGTTCGATGCACGATACTGGATTCTTGGGGATGGCACTGGGACGACCCAGAGGGATGGTATGGGGAGGCAGGAGGGAGGAGGGCTCAGGATGGGGAACACATGTATACCTGTGATGGATTTATTTTGATATTTGGCAAAACCAATACAATATTGTAAAGTTTAAAAATAAATTAAAATTAGAATAAAAAAAAAAAAGAACTCATGATAGGAACCACTGGCACAACTTATATCAACCTAGACTCATTTTCATAATCCAAAGCTAATTATTATGGAAATTTTGTAGGAAAATATACTTTATTATTATTGAACCCTGTGATAAGAATTGGGTGCAGAAAAAATAAATAGAAAAAAGAGAGAGGATTTGAAAATAGTTACAAAATAAAAGCACCTAGATCTGACAGCTTGATGATTTTATCAAGTACTTAATTCAGGAGCATCCTTGGAGATGAAACAGTATGCCACTAAAAACCAGTGCATCCGTGCAAAATTAAAAGAAAATCTGAAATGCAAGTAGGAGGCTTCAAAAAAGCAAACACACTGACAACTTGATCATGTACTTCTAGCCTCCAGAACTGTGAAAAACTATCTATGTGAAAAACTGTGAAAACTATCTATGTTTAAACCTCCCAGGCTGTTGTATTTTATTAAGGCAGGCCTAAAATGTAATACAAACTGTAAGAGTCTGTCTTTTTGATCCTGGGACTTCCAAGGGTGATCCTGGAATTTATGCTGGAGAAAGTTTTGCCTATGTTCTCTTCTAGCAGCTTTATGGTGTCATGTTCTATTTAACTCTTGGAGCCTAGTTGAGTTTTGTGTGTGTGTGTGTATGGTGTGAGAGCGTGATTTGACTTCACTGATTTACATGAGGCTGTCCAGCTACTGGAGAGGAGTGGAGAAATAACTCTAGAAAGAACAAAGAGAAGGAGCCAAAGCAAAAACAAAGCCCAGTTGTGAATGTGACCAGTGATGGAAGTAAAGTCCGATGCTGCAAAGAACAATATTGCATAGGAACCTGGAATGTTGGATCCATGAATCAAGGTACATTGGAAGTGGTCAAATAGGAGATGGGAGAAGTGATCATCGACATTTTAGGAATCAGTGAACTAAAATGGGCTGGAATGGGTGAATTTAATTCAGATGACCATTATATGTACCACTATGTGCAAGAATCCCTTAGAAGAAATGGAGTAACCCTCATAGTTAACAAAAGAGTCCGAAATGCAGTATTTGGCTGTAATCTCACAAATGACAGAATGATCTCTGTTCGTTTCCAAAGCAAAGCATTCAATATCACAGTAATCCAGGTCGATGCCCCAACCAGCAATGCTGAAGAAGCTGAAGTTGAACGGTTCTATGAAGACCTACAAGACCTTCTAGCACTAACACCAAAAAAAGACGTCCTTTTTATCATAGGGGACTGGAATACAAAAGGAGGAAATCAAGAGATACCTGGAGTAACAGGCAACTTTGGCCTTGGAGTACAAAATGAAGCGGGGCAAAGGCTAACAGAATTTTGCCAAGACAACGCACTGGTCATAGCAAACACTCTATTTCAAGCCACAAGGGACAATGCTACACCAGATGGACATCACCAGATGGTCAACACCAAAATCAGATTGATTATATTCTTTGCAGCCAAAGATGGAGAGGCTCTATACAGTCAGCAAAAACAAGACCAGGAGCTGACTGTGGCTCATATCATGAACTCCTTATTGCCAAAGGCAGACTGAAATTGAAGAAAGTAGGGAAAACCACTAGACCATTCACGTATGATCTCAATCAAATCCCTTACAACTATACAGTGAAACTGACAAGCAGATTCAAGTGATTATATCTGATAGAAAGAGTGCCTGAAGAACTGTGGACAGAGGTTGCTGACATTGTACAGGAGGCAGTGTTCAAGACCACCCCCAAGAAAAAGAAATGCGAAAAGACAAAATGGTTGTCTGAGGACGCCTTACAATTAGCTGAGAAAAAAAGAGACGATAAAGGAAAAGGAGAAAAGGAAAGATACACCCATCTGAATACAGACTTCCAGGAATAGCAAGGAGAGATAAGAAAGCCTGCCTCAGTGATCATGCAAAGACATAGAGGAAACCAATGAAATGAGGAAGATGAGGTATCTCTTCAAGAAAATTGGCGATACCAAGGGAACATTTCATGCAGAGATGGGTACAATAAAGGACAGAAATGGTATGGACCGAACAGAAGCAGAAGATATTAAGAAGAGGTGGCAAGAAGACACAGAAGACTATTCAAAACAATCTCATGACCCAGATAACCACGATGGTGTGATCATTCACACTCACCTAGAGCCAGACATCCTGGAGTCTGAAGTCAAATACGCCTTAGGAGGCATCACGACGAACAAAGCTAGTGGAGGTGATGGAATTCCAGATGAGCTATTTCAAGTCCTAAAAGATGATGCTGTGAACGTGCTGCACTTAATAGGCCAGCAAATTTGGAAAACTCAGCAGTGGCCACAGAACTGGAAGAGATCCGTTTTCATTCCAATCCCAAAGAAAGGCAATGCCAAAGAATGCTCAAACTACCACACAATTGCACTCATCTCACACGCTAGCAAAGTAATGATCAAAATTCTCCAAGCCACGCTTCAACAGTATGTGAACCAAGAACTTCCAGATGTACAAGCTGGATTTAGAAAAGGCAGAGGAACCCGAGATCAAATTACCAACATCCGCTGGATCATCAAAAAAGCAAGAGAGTTCCAGAAAAACATCTACTTCTGCTTTATTGGATACAACAAAGCCTTTGACTGTGTGGATCACAATCAACTGTGGAAAATTCTTCAAGAGATGACAGTACCAGACCACTGGACCGGCCTCCTGTGAAATCTGCATGCAAGTTTAGAAGCAACTGTTAGAATGGACATGGAACCATGGACTGGCTCCAAATTGGGGAAGGAGTACGTCAAGGCTGTATATTCTCACCCTGCTTACTTAACTTATATGCAGAGTACATCATGCGAAATGCCAGGCTGGATGAAACAATTGCCAGGAGAAATGTCAATAACTTCAGATATGCAGATGACACCATCCTTATGGCAGAAAGTGAAGAACTCTAGAACTATACAACCTCTGGATGAATGTGAAAGAGGAGAGTGAAAAAACTGGCTTAAAACTCAAGATTCAAAACACAAAGATCATGGCATCTGGTCCCACTACTTCATGTCAATAGATGAGGAAACAATGGAAACAGTGACAGAATTTATTTCCTTGGGCTCCAAAATCACTGCAGATGGTCATGCAGCCATGAAATTAAAAGATGCTTGATCCTTTGAAGAAAAGTTATGATCAACAAGATAGCATATTAAAAAGCAGAGACATTACTTTGCTGACAAAGGTCCATCTAGTCAAAGCTATGGTTTTTCCTGTAGTGAGGTATGGATGTGAGAGTTGGACCATAAAGAAAGCAGAACACAGAAGAATTGATGCTTTTGAACTGTGGTGTTGGAGAAGACTCTTGAGAATTCCTTGAACTGCACAGAGATCAGAGCAGTCAGCCCTAATGGAAATCAGTCCTGAATATTCACTGGAAGGACTGATGCTGAAGCTGAAGCACCAATACTTTGGCCACCTGATGCGAAGACTGAACTCATTGGAAAAGACCCTGATGCTGTGAAGGATTGAAGGCAGGAGAAGGAGAGGACAAGATGAGATGCTTGGATGGCATCACCGACCTGATGGGCATGAGTTTGAGCAAGCTCTGGCAGTTGGTGCTGGACAGGGAAGCCCGGCATGCTGCAGTCGTGGGGTCACAAAGAGTTGGACGTGACTGAGCAACTGAACTGATCTAATTACATTGGGCCCACAGATAATTGGGGGAAATTCCCTATCTTGAATCAACTCTTTAGTAAACTTAATGGACCTGAAAAATCCACTTGCCATGTAATATAACATGACTACCCAGATGATGTCACATCCATGAGAGGAGAACTGTTTATTATTTATAAAATTACCAATATGTTCTCAACACTATGAGCAATCTTTACCTCTTGTGATGGTTTCTTACGAGGAAGAAGCTAGTATAAGGGGATATGCCCTCACAATTTTTAGTGGTCTTATCTTTTGTCTGACTCTTTGTGACCCCATGGATTGCACCATGGCAAGCTTCCCTGTCCATCACCAACTCTTGGAGCTTACTCAAACTCATGTCCATAGAGTCGGTGATGTCATCCAACCATCTCATCCTCTGTTGTCCCCTTCTCCTCCTGCTTTCAATCCTTCCCAGCATAATGGTCTTTTCAAGTGAGTCAGTTCTTCTCATCATGGGCCAAAATATTGGGGTTTCAGCCAGCATCAGTCCTTCCAATGAATATTCAGGACTTATTTCCTATAGGATGGACTGGTTGGATCTCCGTGAAATCTAAGGGAGTCTCAAGAGTCTTCTCCAACACCACAGCTCAAAAGCATCAATTCTGCAGTGCTCAGCTTTTTTTACAGTCCAACTCTCACATCCATACATGACTACTGGAAAAAACGTAGCCTTGACTAGACGGACCTTTGTTGGCAAATAATGTCTCTGCTTTTTAATATGCTGTCTAGGTTGGTCATAACTTTACTTCCAAGGAGCAAGCATCATTTAATTTCATGGCTGCAGTCACCATCTGCAGTGATTTTGGAGCCCCCCAAAATAAAGTCAGCCACTGTTTCCATTGTTTCCCCATCTATTTGCCCTGAAGTGATGAGACCAGAGGCCATGATCTTCGTTTTCTAAATGTTGAGCTTTAAGCCAACTTTTTCACTCTCCTCTTTCACTTTCATCAAGAGGCTCTTTAGTTCTCTTGCGCTTTCTGCCATAAGGGTGGTGTCATCTGCATATCTGAGGTTATTGATATTTCTCCCTGCAACCTTGATTCCAGCTTGTGCTTCATCCAGTCTGTAATTCTGCATGATGTACACTGCATTTAAGTTGAACAAGCAGGGTGACAATAAACAACCTTGACATACACCTTTCTCGATTTTGAACCAGTCTGTGGTTCCATGTCCAGTTCTCACTGTTTCTTCTTGACCTGCATACAGATTTCTCAGGAGGCAAGTCAGGTGGCCTGGTATTCCCATTCTATGGATTTCTCAGGAGGCAGATCAGGTGGTCTGGTATTCCCATTCTTTAAGAATTTCCACAGTTTGTTGTGATCCACACAGTCAAAGGTTTTGGCATAGTCAATAAACCAGAAGTAGATGTTTTTCTGGAACTCTCTTGCTTTCTCGATGATCCAATGGATGTTGGCAATTTGATCTCCGGTTCCTCGGCCTTTTCTAAATCCAGCTTGAATGTCTGGAAGTTCATGGTTCACATACTGTTGAATTGGTTACAGTAAAGCTTAAAGGGTTTAAAGACTCATATATCTGCATTTTAAATGGTATGTTTCAGAAATACCAGAACACATAAATGTGTTTTCATCATATCAGTAGAGAGCCATAGAATTTCTTTGAGGTATAGCAAATATTGAAAAACACAGTGGACTTTGAACATGATGAGCTGACATCACTCCCCCACCCCTGCATCACTGGACACCAGTAAACAGCCTCTCCTTCCTGAACCTGTGAGTTCACATCCTATGACTGATATTGTGAAGGAAGAGGTAGAATGCTGTTGAGTGTTGTTTCCTTAAAATTTTAGCTTTCCTCTTTTACTGTATCTGCATTTAAAACAGTTTTGAGGGTATTTTAAATAAGCAAGATATTTTCCCCCTGAGCTGAAATTAGAAAGTAACCCTGACTGATTAAATACTATGTGGTGTATGTATGCAATGAAATACAACTCAGCCATAAAAAGAATGAAATAATGCCATTTGCAGCAACATGGATAGAGTTAGAGATGATCATACTCAGGGGAGTAAGCCAGAAAGAGAGCAACAAATACCACGTGATATCATTTATGTATGGAAACTAAAATACTGGGGCCTCCCAGGTGGTGCTGGGGGTAAAGAACCCTCCTGCCAATGAAGGAGACATAAGAGATGTGGGTTCCATCCAAGTCTGATCCACTACTTGGGTCAGGAAGATTCCCTGAGTAGTGCATGGCAACCCACTCCAGTATTCTTCCCTGGAGAATCCTCATGGACAGAGAAATCTGCTAGGCTGCAGTCTGAAGGGTTGAACATGACTGAAGCAACTGAGCGAGAGAAAACATGACACAAATGAGCTTATCTATGAAGAACAACAGACTCACAGACATAGAAACAGAATTGTGGTTCCCAAGGGGGAAGGTGGGGGAAGGATGGATTGGGAGTTTGAGATTAGTAGATGAAAACTATTAAAGACAGAATGTATCAAGAACAATGTCCTACTGCACAGCACATGGAACTATAGTTAATATCTTGTGATAAGCCATGGTGGGAGAGAATATGAAAAAAAATATCACTAAATCACATTGCAGTACAGCAGACATTAACACCATACTGTAAATCAACATCATATATCAGAAAAATAAAATTTTAAAACCTGAATATGTCAGATATGAAGTGAAGTGAAAGTCACCCAGTCGTAGCCAACTCTTTGCAGCAGACATTAACACCATACTGTAAATCAACATCATATATCAGAAAAATAAATTTTTAAAAACTGAATATGTCAGATATGAAGTGAAGTGAATGTCACCCAGTCGTAGCCAACTCTTTGAGACCCCCATGGACCGTAGACTGCCGGGCTCCTCTCTCCATGGAATTCTCCAGGCAAGAATACTGGATTGGGTAGGCGTTCCCTTCTCCAGGGCATCTCCCCAACCCAGGGATCGAATCCAGGTCTCCTGCATTGCAGGCAGATTCTTTATCATCTGAGTCACCAGGGAAGCCCAAGAATACTGGAGTGGGTAGCCTCTCCCTTCTCCAGCTGATCTTCCTGACCCAGGAATTATACTGGGGTTTCCTGCATTGCAGGTGGATTCTTTACCAGCTGAGCTACCAGGGAAGGTATGATAACATGACAAACTGTGGAATTAATGAATGGATCCTCTGCCACGTCCTTCATTTCCAGCTCACCCTTCTTACAAGTAGATGTTACCAAGCTGAATGTGGGTCCATAGGAGTCTTTCAACGTATTGTTGCATGCAATTTTCTAATATTTTGTGGATGGTTTTTGCATCTATGTTTATGAGAGATTCTGGCCCGTAATTTTCTTTATATATATTGCCATTTTGTGCTTTTGGTATCAGAGTGATGTTGGTCTCATTAAATGAGGTAAAAAGCGTTCTCTTCAGTTTTTTTGGAAGTGCTTGGGAAGCATCGGTATTAACTCTTTGAATGTTTGGTAAAATTCACTTGGGAAGCCATTTGGTCCTGAATTTTTGTTTGGGGAAGTTTTCTATTACTATTTCAAGCACTGGACGAGTGATCAGTCTAGTCAGGTTTTTTATTTCATGATTCAGTCTTGGAAGGTTGTATGATTCTAAAAATGGACCTTATTCTTCTGGTCTGTCCAAGTTTGTTGGCATAGATAGATGTTCACAATATTGTCACAATTATTTGTATTCTTGTGTAATTATTGCTCTTTTTCTTCTTGTTTCATAATGTATTGATCAGAACCTTCTCTCTCTCTTTTTTAAAAGTGAGTCTAATTAAAGGTTTCTCAATTTTGTTTCCCTTTCCAAAGAACCAGTACTTAGTTTGATTGACCTTTTAAAAAATATTTATTTCTGTATCTGGGTGCACTCTGCCTTAGTTGTGGACTCGGTATCTTTAGTTGCGGCATGCAAAGTCTTAGTTGTCGCATGTACTATCGAGATCCTGGACCATGGATCAAACCCAGGCCTCCTGATTGGGAGCATGGAGTCCCAGTGGACTTAGCTACTGGATCACCAGGGAACTCCCTGATTGATCTTTTCTACTGTCTTTTTAGTCTCTGTTTTATTTATTTCCACACTAATTTTATCATTTCCTTCATTCTCCTGACTTTGGGCTTTGTTTGTTTCTCTTTTCTAGTTTCTTTAGGTGTATGGCTAGAATGTTATTTGAAATTTTCCTTCTTTCTTTAGGTGGGCCCATATTGCTGTAAACTCCTCTCTCACTTTTCTAGTTCTCTTCTCAAAGATGGCTTCTTCATTTCATACCATTGTGAGTGGAATATAGGATATATGTGATTTCTACTTAAATGTGTTGAAATTTGTTTTGGGTTCCAATATATGGTCTATCCTTGAGCAATCGAGCCAGGAGCAGTACCCATGGCTGACAACTCAGAGAAATGGATGCGTTGGTGAGTGAGTAGTCTGAGCCACAGATTGGGTACCCCAGTCCTAGGGTCCTGCGTGTTTGATACAAGCCACACTGTCTGGTGGGAGAAGCGCTGGGACGAGAAGAAGAGCTATAGGAAGATAGGACTATGCTCATGAGGAGCACACATTGACTAGTCCATGAGGCAGGGAAGACAGAGGTCTACTCAAGTAGCTGCTGTTTTACCACAACCAACTCACCACACACTCCAGCCCCAGTGGAATGAACACACCAGTCCTCCTCCCTACATGGCACTGGATCTGGAGCAGTCACTGTGAGGGAAGAGTTGACGGAGGGACACAGAGATAACCCACAGCCAGGGCAGAGCCTGGGTGGAGCAGTGGCAGCCACTGTTGGTGTTGATTCAAGCAACCCCTCAGAAGCAGCCCAGAGATCATATGACAGCTATTTCACTACAGCTCATTACACAGGGATAATTTGCAGGTAAATATGCAAAGAACTGCCTACCCTGAGGAGCAGTTTCACAACAGTGCAGGAGTGACAGAGGATGGGGAAACTTTAGAGACACAAGGGACTTTCCACCCAGACAAGACAGAGGGGTCTGCTCTAGTGGCTGCAGAGTTTCCCACGACCATCTACCACCTACTCATGTGCCCAGCCTGAACACAGCAAATGCTTCTGCCCAACTCAATCCATGTCATATCGCTGCATTGGATCTAGGGAGCCTACAACCAGAGAGAAGACTTCACCAAGGGACACAGAACAACCTGGTTCTGGGACAGAGCTGTTCCACAACAGCTCACTTACCAACCAATGCTTAGGGTCCCCGTGAGCTCCTGCAAGCTGTAAAGAGCAGCTCCATAACAGGGTGGGGGTTGCAAAGACAGGGAGCAGTCTTCAACTGTGAAGGACAATGGGAACTTGCACTTGAGGCTGCGACAGCACAGCCATTGGCACCTACATAGGCAGAGCATCAGACCCCTGTCTGCCCATGGTTCCCAATTGATTCAGAGGTCTTCTTACTCTGGGGAAATGGACCCACTGTGTGGAGAGGAACAACACACACTTAGAAGAACGAGATTCACCTTGGGCCTGACCCACAGGGTTTCTGTTCCAGCACCTAACTGGATTTTTAAAAAAATGAGTTCTTTCACTATGTTTCCTGCAAGAGACTTACCTCAGATATAAATCTGCAAAGAGACAAACACACAGAGACTAAACAACACACTACTAAAACATGATAGTGAAAGGTTGTTGTTGAACAATACAAAGACGCCAGGATTTTTGGCCTTCGGAGGATAAGATTTCAACATGGGGCCAGAGACGAGCCTTGATCACTCAGAGCTTTTGTGTAATAAAGTTTTATTAAAGTATAAAGGAGATACAGAAAGCTTCTGACATAGGCATCAGAAAGGGGCAGAAAGAGTACCCCCCTGCTAGTCTTCAGCTGGATGTTATATAGTCACTAACCGTCTGTTAATGAAAGAAAGGAATGTCTTAAAACTCAGAATGGCACAAGGCCCCTCATCCATAAGATGCATTTTGGGATAATCTTGACACTAGACGACTCATCCCAGGCCATAAAATGATTAACTTGAATCTTGTAGAAGGGCAGATTACCATACAAATAATTTTGTTTACATAGGTTAGGGGAACAATATCTGAGTATAATATTCTGCTTTGTCAAGTAGCTTCTGAGCCATTAGGAGGAACCGACTTGAAGACAGAGTCTGGGGTAAATGCACAGTATATTAAATAGCTTAAGACAAACATTTCCATAAGAAAAATGCATTGGTTATGTCAAGGTTTGAGAATAGTTAACTTCAGGTGAAACCAGGTGTCATTATGGCAACACAGTATGTTAAGAGAAACCTCCTTTTAAATTTGTATAGAGAAGAAAAAAATATTGCTAGTTTGTTTCCTCCTGCCACTTAAGAGAGACAAAAATGTCTGACACTTGCAGGCTATTTCCTCCACTTGGAGACTCCTGGCCTTCCTGCCTGTCACCCTCTCAATAGGTTCAAAAAACATATCAAGAGTAAATCAGAAATTACCAGAAGACAAATGAGAATAACAACACAACTTTCCAAAATTGATGGAACACAGTAAACACACTTCTAAGAGAAAACCTTATACCAATACAGGCCTATTTCAAATGTCTGAAAAAATCTAAAGAAAAAGCCCAAATCCACTTAACTGACCAAATTTCTAGAAACAGTCTTTGATGCTCGGGGCTGGTGCACTGGGATGACCCAGAGGGATGGTATGGGGAGGGACATGGGAGGGGGATTCAGGATGGGGAACACGTGTACACCCATGGTGGATTCATGTGGATGTATGGCAAAAGCAATACAATATTGTAATTAGCCTGCAATTAAAATAAATACATTTATATTAAAAAATAAGACTGAATTAGGAAGAAATAGACAATCTAGAAAGCAAAAAAGCAAAATGGCTGTCTGAGGAGGCCTTACAAATAGCTGTGAAAGGAAGAGACGTGAAAAGCAAGGGAGAAAAGGAAAGATATACTCATTTGAATGCAGAGTTCCAAAGAATAGCAAGGAGAGATAAGAAAGCCTTCTTCAGCGATCAATGCCAAGAAATAGAGGAAAACAACAGAATGGGAAAGACTAGATATCTCTTCAAGAAAATTAGAGACACCAAGGGAACATTTCATGCAAAGTTGGGCGCAATAAAGGACAAAAATGGTATGGACCTAACAGAAGCAGAAGATATTAAGAAAAGGTGGCAAGAATACACAGAAGAACTGTACAAAAAAGACCTTCACAAGCCAGATAATCATGATGGTGTGATCATTCACACTCACCTAGAGCCAGACATCCTGCAATGTGAAGCCAAGTGGGTCTTAGGAAGTATCACTACGAACAAAGCTAGTGGAGGTGATGGAATTCCAGTTGAGCTATTTCAAGTCCTAAAAGATGATGCTGTGAAAGCGATGCACTCAATATGCCAGCAAATTTGGAAAATTCAGCAGGGGCCACAGGAATGGAAAAGGTCCATTTTCATTCCAATCCCAAAGAAAGGCAATGCCAAAGAATGCTCAAACTACTACACAATTGCACACATCTCACACGCTAGTAAAGTAATGCTCAAAATTCTCCAAGTCAAGCTTCATCAATACATGAACTGTGAACTTCCAGATGTTCAACTGGTTTTAGAAAAGGCAGAGGAACCAACCAGAGATCAAATTGCCAACATCTGCAAAAAAGCAAGAGAGTTCCAGAAAAACATCTATTTCTGCTTTCTTGACTATGCCAAAGCCTTTGATGTGTGGATCACAATAAACTGTGAAAAATTCTGAAAGAGGTGGGAATACCAGACCACCTGACCTGCCTCTTGAGAAACCTATATGCAGGTCAGGAAGCAACAGTTGGAACTGTACATGGAACAACAGACTGGTTCCAAATAGGAAAAGGAGTATGTCAAGGCTGTATATTGTCACTCTGCTTATTTAACTTATATGCAGAGTACATCATGAGAAATGTGGGGCTGGAGGAAGCACAAGCTGGAATCAAGATTTCTGGGAGAAATATCAATAACCTCAGATATGCAGATGAAAAGACCCTTATGGCAGAAAGTGAAGAGGAACTAAAAAGCCTCTTGATGAAAGTGAAAGAGGAGAGTGAAAAAGTTAGCTTACAGCTCAACATTCAGAAAACTAAGATCATGGCATCCAGTCCCACCACTTCATGGCAAATAGATGGGGAAACAGTAGAAACAGTGGCTGACTTTATTTTGGTGTGTGTGGGGGGGGGCTCCAAAATCACTGCAGATGGTGATTACAGCCATGAAATTAAAAGACGCTTACTCCTTAGAAGGAAAGTTATGACCAACCTAGATAGCATATTGAAAAGCAGAGACATGACTTTGTCCACAAAGGTCTGTCTAGTCAAGGCTATGGTTTTTCCAGTAGGCACATATGGATGTGAGCGTTGGACTATAAAGAAAGCTGAGCGCTGAAGAATTGATGCTTTTGAACTGTGGTGTTGGAGAAGACTCTTGAGAGTCCCTTGGACTGCAAGGAGATCCAACCAGTCCTTCCTAAAGGAAATCGGTCCTTAATATTATTTGGAAGGACTGATGTTGAAGCTGAAACTCCAATATTGGCCACCTTCTGTGAAGAGCTGACTCATTTGAAAAGACCCTGATGCTGGAAAAGATTGAAGGCGAGAGGAGAAGGGGACGACAGAGGATGAGATGGTTGGATGGCATCATCGACTCAATGGACATGAGTTTGGGTAAACTCCAGGAGTTGGTGATGGACAGGGAGGCCTGGTGTACTGCGGTTCATGGGGTCGCAAAAAGTCGGACACGACTGAGAGAGTGAACTGAACTGAACTGAATCAAAAACCTCCCAGAAAACACTGACCAGGGCCTGAGGGTGTCACATGTGATCCTATGAAGCATTTTTAAAAATAAAATCTACCCTTCTTAAACTATTACAAAAATTAAAGAGGAGGAGAACACTCTTAAATTTATTATATCAGGCTAACTTTACATTGATATCAGTACTATAAAGAGACACTACAGAAAATTACAGATCATTTTCTTGATGAATATGGTTGAAAAAAATTTTCAACAAAATATTAGCAGACAGAATTCAACAATCTATTAAAGATATCATAAATGATTACCACGTAGCATTGTTCCAGAGATGCAAGGATGGTTAAAAATCCATAAGTCAATCCACGTGATACACAACATTAAAAAAAGGAAGATAAACACAAGATTGTGTCAATAGACTTAGAAAAAGCATTGACAAAATCTAACATCCATTCATGGTAAATACTCTCAGAAAAATGAGCATAGAGAAAATACATCTCCACGTAACAAATCAAACCCACAGAGGTGGATATCTGAAAGCTTTTTCCTCTAAAATCAGGACCAAGACAAGGATGCTCACTCTTGCCACTCTGGTTTAACAGTATTTGGACAAAAAAGTAATAAGAGACATCCAATACCTAAGAGAAGTAAAACTGTCACTACTATAGAGAAATGATACTTTCTATAGAAAACCCTAATGTCTCCACCAGAAAACTAATGAATTCAGTACACACACACAATGGAATATTCCTCACCCTTTAAGAATAAAATTTTGCTGCTTCTACCATAGATGGACCTGGAAATCATTCTGTTTAGTGAATTAAGTCAGACAAAGTT